>NC_132853.1:57447687-57750961 GCF_048164855.1 Canis lupus baileyi | reverse complement strand
CCCTGCTCATGTTTTCGCTCCTTCATGTGGTTCTGCTAGACATCCTTGTGGCCTCCCCTCCCCACTGCAGCCTGAGAGTCTCAGACGTCCTGCTCGCCTCCCCCACCCGCCCCTCCATCCAGTCTCCATAAAGATCTCTCCCTGCCCTTCCGGGGGCGATAAACCCTCCAAGCCCGGAGTCGGTGCCCATGGCTTGAGATCCGTCTCCCCCCTCCCCGGGCTGGGTGGTGGGGTTACGTATGGACGTGTCTCACCCCCCAGAGCCACGCTTTCCAGTTGCTCCACCACTGGCCCCTGCCCCGCACACCCCACACTTCTTTCTGGGCAAACACATCCTGTGTGCCAGGCAGCATGCCAAGCACTCAACACATCAGCTCGTGCAGTTGCCATGACAACCTTCGGCAGGGGGTGTGTGACCATCACCCCGTTTTACAGACGTGGAACCCGAGCTTCTATCATTGTTCTGACATGGCACCAGCTTTGGATTCCTCCTTCAGGAGTGGCTCCCTCTGCCTCGGGCCCACCCCCACCTGCGCCCTGGGGACGTGAGCAGCCTCAGCTGGGCTCTGCGAGGCCCCCCACCCCTGCCACCTTGCTGCCTTGGGCCGGGGTGTCTGGGGGCTCCCAGCTTTTACAGAGGTTGCAGAGCCAGGTTGACCTCTAGCCGGCCCTCTCGTCCTTTCACTATTGGACGAAGGTGTTGGCTGTTTGCTTCTCAGTTAAAGACCCTGCTTTTCCCTCCACGTGTTCTACGTCTTCTGGGTGCAGCTCCGCGGAAAAGAGAATGAAACCCAGAGTAGCACACGAGGGGCTTGAGGGCTGTGCTGGCGCTGCCTCGTGCAGATTAGCGTCTCCAGAGAGGCAGCTCGGCCTTGGCCAAAGTGGGAGCGTTTACACCGCGCGAACTGACAAGTGCCACAAATCAGGGCCTTTCTCC
The DNA here is from genome assembly GCF_048164855.1 of Canis lupus baileyi. Taxonomy (NCBI): domain Eukaryota; kingdom Metazoa; phylum Chordata; class Mammalia; order Carnivora; family Canidae; genus Canis; species Canis lupus. The sequence goes on along the minus strand of NC_132853.1, from coordinate 57,750,024 downwards.
CCCACCCTCCCCGCCCCCACCCAAAAAGCTGGTCAAGCACTTACCAGCACACCCTGGTGGGACCCCATGGAGGTCCTTTCTGGGGGGCTGCTTTGGAGGGTGCCCTGGCCTGCTTTTTCCTCTGGTTCTCAGGCCTCTGCATGGAGCCCGCCCTTCTGCCCCAAGCTGCTGACCCCTCGGTGAGGGGGTTTCGCCGTCGACACGGTCTGCTTTAACTTGGCCTCAGACCCTCAACTCCCAGTCAACACCAGGACTTACTTTAAAAAAATAAATGCTTCTAAACTGAACGAGACCAGGTCCCCACCCAGAGCCGTATGGCAGCCTGATTTCTTTACCCAGTGAATGGGAGACAGAGCCTGGTCAGCATCACCCATTGCAAAATTTAGCCATGTCGAGCTTTCATCTGTTCCTCTCCCGGAGCCAACCTTCCTGGAAGTTGGCGGTTCCAGGGGTTCCTGGAAGTGTGAGCGAGTGGGGTGGGGAGCCCAAGACACTCCCATGTCCTTCAGAACCCCTGGAGCGTGTCAATGACTCCGGGAGTCGGGCCCAGCTGTACGGAGCCAGGCGGCCAACTCTTCATTGACACAGTTGCATTAAAGATTCAGGATATAAATTTGAACAAGGATTAACCATTCCCAGAACAAACAGCCCTCGCCGGCACTCCTCCCTGCACACAACCCCACTGCATTATCCATGTGCAAACAGCCCCGCCGGTCTCTCTCTCTCCTCTCTCCGCCTCCCTCTGCCTGGCAACCATCTTCCACCAGCAGAGTCCAGAGCCAGTGGCTGGTGACCTGCAGAAAGGTAGCCTGCATGTTGGAGGAGCCACGGGGACCCCAATCCACCGGCTGGAGTGGGCTAGTGAGGCCCTCGCGAGCTTCCCTCTGGTCCTCAAAGGGGAGAGAGGCACGTCTTGCCCCCATGCGGCCCTTGACTCAGCATCAGCAGAGATGGAAAGCTGAGAGCAGGTCAGAGACGAACCCCTGGTTGCCCCCAGTGGCCTCCTGTTTTTAGGCAGACAAATCACAGAGATTAGGGAATTAGCATCCTGATCCTGGTCTGAGGTCTCCCAGAAAATTCAGAAGCAGGAGAAAGTCAGGAGGAAGAGCAATTGTGTTGGTTGCATCCTGGAAATGCCAGGCTGAGTCCTCTCAAACCCGGACATTTTGGGAGCCACGGAATTGTGCTTCTTGGCGGGGAGCAGAGTCCTCCGTGAACAGAAACGCTGGGTGTCCGTCCACTCACCTTCGGGGGCCAGGCAGGTACTGGTGGTGGGTGGACCTGTGGTCACCTGGGGAGTGCCACATCCAACAGGCAGCCCCTGCTCAGCTCCAGATAACTGCCGTCATGGGGGAACCTGGAGTCACCTGCAATATCTGGTTTCTTTGGAGGAACCAGACCTGTGAACTAGATTTTTATGTGAAAGCACACGATTTTAGATGTTGGCACCCAGATTTTAAAATGAGAAAGCATGGTACGGGCCAAACAAAGCCTTTTGTGGGCTGGCTTCTCCTTCCTCACCCGAGCAGTTTACAATCCCTGCTTCAAACGTCCAGCGGCTGGCGGGGCGGTCGCAGAGGAGGGGGGCAGGCTCCAGTGTCTCTGCTTTCAATTTCACAAGCCATGCTTCTTCCAGGGCTGCTGCCTTCCAGGGTAATTTGATTTTGCTTTTCTCTTGCTGCCTTTGATCCTCTGAGGTTGCCAGGCATAGCTACCATTTTATTTGCAGGCTCTGATGACAGGAGAAGATTTTGAAAGCTGTAGCCTGAAGAGGCACGCTTCCTCTGGGCTGTTGTCAAGTCATTTTTCATGGTCTCCAGGGGAGTGGAGGCCACTGCATAGGACAGAAAGGCTTGGAGGGAGAGGCCCTCAAATGTTCTCTGGGCTGCCTTGGGTTGGGATGACCCATTCCCTTTGCTGACACTGGGCCGCCAAAGCTAGGAACTGGCTCTTTCTACTGGGTGCTGACATCCACCTATCCATCCACCCACCCATTCACCATAACCATCTATCCACCACCCCACTTACCACCACATCCATCACTCCATCCATCTACCCATCACTCTATCTATCACTCCATTCATCTGTCCATCCACCCACCCATCCATCCACCCCCCACCCACCCACCCATCCACCACCCCATCCATCCACCACTCCATCCATCCATCCATCCATCCATCCATCCATCCATCCATCCACCACCCCATGCATCAGTCCATCTACCCACCCATCCATCCACCCATCCACCACCCCATGCATTACTCCATCCATCCATCCACCCACCCACCCACCCACCCACGCATCCATCACTCCATTCAGCTGTCCATTCACCCATCCATCCAACCACCACCCCGTGCATCCACCCACCCACCCATTCATCCATCCATCCATCCATCCATCCATCCATACATACATACATACATCCATCCATCCATCCATCCATCCATCCACCACCCCATGCATCACTCCATCCAGTCAGCCATCCACCCACTCACCCACTCATCCATCCACCACCCCATCCATTCATCCATCCATCCATCCATCCATCCATCCATCCATCCATCCGTCCATCTATCACTCCATTCATCTTTCTATCCACCCACCCACATTTACTGGACATTGGATACGTGTCAGGGCTGTGCTGGGTTGCAGGATGATAATGATGGTGGACAGTGGTCCCTGCCTTCACAGAGACTGCATTCTTGCCGCCACAGCTGTGATGCAGTGGCAGCAAAGAAGGCTGTGCTGGGTTATGAAGTTTATGCAGTTTTTGGCCAGACAGAAGGAGGGGAAGCTATTTCTAGAGGAGGGAATAGTATGGGAGAGAGGCAGGGGCCCCTCCCAAGCCCAGTGCTGACTCCGTGAAAATGTAGAGGGGCATCCTTCCCATTTCTCTGGGCACAGCACTGAGGGAGCCAGGGGAGAGTGTTCCCCTCTGGTGCAGAATGTGTCCCCGCAGGCAGTGAGCTGAGTTGGGAATGGAGTGTGGCAGAGGTCAGCAATGCATGGACGTTGGGAAGCTAAGCTCCCTCAGAGTGGGTTATAAATCCATGATTTGTATCATATCATGATTACTGCTGCTAGAAGTACCCCCTTTTACCTTGAACTGAAGTTTTCTACCCCTTCCAGCCAAATGGCCAAGGCAATTACTCATACAACCCTTTGGAATAAAAACACACCACAAATGAACAAACCGGTGCTGAGAAAGGTTTAACAACTAGTTCAGAACCACACAGGCCTCTCTGTTCACAGCTCTGCTCCCACAGTGGTGCCGCTTGCTTGTGCACTAGGACAGAACCCTCTGCCCCCCAGCCCTTCTCACGGTCTGCCCAGGCATCGGCGCACAAACACGCGCGGACTTTGGAAACCCATGACCCTCCTTTAAAACCAGACACTACACAGCTTTTATCTTGCTTTCATTTTTTGCTGACGGGTTCCCTTTGCATGTAATTATTGTGCCAAGCTGGTGTTAATGATGCGTCCACTCCACTTACTCTGATCATCTGTATTATTGGGCAAGCGTAGGCTCCTTCTTGTTGTTGTTTTGCTTCTCAGAAGGTCCCTCCATCATCAGCAAATCCATGCTCTCTGCTCATTATTCGTGGTGTCAGAAAGCCCCTTGTGCTTCCTGAATGGCCTGGGCAGATCCCACGGCCAAGCCCAGGCGACAGTGGCTGTTTGCATGTCACTAGAAGGAGAAGGAGGGAACGCAGGCTGATTGTTTTTACTAGTTGTCCAACCTCAGCCTCTCTTCTGTGCCCTCCTCAGACCCATGGAAGATGGCACCCTGTCTCCCCAAGGCTCACCAAGAGAGGAAACAATGAGCCAGAGCAGAAAGCCTGTAGATTTTTTGAAAAACGTAGAAAACAGGTCTTCTGGTTGGCCGTTCCCTGGATGTGAGCTGTGGGGGGCGTGGAGACAGGTGGCTTTCAGAAATCTCTATGCACTGGATGTCCCTGGATTATAATTTTATTCCGAGGTCTCCTGTTATCTTATTTTGTGACCTCGAATCTTTCTCTGAGGCTCAGCTTGCTCATCTATTTAATGGGGGGGGGGGATTCGATTAGATCAGGGGTTGTACAAACTTTTTCTGTAAAGAGGCTGGTAAGAAATATTTCAGGTTTTGGCAGCCAGAAAGTCTCTGTGGCAACTTCTCTCCTCCGCTGCATGGCATCATGGAAGCAGCCATAGGCAATCTGTGCATGAACAGGTGTGACGTGTTCCAATAAAACTTTATTTATAAAAGCATATGGTGGGCAAGCTCGTTGTGGTTGCTTATTTGCAGCAGAACACTTTTATCAATTAAATCTTGCTTGGAACTCCATACATACAAGAGATAGACCCCTAGGGCCTCTGATTGCACTGGAGACTGGCACCCTCCCTCGATGCCTCCAGCACACCCAGCTCCCAACCCACCTGCCACCCACCCTGAGCTCCTGGAGCACAGCTTGAGAACCCTGGGCCCCGATGACCTGGGAACCTCTCCCACAGCATATGATTCATTCCTTCACTCGCCCATTTGGCTGCATCGTGCCAGATACCCAGGCTGCCCTGGGGCAGCAGGCGCTGACAGGCTGGTGGATTTTCCATATATTTTGATTTTTTGAAACCACATGTTTATTACTCAACAACTTCTGTTTTAAATAAATAAAAATGGATATCTTAGTCTGTTTGGGCTGCTGTAATGAGTTACCACAGACAGGGTGGCTGTAAACTATAGAAATTTGTTTCTCATGGTTCTGGAGGCTGGAACCCCAAGATTAGGGTGTTTTGGGGCTGGGTGTCTGGTGAGAGATCCCTTTCCGGCTCACAGATGTCCCTTATCTGCCTTCTGGCCGTGTCTTCACAGGGAGGAAGGGGCAAGGGAGCCCTCTGGGTCTCTTCTATAAGAGCGTGAACCCCATTTATGAAGACTCCACCCTCATGACCTCTCACGTCCCAGAGGCCTCGCCTCCTGACACCACCCACCGGGAGGCTTAGGTACCCACATCTGATCTGGAGGACAGGACACTCAGCGCACGGTGACAGATAACTCATTACAGTAGTATGAACAGTATATGACCTCCAGTTTGCTGCTAGTAGCGGGTACCCAGGACTGGCTACCTCGCAGGCCTGGTGCAAAGTGAAAATGCAGTGTGTCTTGCTCCAAAATGAGGAGCTGGCCTGGCATCTGTGCATAAAGATGCTCCCCAAAGTGCTAAAGGGAGAGCTAGGAGGGGGGTCTCAGTCTTCTTCTTCATGCTCTTCTGTGAGCACAAAACTTTCTATCACTGAGAGTGTCACCCTCATCACAGAGGAAGTGGACAATGGATGCTTTAGACGGGTCGGGGCCCGCAGCACACCCCTCTGCAGCCGGGTAGGGGGCTGCTCGCAGGGGCAGGGGTGTCACGGCCTGGAAGAGGGCAGAGTGAGGGCCACTTTACCTCTGGGTTTGCCCACGGAGATGTGCCTTCAGTGCAGGCAGGACTCCTGACCTCCCCAGGGCATTACCGGGCCCCCTTCCTGCCTCTGGAAGCACAGACCCCTCACCCGCACATTGACGGCATAGTTTTAAAGAGAAATTGTGTCTCGATGAGGATGCACTCCTCACATCCCAAGGTCTGGGTCCCTAGGAGGAAGGTACCACGAGCTCCCTCAAGAAATGTCCCTGGACTATAACACCGTTGTCGCTGCCCCCCTGCCTGGGGCCCCTGTCCTTCTGTGTTGAAGCCTCCTCCCATCCCCGCTTCTGCAGAGGGAGCGCCCCCTCCCCTGAGGGCCCTGGCGACCCTTCTGTCCTGGTGTCCCCCCTCTCAGCCTCTCACCAAGCCAGCACGCTTCAAATTGCCCTTGACCTGACGCCGTCACTTCACTGTCCACCCTTCTCGTGCGGTCTGGAGCACGTCCTCCTCCTGTACCACCTGTACCTTGAGTTGTGAGGTTCCTGACTTGTCCATCAATTGAGCCATATGATGGGTGGTTCCACGAGGGTGTCAGGATGGTACATAGGGATGTCAGCCGAGGGAGGGGCAGCGACCTGGCCACACGGAATAATAGAACATCATACCCGAGGGTGCAAGGCCAGCCCACCCAGATCCCCTCCTTGATTCTTAATGCAAATAAAATTCACATAACACAAAGTCATCCGTTTTGAAGTGCACGCGCGGCGGCACTTAGCGCATGCACACCGTGCTGCAACACGACCTCTACCTAGTTCCCAAGCATTTCCATCACCCCAAAGGGAGACCCCATCCCCATTAGCAGTGACTCTCCATCCCCTCACCCCCCCCAACCCTGCAAACACTCGTCAGCTTTCTGTCCCTATGGATTTGCCTGTTCTGGACACTTCATATAAACGGAATCACACGGTGTGTGGATTTCCGTGTCTGGCTTCTTTCACTGAGCACCGTACACCCCCTTTGCCTTACAGATGGAAGGGTTGCGACCCAGCCAGGTGGAGTGGGTTCCCGCGGCTCGCACAGCTTGTCGTAGGGAAGGAACAGATCCTCCCACGAACGAGAGAAAATGGAGCCAGGATTAGCTGCCGCGAGGTGGAAATGGAATGGACTTGATGATGCATCATCTAGAACTTGAAAGCAAGATCCATACTGGATGAAGCCCATGCATTGACTGAATATCAGATATTTCACTCAGGGAGCATTTTGGGGGTGTCTGCTGAATGCACCGTGACCCCACCGCTTGGCCAGATTTCTCCTTTCTTGGACTTTCCAGTTTGCAGCACGACAAAGCCCGGGTAGGGTTCCAGTTGGGCCTTCCTTCTCCGCGCACCTCACTTCCCCGGCCACTTCAGTGGCTGCGCCCACAGCCTGCTTTAAGGGACACTGCAAGGCTTAAACGTGGCCGTGCATGGCAAGTGCGAGTGCAGGAAGCATGCGACACATGTCACTATCAGTATCTTTGTGTCATCATGTTGTCATTGCTTAAGAAGGATGCGACTCCCTTCGGATGCCCCGACCCCCTCGGCGAGCGCGGCCACAGGTGCAAGCCCTGCACCTGCTCTGAGGTCGGCCGGTAAAGGGGAGGGGCCGCCCCTCCGCTTTGGACAGAGAAGCCCAGGGGTCCTTCAGCTTGTGGAGGGTGCAGCGGGGGAAGGTGGGTAATGGTGGCGGCCTCCAGCAGTGGCATTTGTCATCGTGTCCAAGAAGGGGCAGAGGAAAGCCATGCTGGGCTCATTTGTGTCCCTGTCCCCTCGTCCAGCCTGTCAACCATCCCCAATGTCCTGCCTCCCACCACCCTTGCTTCTGACAGAAAAGATGGGAACACCCGCCTTCCCCCGAAGGGACATTTCTCCGACACTCAAGGACCATATATACGGGACAATTACTGCTCAAACACTGCACACGTCTGCATGCGGGTGTAAATCATACAGCGGCCATAAAAGCAGCCCTAACCAGATCGCACCGGCTCCGCAGGAGCTCCCACGGGCCGGGCTGCTTTATCTCGCTGGCACATGGAGAGGGGAGCCGGCCGCCCGCTTGGAGGACCCAGAACAGCCTAATATTATTTATTTTTAATCAACCATTTCGGCATGCTCCCTCTAGTCAAAGGCAAAGCCGGAGCGTGACGCAGGCACGTGATTTATATTCAGCTTTTATTCAGCCAGAGGAGTCTAGGGGGACGCAGCATCTCGTTCGTAGAGACACTCTGGTGGCTGCACCGCACTGCTCAGAGCCAGGTGTGAGCTTTGCACAAACGATATGAGGGCAGGGCAGGGTGGGCAGGGTGAGCGGGGTGGGCAGGGTGGGCGGGCAGACGGGGCAGGGTGGGCAGGGTGGGCAAGGCAGGGTGGGGAGGGTGGGCAGGGCAGGGTGAGCAGGGCAGGCAGGCAGGGGTACAGGGTGGGCAGGGCAGGGTGAGCATGGTGGGCAGGGTGGGCAAGCAGGGCAAGGTGGGCAGGGCAGGTGGGCAGGGTGAGCAGGGTGAGCAGAGCAGGCTGCCGGGTGGGCAGGGTGAGCAGGGCGGGCAGCTCTCCTCAGTCAGGACCAGCTGCCCCCTGCCTGCGGACGGACTGTCGGCGCCACCAGCCTGGATGCTGGACAAACCCCAGCCCCCAGGAGGAGCCGGGAGCCCTCTGCATGACCACCGGCCCACCTGCCCCACCGGGACGCCCAGCTCCTGGGTCTCCGGGCAGGTGCCTGCCCCTGGTGCCCCCTGGGCCTGGCAGCTCTGTTGCTCCTCCCACAGGGCAGTCCTCCACAGAGGCCGGGGGTCCCCTTCCCGGGGTGGGCTGCGGGGGTCGGGGACCTGCCGTGCATCCCCAGATCCAGCTGCCAGCGGGGCCAGGGGCACCCCTGCCTCCCCTGCTCACTGCCGTCCACCACTCTGTGGTCAGCCTTCCGCTGGGGACTCTGGAAGGCCACTCACGCTCCTTGGCTAACCTTCTCCTCATTTTCTGGGAGGCCTAAGCGGGTGATTTCTGAGCCAGAGGCGTGAGGCTGGTTCGGGGCCTGGTGGGTGGGGATGGTTTGCAGTTTTGACACTGCAGACTGCGGCAGCCAGAAGGTCCTGCAGCCAGTGTCCCCGTCTGCGTCTCCTCCCGCCCCCATCTGCGTGGGGATACAGGAGCAGGTGCAGCGGGGAGGGGGAGGCAGGAAAATTGGAATTTACTCTGGTCACGTGGGAATGGAGGGAAAGTAGCTCATCTGAGCTCAGATAGGGAGAGACCCGTCCTTTCCATCCCTCTGCTCAGTAAAGTGAGTTCCCATCATGGGACAAGTGACAAGCCCCAGTATTCATTAGGGCCTCCCGAAAGCTGCAGACTCATGGGGGGGGTCACCTCCACCCCCCTCCTTGGAGTTATTTACATAATAACCTGACCTTCAGGTTACCTCTCATTAACAAACACATGTGAAACACAGAAGCAGCTGGCGACATCTCATAAATATAGATTGTTAACCCTGGTGTAGACGGCTTACTCTCACTCACTCGAAAGAGAGGGGCCCCCTGCTTTGCATAGCCATCAGGCGCTGACATGCAGGGCCTGGCAGAGGATGGTGGCAGCCTTGGGACCGTGCACTCACCCGAGAGGATGTGCCTCTTCCTCTGAGCACAGAGTTCAACCTTCAATTAATTCTTTTGCCTGGGTTCTGGGCTTTCCCCTCCCTGCTCCCTCCGGGCGCCGGGAGGTCTGGGAGCCAGGGATGGGGCATTTCAGGCCAATTTGTTAAGTGCTTGCTGGCAGGATCACCCTCCCTCCCGGGCCCTGGGGCTCCCAGAGACAACCAGGGCTGCGCACACACTCAGGTCTGGAACTTACACACTACGGCTCTTCAAGAAATGTGTGGCAGAGGCTGTGCTGGCCCATCCCGTCTTCCCACTTTTGGAGGTGTCCCTTTGTTCTCCCTGGGGTCCTCGTGGAGAGGTGCAGGGAGGGTTCTGGGAGTCCTGCTGTTTCTGAGCCACTGAGGTCCCTGAGTGGGACACGCAATCTCTGTTTGCCCATCTGCCTGGCAGGTGGTGTCCCAGGAAGCAGGGAGGCCACCGAGGGGATGAGGCCTGACAGGGTCCAGGCTGGGCCAGGGGAGATTCTGGGGCACAGCTAAGGAGGGGCTGCCACCAGAGAGGGGAACTCTTGGCCCTCTCTCCCCCATTCCAATCTCATAACTCCCCTCCTTGCAAAGGGCGATTCCATCCCCAGCCCCCTGGGCAGCCTGCCGTGTGTTCGAGGCTGATGGGGGCAGAACAGGGTGACACCAAGGTCCTGCTGGAAAGGCCCTCGGGGGCTGGAAGGGGCCTCCAGGGTGGTCCTGAGCCCTTGGCACCCAAATCCCTGACTTGCCAGCACCTGCTCACTTCCTGGCTGGTGTTTCTCATCAGATGACCATGCTGGGAGTGGCCGCACCGCCCATACTCAGGCTGACGTCAAGGCCAGAAGACCAGTTTCCTCATCTGCAGTAAGGATGACCAGCAGGAGACAGCATCGCTCGTGTGGCAAATCCGGGTGCTGTCCCTGTAGGCCAGCTCTGTGGACGCTGGCCAGAACGGCTAACGGGAATCAAGCACTGCCACAATCCACGTGTGTGAGTCACCTATTGCTGGGTAACAAATGACCTCAAAACTTAGCGACTTGGGGACACCTGGGTGGCTCAGCGGTTTAGCGCCTGCCTTCAGCTCAGGGCGTGATCCTGGAGTCCCAAGATCGAGTCCCACATCGGGCTCCTTGCAGGGAGCCTGCTTCTCCCTCTGCCTGTGTCTCTGCATCTCTCTCTGTGTCTCTCATGAATAAATTAAAAAAAAAAGAAGTGAGTCCCTAAGTTCAGACACATTCAAGAGAGAGAAGTTTCTCTTCTCTCTCTTCTTTTCCAAGATTTACTTATTTCAGAGAGAGAAAGAGAGTGTTTGCACCACTGTTGGGGAGGAGCAGAGAGAGAATCTCAAGCAGGCCCCCTCCCCTACTGAGCGTGGAGCCTGACGCAGGGCTGGACCGTGAGACCCCATGACCCATGGGGTGGGATCACTACCTGAGCTGAAACCAAGAGTCAGATGCGCAACCAGCAGAGCCTCCCAGGTGCCCAGAGTGGTTGCTCTTCTCGAAGGGAGGAGTATCAAAGCCTCAGTGGACATGGTTTCAAACACCATGCCAGGCACAATGTTGGGTTCTTAACGTGTGTTATCTCATTTGATTCTACAGCAATGATTATTACTGCCGTTTTACAGACAAGGAGGCCAGAGGGGTTGCATGATGCGCCCATGTTCTCACAGCTGATTAACTGCACAGCCAGGATTCGGAATCAGGTCTTGTAGAGCAAGGTTGCCGGAGAGAACTTTCTACAATGAAGGAATTGTTCTATGTCCAGGCAGCCCAACATGGTAGCCGCTAGCCACGTGTGACTACCGAAGACTTGAAAGGTAGCGAGGGCCAGTGTCCTCCAGCAAAGATCACCAGGAATGCACCTGCCATTGAACAAACCGGGTTTCTTACTTGGCGTAAGGAAAGAGAGCAACACAGCCTAAGGGATCATGGGTGTCTCGGCAGGAGGGAGTTGGGAAGAATCTAGACTACGGTCTTTGGTTGGGTGACCGGGAAGGGGGGTGGGGTGGGGAAGATCTATGGAACCATGTCATCCTCATAGTGACTTGCTGGAAACATTCTTCCCATTTTACAAATGAGCACGTTGAGGCTCAGAACGGTTGCATGATTTGCCTTGAGCCACATGGCTGATGAGCTAGACGCGGCTTGGTGTCTGACCTGAAAACCCGATCCTCCCCAGCATGCCCAGACCCCGTTCAAGGCCGGAGAAGAGAAGAAACGTGCCCTCGAGTTGCTTACAGCTCAGGGAATGCTCTCCGGGCGGAGGACATTGCAGCCCGGTGCCACTCAGAGGCAGGTACAGGTGTGGCCACCCCCACCAACCCGCCCTGCGGAAGAGGTCTGCGGCATCCTTCAGCTCTGCACGCTGGTTTGGGGCTCTGGACGCAATGTTCCCAAATCTTGAATCCTAATGATGTTTCTGCACCGTGGGCTGAAATTAACTGCGCCTGCCACCACCGATGCCCACACGACAGCTCTCCACGCCATCAAGGGGACGTGTTATTTGACATTAATCCCCTTGAAGCCTTTTTAGCTATTCACTTGGTATTTCCAAACCAATTACAGGCTCAGAGTTTGCAAAAAGGGTTGACACTTTGGTTTTCCGGCGGGGACCCCCTCAGCACCAATCTGAGGATGTGGTAATTTAGCAAAGAGAGAAAGCATATAATTTTTTAGCTCAGGGGAGGCTGCAGGCAATTGCAAATATCCCTTGAGCAGAGTCAGATTCTCTGGTTAAAAGAAGCGACGTGTTCCCTGCCGTAATTGGACTTTAGAACCCCTTTAATTTGAAGGGGGGCAGGGACAAGGCAGAGGAGGTTAGAGACGTCATCATGCAGCTGGGCTGTGCCTTCCTGGGAGCGGGGCCAGAACCTCCATGTAACCAGAAGGAGCCAGGGAAGGCCTCTCACCTGGGCTGGCACCCAGCTGCCAGCTGTGTCCAGGGAGTGGCTAGTGACTCGCCGCTCTAGGACAATTCACTGGTCAGCGTGACCAGAGAGGGCAGGGAGCCAGACTGTCCTGCCTTCCCAGTGGGCTGGCTGTCCCTGGTCCAGTTTCTGGGCATGTCCTGATCTCCTCTGCTGGGCTCTCCCAGGCAGCCCGGGGTCGACGAGCCCAAACTGGACCTCAAGGGCCTCATCCTCTGCCAGGTTCCCAGGTGGGGTGTCCAGCAGTTGTCAGAGGTGCCCCATCACACTCCCTACTCACTGCTCCCAAACCCAGACCCAGACACCTTGTCTTCAGGGGGAAACGGACACTGGACCAAAGGCTGCGGTTGAGGGAAGAGACAGGTGTCTCTCCGTGTCTAGCTCACCCCCGTGGGGGCCTCTGCAGATACAGCCCCCCACTCGTGCCAGTTTGGGTAAACAGAGAAGCCTGCTCACCCAGGAGCAGTTAAGTTCCAGTTCTGTTACCTAGAAAAGCAGCCTTCCCCTCCGACCTTCCTGGTTCCCGCTCACCTCCTTCTCCCACAGGGAAGTGCCTGGCAGGTGGACCAGGTCCTGCGGCGGGCGAGGGGAGGTGGTGTGCTGGTAAACTGGCTCTCCAGCAAACAAAAGCCCCGAAGGTGGTGTTTGGGTTTCCCTGGTGTAAAAGCTCCCACCAGGACCCATTTCAGGCTGTCAGTGTGATGTCACTAAGCAGGGAATTGGCTCTTGCAGACTCCAGAGCCCCTTGGAGCCGAGCAGGGATGGACGGCTCTGAACCCTGCTCCAGAAGACCCCTCACCTTCTCCAGATGCCCCTTGCCTCATGCACACCCTGGGGGGCCCCGGAGGAAGCAGTCAGGGAGGCCTGAGTTGGGGTGGGGGGGTTGCTGAGGGCGCAGGTGAGCCTGGGCCGGCATGGCCCTCCACCCTGCACGGAAGCCCTGTACAAAGGGAGGGCGAGGTCCCTAGAAGCATCCCCAAAATGAAAGTGGGGGGGGGGTGGAGCTGTCCTACCTGAGGATCAGCAGAGCCTAATGAGAAGGCAGATTTCAAAGCAGGAGAGGATTTGAAGCTAATCCTTAGCCAGGCAATTAGCCAGAAAGCCACTCTTATGGGGGATCTGGTTTCTTTGCTTATTCTGGAATCCCCTGGCTTTAGGGAACCTCAAAGCACAGGAGGCAAAGGGAAATGAAAATAAATCCTGTCTCTTTCAATAAAGCACAAAAGCCTTGCCTTTTCTGGCAGGAGCCGTGCTTGCAGTTTCCCAGATGCCCGACCAGGCCAGCGGAGGCGGAGGGGCTCTGGGCCGGGCAGGCTCCGGGGGCTGCCGCAGACATCACAGCGGGAACAAGGACCCTTGATAAACACCCTTGCCACGCTGAGTGATCCGACCTGGAAAATGCCATCATGTATTTTTAATCTGCTTTCCCCTCGATGAATAATGAAAGACGAAAATCACAAGGTTTGACTGGCATTTATAAGGAGGCTCTGAAGGAGGCTCGACTGGGGGAGAATGAGCTTCAAGGCTCATCATGGTTAGACTCCGGCTCCCGACTCCCATCTACTCCCAACAGGCTCTTTCAGCGCCGGGGGGGGGGGGGGGTGTCCCCCCAGCGCATCCCTCGCCGCCCTGCGCTTCCCCTCTGGGAGGCCAGAGCTCCGGGCCCCTGACCAGCACCAGCGGGGGGAAGATGCAAGCGTAGAGGGAGCTGGACAGCCGGCCGGAGATGGACACCGAGCCGCGGCCGAGCTCTGTGGTGCAGAAACTCCCACCGGGGCCCTAAGCATCCCCACCAGGAAACGGCTGACAGCAGGGTTGGGGAAAGACGGGCAGGGTCAGCTCTCAAAGGTCTAGTCTTGGGGGTGGGGGGCTGGGATGGCCAGCAAGCTCCCCAGGCTGGGAGGTCGAGGGATGGAGGGCCGGCGGGGAGCCGATGAGAAGGACAGTGTCTTCGGAGGGCCAGGGGGAGTGGCTGCATTGTGACCAGGACGCCCTGCATGAGTAATTTCACCTCTGGAAGTTTCCAGGGCCTCGTGTTACTGCTGGAGATCGGAGCTGTTACCCACTGGTTTCACAGGGCCGTTGCGAGGTCAGGATGAGGTCGCACATCTACAGTTACTTTGCAAAACGGCCTGTGACCCTCCAAATGTATTATTATAGTAACAGCTAAAAGGTGAGAAGAATCCTCGGCTTCCTCGGCCACACCGGAACGCAGAAAGGAAACTATACCTACGTGCCCTCCTCAGTAAATATAACAAAGAGCGTTTTGTGCAAAGTGTGCAAGCAAGCCAGGACGGTGGTGTTCACACCAGGCTCCCACGGTTCTGAGGACAAGCTGCTGGCTGCGCCGGGGAGGTCGGGAGAAGGGCAGGCACCGCACAGGCCTTTAAAGACACTTTCTTCCCAAAGCACCTGCTGCACGTCTCACCCCAAGTGAACGCTGGCCGCGAGTGTCCTCCTTCGTTCACCTGACGGGCCTCCCCGGGGCGCTGAGTGTGCACTGGGTGTTGGGACGTGGATCTCCCACCGCACCTGCTGGGGAGACACCGGGTGCCTGGGGAGGTGGCCGTGCACACGTGTAAAGTGCGCTGGATGAAGGGCACCCTGACAGAGGCGTGAGCCAAGAGCTCCGGGAGCGGGAGCGGCCTCCCTGGTGGTCCCAGCAGTGCCACCCCAAGGCCTGGCGCGCAGTCGCCCCTCTGTAAGAGCCGGCTGATGAGGACATGGCCCAAGAGAGGCTCCTGTAGGAAAGGCCTCTGGATTCAGGATCTCAGCCCGGAGTTGGTCCACAGATGGCCAGGGATTGGTGGGTGACCCTGGGGTGATCCCAGACCCCCTGAAGTCACACGTGGGCCTTTCCTGGTGAATGGTCGTGTCGGAGTCTCTCACTGGTCTGTGGTGCCCACAAGGTTAAGACCGGAGGGGAAAGTGAATGGGAACCTGCCAGAGAGGTTTCTACTGGGGACACATGGGTGGGGACCAGCTCGGCTTGCATGTTGGGGAGCAGTGTGGACAGAGCGGGGGGACGGGAGGCCAGGGCAGACGCAAGGGCGCTTGGAGCCAGGCGGGCAGGGAAGGGTGAGTGCTTGAGGGGGAGCAGCAGGGAGAAAGTGTGGCTGGAGGTAGGAGCAGAGGGTGCGAGCCCAGGGATGAGCCTCAGATGGGAAGACAGCCTCACGGCCCCAGGGAGGGGGAGAGCGAGGGGCCCACCAGACTCAGTTTCTCTAGCCAGTCCTTGTTCTGGGCTCAGGCCCGGCTCTTCCTCGAGAGCCCAGGGTCTGTGTCAGAGAATCAAAGCCCCAGAGCATCAAAGTGAAATGAGAACTGTCTGTTGGGACCCCCTGGGAGGGAAATTCACTCTTGGGGGTCCAGCCATGCCCGTTCCCCTCTGCTGGCTCCAGGGTCATGCCTCCAGAACCTCGAGGACATTTCCAGACCCTGCCCCTGTTTTGTGATTCTAGGAATCTGCTTTCTTTGAGTCACCTCCACGTCCCTACCGCACCCACCCCCTGGCCCCGCAAGCTTCCCTGGGGCCTCAAGGTCATGGGTAATGGGGGGAAATGCCCTTTGCTGTGACTGCCCCGGCTGGCCCGCCTTGGGAGAGGCAGCCTTGCAGGCAGAGGTGGATGTGGTGCTTGGGAGCCAGACGTCGTGGGCCCTGCGCCCAGTCCCAGTGACGTGTGACGGACGTACGGGTAGAAGGAGGAGGGGCGGAAGAAGTCTGTGAGCACAGGTCCCATTCACGATGCTCTAAGCCCACGCTGGTGGGGTAGTGGGCACCCCAGGCCGGAGGATTTTCCACCAACCGCAGCCATCTCCCGAAAACGCATGGCTGCTTTCGTGCCTTCTCCAAGGATAAGCCACCCTGGCCACTTTCCTGATGTTTTGGGGGTTAGGCCGCTGGCTACGAATCACCGCCCTCTGGTACCTTCTGGTACCAGAGGTGGCTGCCGCACAAGGAACAACATGCCCCCAACGAAGTTGTCCCAGAACCGTAATCTTTGGTTTCTTGACTATTTCTTGGTATTTTGTCCACCCCCTCCTCCCTCTTCCCCGCCTCTGTCCCAGCTCTCTCCCTGTCCCCCTGCCCCCCCCCCACCTGCTGCTTATAATGTGCTGTGGGTCGTAAACCCAAACTCTCCGTGTTCAAACTGAGGAAGGAGATACCGCGGGGCAGACCGTGAGTAAGGCCCAGTTCTGGCTGATAAGGATGCGACTGGGTGATAAGGATTTTGGCTACTCAGGGACCTTTTCTGCCTTTGTCCTGATTCCAGTGTGCTGCTAGAGATAGGATCTGGAGGCTCCCAGAGGGAAGTGAGAAGAATCATGTTTGATTAGGCCGGAGAAAGTGGGAGCTGGCCAGTTAATGCCTTCGGCTCACTAAGCATGTAGTCCTAGGCGCCTGCTGTGTGCCTGGGGGCTCAGGTGTGTATGGAGAGGGTCCAAAAGAGGACCGTGGGATCCCTTCCGAGCCGTAAAGCATGAGCCTTGCCCAAGGAGAGGCTCACCCCTTGCCCCTGGCTCCTGGGAGGTCACCTCTGAGCTCTGGGAAGCTCCTGTCTGAGCAGCAGGGGGCCTTGGGCTGCATAGTATCTGCTCCACCCTGGAAGGGCTGCACCCCGAGGTCAGCCACATGGGTGGACAGTCCTGACTAGGACACCCGGTAAATAACCCCGGCACTGAGGCTCAGGTGAGCGCCCCTGGTTGGCAATAATGCGCACGTTCTTGCACAGAGTACTGTGAGAACTGAACCCCGTCTACACAGCTCCACTGGGACAAGATGCCCAGTCTCTCTGGATCCAGACCCGGCCCCAGGCACCCCTTCCCTTTGCTGATTTCCATCTGTGTCCTTTTGCTATCATGGACGGTCCTCACGGGGGTGTGAGGCCCTGCTGAGCCCTGTGCCCTTCTAGTGAATCATGGAGCCTGCGTGTGGGTGGTCCTGGGGGCCCCTGAACTCCCACCTGCCCACGTGCAAGATGTATGCTCAGGTATGTGTTCCCTGTCCCCCTAAGTCCTCTCTGTAGAGGCTGCTTTTAGGCCATAGGCTTGACCACTGAAACCAGAGCAAGACACAAGGGCCCAGAGCCACCTCCAGCTGCTGCAAACAGGCTCACTAGGAGACCCACCTCCAAATAGCAATAGCCTCTAACTGACCAATTACAACCAGGCACGATTCCTAAGATTACCCAAAAAGGGGGAAATCCCATGCAATCTCATACTCCCTCATTCCACCCTACGACTATAGCCCCGTTACCACCACCTCATAGCAGACCGTCTCGCCTCTGCTGTCCTGCCCGCTGCTCCCTTGCTGTGTATTCAATAAACTTCTCTCTCTCTCTTTGTTCTGTCTTTTGAGGGGAACTCTTTCACTGCCTGCACTGCTGCCAGCCCCCATTCCATCTCTATGCACCACACCTTCCCCATTGGTAAATAAAGGGAGTTTTTCAGAAGACACCCCAGATCCTCGTAGCACAAAGGTGACATGGTTCTAACAGTATTTGCATTGTTTTGGGGGAAACAAATTCATGACTGGCAGAAACGACTGCTGTCCCCCTCTGCTACCCTGTCAGGGATGAAGCAAGGCTCTGGAATGAGCAGAACACCAGAGCTAGATTCCCGGCCAGCGTCTCCAGGCTGGGGCTGGACCCTCAGTGAAGCACGAGCCTGGATTGGAAGCAAAGAATGTCTTGGAGTCTCAGGCTCAAGAGTCCGAGAGAAAGCAGGCGGTGTGATGTGGGGGTGAGCAGCAGAGAAGAGACAGGGGAAGAAGAGGGTGAGGGAAGGGAGCTTGGAGCCCTCTGGGGACACAGCACTTCGCAGGTGCATGGGGCCCTGCATCTGAGTAGCACAGAGTCACGGACTTAAAAGGATCGGCACGCAACGGAATACTTTTAACACACTCAGCAGAGCCCGATTCAGCCTGGGACGGTTTGCACGGCTTTTTGAAATCAGGCTGGACTCTGAATGCAGGCCGCTGAAGGTCCTGCTCAAATCTCGGCTGCTCAGGGATCCCTGGGTGGCGCAGCGGTTTGGCGCCTGCCTTTGGCCCAGGGCGCGATCCTGGAGACCCGGGATCGAATCCCACGTCAGGCTCCCGGTGCATGGAGCCTGCTTCTCCCTCTGCCTGTGTCTCTGCCTCTCTCTCTCTCTCTGTGACTATCATAAATAAATTAAAAAAAAAAAAAAATCTCGGCTGCTCGGGCCTGGGGATCTCCAGTCCGTGAGAGCAGACACTTTCCCTCTCAAGAATGGAGCTCGCTCCGTAACATTAGATTTTCCAGGTACTTTGCCCGCAATCTGGGTGAGCTCTCACCTGGAGCACAGCCACGCTGCGTTTGAACCTCAACATGGGTCCCAGAGGAGACAAACACACTGCCAGTCGGTTATGATTTTCCATGAAAACGAATCTCTTTCTCGCAGCAGAATATTTTATTAATCAGTAAGCCCAGAGTACCATAGAATATTGTATTTCTGAGATTTCAAAGCACACTGTTAGGTAGCATTTGGCACACTCAGTCACAGGTTTTTAGAGTCGGAGCCCACTTTATAAGTGATCTTGTCGGGTCTTCCTTTCACAGATAGGGAAACAGAGGACCGGGAGGTGGCTCCACCGTCCCCAGACCTCAAATTCGTTTGGAAGCCAGGACTGGTCCTAGAGTTCAGCGTTCGGCAGAAGCCAAAGAAGACATTTGTGTTCAAACGGTCAAATATAAGTAAGAGCTACCATCTGCTGAGTGTTGGGTGTGGGTGTGACACTGGGCTGACTTCTTATATTTCTTTGTTCATTTGACCTTTTCAATGACCTTATACAGGTCTTCCATCCCCACCCCAGCTGTGCGAGCTGCAGTTCATTGTCGTCACTGCCACCCCAAGTCCGCGTCAGGTCCCACAAAGTAAGGACTGGGTCCTTCAGAAGACTGCCCCCGCTTCGGATGCCAGCCAGGGGTCCCCAAGCCACCCTCACTTCTGACCAGCTGGGCACAAATTCAGGAGTTCTTCTGACCCTCTCGGGTCTGACCATTCCCTGAAATGACTCCCAGAACTCAGGGCAGTGCTATGCTCTGATTCCTGTTTTACTGGAAAGGGTAGACTCCATCTCTGTCCCTCTGTCCCTCCTGGGGCTCTGTAATCCTGGGCCGGCCCACCCCAGGCCACCTACAGACCTGCCTGGGGCAGCTCATTAGCATCCCAAAGAGGATTTCCTATCACTCTCAAAAGTCCAAGCGCTTTTGAAGATCTGTGCCCAGAACTGAGGACAAAGAGCAGGTATCTTCTTCATCAGACTAGAGAGCGGTTATCAGCGTCATCCCGAAAGCTGGCTGAGGCCCAGAGGGTAGCCTGATCCAAGTCCCGCCTCCGCCAGTCCGTGGAGGACACAGAAGCCTTGCTCAGACCTGTCCGGATCCCGTCTCTGGGCTCACCCTCACGGATCTGGGGCATCAGGTGAGGGACTCACAGGGGGAGGACACTGGGCCAGCTTTTCCCGAGGGCCAGTGCAGATCAAGTGCCCGGAGGTGAGGTTATATGCAGTCAAAGAGGAGGTGTGTGGTTCAGCCAGGGAAAGAGCGAGTGGCTCTGGCGAATCAGGGCCAGGGGACCCCTCCAGAGCCAGGACCCCGAGCCTCTCTTATGAAGACCTCACAGGAGTCCACCAGCTGGACCAGCCCGTCCCAACCCCAGGCCTGCCCTGCCCGTCCACACCAGCACCGGCCTGGGCAAGTTCAGAAGACCTAGGACGACTCATACCAGTTAAAAGATTGGATTCTCAGTCAAAGTAGAAAACACTGGACTGCCCACATCTCCATCAAATCATTTAAGACTAACAGAGTTTTATTTTTATTCTTATTGTATACTG
This sequence comes from Canis lupus baileyi, assembly GCF_048164855.1. Classification (NCBI taxonomy): domain Eukaryota; kingdom Metazoa; phylum Chordata; class Mammalia; order Carnivora; family Canidae; genus Canis; species Canis lupus. The sequence continues at coordinate 57,730,208 of NC_132853.1, read as the reverse complement.
ATTTTTTTAATAGAATCTCTACATGGAACATGAGGCTCGAACTCATGACTCTAAGATCAAGAGTCACATACTCCTCTGACTGAGCCAGCCAGGTGCCCCTGATTTTTTTCTTTTTCTTTTCCTTTCTTTTCTTTTCTTTTTTTTCTTCTTTTCTTTTCTTTTCTTTTCTTTTCTTTTCTTTTCTTTTCTTTTCTTTTCTTTTCTTTTTTGAAGCTTTATAGCAGGCTGGGTCAAACATGAAGCTTTGGGAAAGATCTCAACTTTGAGGCTATGGGTTCTCACCAGACAGTTGTGTGTATATCTGGGGCCTGGGGTTGGAGAGGCTGGATTGACCCCTTCTCTAGGATCCTTTGAGCTCAGGAAAGAGAGAGTAAAGGAGCACACCCAGGTGTACCTGGGCCCATTCTTTGGGGCAGGTCAAGAGCAGCGCTGTCCATTGGAAATAGATTATGAGCCACTTAGGTCAATTTCAGATTTCTAGTAGATACAATAAAAAAAGAAACACATATCATATTATCACTTCAACACAGTCAATATAAAAATTACTAATGAGATATTTTCAATATTTGATTCGTACTAAGTCTCTAAATTCAGTGTGTATTTTACACATAGAGCGCATCTCATTTTGGACAAGCTGCACGTCAGGAACTTAAGACTCGCATGTGGCTGGTGGCCTTCACGGTGGACGGTCGTTCATGCCTACATCCTGTTCCTGAAGGGCACCTGCTAGGACCCCTAAAAAGGTATAGTCGTGAGGGTACTCGGGTGGCTCAGTTGGTTAAGCATCTGACTCCTGTTTCCGGCCCAGGTTGTGATCTCAGAGTCGTGGATGGAGCCCCACGTCTGGCTCTGCACTCAGCACAGAGTCTGCTTGAGATTCTGTGTCTCTCTCTCCCTCTGCACCCCTGTCCCTGCCACCACACTCTCTCTCAAGTAAATAAATGCATCTTAAAAAAAAAAAGTTACAGGGGCACCTGGGTGGCTCAGTCGGTTAAGCGTCTGCCCACGACTCAGATCATGATCCCAGGGTCCTGGGATCGAGCCCTGCACTGGGCTCCGTGCTCAGCAGGGAGTCTGCTTCTCCCTCTCCCTCTGTCCCTTCCTCCCCTTACTTGTGCACTCTCTCTCTCAAATAAATAAAATTAAAAAAAAGAAAAAGTTACAATCTCTGTGTAGCTGTCCGCCTTGTTGTATAGGTTCTGATTTGCATATGCAAATGAAGGATAGTCACTTCCTCTCCCTTTAGACAGGCAGGGTTTTTACTGTTTTGTATTCTGATGCTCTGACACTTGGGGCTTTGCTCACCCCGGAGAAAACCCCCCCACCCCACTCAGGGGGGAGCCCATCCCTAGAGTTTGTAAACAACTCACCCGAATGTGCTTTCCAAATACAAAGCAACCAATCCAGAGCCCACACCCTGGTTTATTGGGCTCTCCCACTTTGGGTGCCCAACCTCCTCCCCTTGTGACCCCAGGACCAGGAGGGAGACATCTAGGAACAGCTCCTATGCCCCAGAGCCCCCCTGAAATTACTCAAATTCACCAATCCTAAACCTGCTTACCCTGACCCACTGGGCCCTTTCCACGGAAACCATAATAAAGTTTCCTGCCCGTGTGTGTGCATGTTTCCCCTTTGCTGCCTCTGGTGCTTCCCCGGGCAACCCCGAAAGGCTCGATGTACCCCCTCTTCTTGGGCCCCGTGAGTCACAAACTATATTTGCAGCAGCAATTTCTTCTTGATCTGGTGGCCTCGCTATGCAACTTTGCTACTAATGTACCGTATGTTAGAACATTCTGGCTTTGGCTCTGTGGATGGGGGTGGCGGTCGGGGGACCGGCAGGCATCTCCACGCGTGTCAGAAACTAATGACAAATGTTGCTCATCAGCAGAGTCCCTCGTGGAGCCACCTGTGCAGAACTTTCTCGGAGCCAGTTTGGGCAAATTTGGAGAGGAATCGTTCCCAGGTCCGGGTGGTCCGCAGTCCCCGGGGTCTGGGAAGCCTGGATGGCATTGCGGGCCTCCGGGAAGGGCAGCCTGTGATGGGGCAGGGAGCCCCTTGGGTCAGAGGCCGCTGACATCATCGTAGGGGAAATGAATGCTCAGGGAGAGGCGCGGTGACAGCTGAGTTACCAGAGGCTTCCCAGAAGTTGTCTGACCTCGTGGAAAAATCAATGCACCTCTTGTTTTTGTCTCCTGAAATATTTCATCCGTGATGATTCTTCCCCAGGTGACAACATATTTTATGACAAAGCGCAGCAGGCTGCTGGGCCCCTGGTGGCTTCAGATGAAGCTTGACATCCTTTCCTGTCTTTATTGATGAGCCTCACCTGCACTCCCTGCCCGGTTAGGGAGGCTGGAGGGAGCTCGGGCGCCATCAGCACCATTTCGGGAGATGATCCCCACCCCCCTCTGCTCCCCAGCAGCCCAGGGAGGGCTGGGAACCTAGAATGTCACAGCCAATGTCAGGGCATCTGGGCCCACCTGTGCCTTGCAGATCCGGACACGGACCTGGAGACAGGGGCTCCCCAAAAGGGTCTGGAGGAGAGAAGCCCCAGGCCGCGCTGCCAGTGAAGGAGAGGGCAAGGCCAACACCAGGCTTCTAGATCCACTTCTCTCTTCTTCTGCTTCCCCAGCAGCTTTTTAAGAAATGGTTGCTTCCTCCCTGCTCCCACTCCTCCTCTCTCCCTCCCATCTCCTTCCCTTCCTCCCTTTTGCCTCCTGGCTTCCCTCCCTTTCCACAAATATTGGAGAGCCCTCCCTGTGCAGGTATGTCCTCTGTCGTTTCTTCACTCAGCCCCAGTTTGCAAGACAGCCACCTGGGGCCGTTTAAGGGGACAGCAGAGAAGCCGCTCTGGGAGGCACACTCTCCCACAGTCCTGTGTCCACACTGGCCCTGTCCCCTCTGCCTGTCAGAGCAGGGCCCCTGGGACCCAGTCAGAGCCACCTGGGCCATGAAGGGTCACCTACAGGGTTAGGAGGGCCAAGGTCAGGTGTCTTCTCCATATGCAGAGGGTCCTAACCTGGAGCCGGGCACTGGGGCAGGTACCCTGGGCATGGTCCTCGGGGACTCGGTCCTTGTCCACAGGCAGGCTACTCGACTCCTGGGCACTTAGGGTCATAGGGTCCATATGACCCCTCCGGGGGCACCTTCTGCATCAGGACTGTGTCCTGGCTGTGGGATGAAGAGGAGAGTCTGGAGCTCCTTCCTCTCCTTCCTGGTCTTCGCTGGGTGACCGGATGCCGTGGGCTGCCCATCTTGGGGCTCTGGGCTTCCATCTACAACAGTGCCACCGAACCTGGACGAGCCGAGGCAGGGGTCCCCTCCAGCCCAGCCTCTCCCTGGTTAGGCGTTATCTGAATATGGCCTATGGACCACAAGTCTCAGGGTCACCTTGGGGGGTTGCTGACAATGCAGACTCCGGGGGCCCATTCCAGATGTGGGGGTTGAAATAGCTGGGCTTGGGGCCTGGAAATCTGCTCATCCTCCGGCTTCCCCCTCAGGTAAGCCCCGCGGGCACTAAAGACCAGATGCCTTGATGGCAGGCCTGGGGCAGAGGCGCAGCAGAGGTTTCTAGCGGGCAGGGCCTCTAAGGACCCTCTGGAGGGCCCAGTTATCTGGAGAGGAGCCTCCGCCCCTCCCTCTCGCTCTCCCGTCCAGCCCCTCCCCTGGGCGGAGGCCAGGCCTTCCCAGGATGGGCCTGCCCAGGATGGAGACGGCTCGGTGCGCCCAGCCCGCTCCTGGGAGGAGCCAGATCGCTTCACTAACGTGCAGATCCCTGAGCGCAGGGACTGTGGCTCAGCCAGCCAGCAGCTCCTCGGGGGACCCTGAGCTTCTGGGGAGGGTGCAGGGAGGCGGCTCCAGGGAGGGGCGGTGCCGGCTTGGGCTGCCTGCTTCACCTCCGCTCCACGGGGCCTGGCACATGCCAGGATGCCAGCTCCTGATCTTGGCAAAGGGAGACAAAGTTGCTGCCGCTGAGTTAATTAAGGAAGGAGGGAGGCAGGTGGGCGGGAGTTGGCAAGCGGAGCGGTCGTGAGTGCCAATTGTCCAATGCGGTGCCCACGTGCCGGGTCCTGGAAGGGGATGGGAGGTGGGGGGATGGGACTCCTTGGAGAGCGAGGCCAGCTGTGCTGTTCGGAGGTCAGCGCATGCCTCCCTCCGCGTGCACCTGTCAACTCAGCAGATGGGGACGTCTGTCCCCGCACGGCCAACACCCTCCAGGCTCTTCCTGGAGGAAGGAGACCCAGACCCCGCTGGCAGAAGCCCAGGGAGCATGAGAGCAGCTCCAGCAGTGTCCTGACTGGTATGGAAACCTCTGGCCTCGTGTAACTGTTTAAACTTAAATTAATGGAGGGATGCCAGGGTGGCTCAGGGGTTGAACGTCTGTCTGCCTTAGGCTCCGGGCAAGATCCCGGGGTCCCGGGATCGAGTCCCACGTCGGGATCCCTGCAGGAAACCTGCTTCTCCCTCTGCCTGTGTCTCTGTCTCTCTCCGTGTGTCTCTCATGAATAAATAAACACAATCTTAAAAAAATAATAAACTTAATGGAAATGAGACAAAATGCGAAATTCGGTCCCTTGTCTGCTCTTGCCACATTCCAAGTGCTCAGCCCCACAGGGCGGTGGTGGCTTCCTTGTTGCACAGAGCAGGTACTGGGCCTTTCCTTTATCACAGAATGAGCTGGTCAGTCTTCAGCAACTGGGACAGCACTTCAAACAAAGCAAAAACCACCTTCGACTGCGATGATCATCTCAACAGTTGTGTTGATTGCAGCTCAAATCCGTGCCCGTTAATCCCGTGGAATCCTAGGAAGATGGTCACAAATGCTGTGTGGGGCCGTGGGAGGGGCATCTGCTGCAGAAAAACCCGCTTTGACCCTCCCATTTAAAATGCCCGTGTCCCCACTTGGCCTCTGTAGCACGTTGTCACGCAAGCCCTCAGACCTAGGTGCTCTCTCTTCACCGACCACACACCCCTCTGTTTCCCAGTTGGTCATTTGGGAACCCGAGGTCAGGCTTTCTGTTCCCTGGTCCCCTGGGATGGTGGTGGAAGGCAGAGGCGATTACTGAAGCTGCAAAGCCTCTGAACCCTACCTCGTGAGGCCCAGGAGGTCCCCTTTCCTGTGCTGTGGCCTGGAAACCCTCCGCGGGTTGTGAGCTGGGGCCCTTGCTGGTCCCGACTCCCTTGCTCTCCTCCTTCAGAGATCCCTGCTCTACGATGCCTGTTGTCTCGTGTTTGGAAATCGCTGCATCCTGTTTGCTGTATGGTTAGTTGTGCAAGGCAGGAGCTGTTACCCCACCACGGCCAAAGGCCAGCTGTTTACAGTCTACTGGAGAGAGCGAGAGAAGTGAGAGAGAGTGGGTTCAAACATATTGAAGTACAAAGTGTGGTCATATCTTTTCTTTTTTTCTAAAAAAATATTTAAATTATTTATTTGAGAGAGAGTGAGAGAGTGAGAGAGAGAGAGCACGAGCAGAGGGAGAGGCAGATGAGGAGACGAGGAGGGAGGAGCAGACTCCCCGCAGAGCAGGGGGCCCGATGTGGGACTGGGTCCCAGGACCTCGAGATCATGACCTGAGCCCCGCAGGCGCCCCTAAAGTGCTGTCTTATTTTTAAAGTAGCAAAGGCAAATGCTATGATCGCCCACTTTTACCTGGTGGTCAAAGCTTTTATCCTCAAGAAGGTAGCGTCCTGGGGCACCTGGGTGGCTCAGGGGTTGAGCATCTGCCTTTGGCTCCGGGTGGGATCCTGGGTCCCGGGATCGAGTCCCACGTCGGGCTCCCTGCAGGGAACCTGCTTCTCCCTCTGCCTGTGTCTCTGCCTCTCTCCGTGTGCCTCTCATGAATAAATAAATAAAATCCTTAAAAAAGAAAAAAGAAGAAGGTAGCATTCTCTACCACACCGACCACAGTTACCTACCCCTCCCACCCAGGCTCTCTGCTGGGTCCCGCGCCCTTACGCACCCCGCGGCGCGGAGCTCGTCTACACTTGGGTGTATCACCGATACCTCAAACTGCACGCATCCCAACCCGAAGCACCCTTCCTCTTTCCAAGCCAGGCGTCTTCAGACTCCCCTCTTCCGCTGCTGCTAGTGGTTTGGGGACCTTCGGCTCCTTGTCACTTCCATCAGGAAGCTTTCCCTAACTTCTCTGACCCTTTCCCACCTGTAGCACACCAGCCCCGCCAACCCTGAATTATCCAGCCGCCTCCTCTGTCGTAACCTGCCACCGTGGTCCTGGGTCACAGTCCCTTGGGATCCTACGAGCCCCCTGGGGGCAGGACAGGGGGCGCCCTCCGTGTATATCCTCGGTTATTCGAGCTCTTAGTTGACAGCAGAGGTTCGATCAATGTTCCTTAAGTGAGTGGTTCCCCCAACACAGTGACTGACAGGTAGTGGCTGGACGGTCGGGTGACCCAGTTGTGTGGAAATGAAGAGGATGAACCTGAGAACACGCCTGCGATCGATCGATCGATGCCCTAAACCAAGGCCAGAAAACTTGTTCTTAAAGTGACAAGTAGTAAATGTTTAGGCTTTGGGAGCTGTACAGTCTGCTGTCTCTTTAGCTCTTCTTTTGTAGCCCGAAAGTAGGCACAGGGAGGGCGTGCACGGGCCACACACACACACACACACACAAATGCACACGCTGTGTTCCAGTAACTATAGAAACAGGTGAGGGCTGGATCTAGCCCGCAGGCCACCCTTTGTGTTCCGTTGCCCTAAACGGAGCCCAGGTGGCGTGACCCAGCACACCAGGTGCCGTGCCTGCTGTGGACGGACCCTCGGCCTGTCCCTGAACACCCACTTGTTGCCCCTGCTCCCACACTGTTTCTTCTGCGATCCTAACTACCCCCAGCCTGAGGGTGAGAAGTCTGAGCACTCATCTCACTGTGTGTGTGTTGGGGGGGGGGTAGGAGTGTGGAGGCAGAGAGGGAAGAGGGCCAGGCCCCCTGAGGAACCAGTAGGAAGGTTTTCAGCAAGTGGGGCTCATCCTTTTGTGACATCTGGTTCCAACAGAAACACTCTCTGTGTCCATGTGTGTTTGCATGTGTACGTGGGTGTGAGCATGTGTGTGCCTATGTGTGCACGTGTGAGCATGTGTTTGCACACAATTGTGTGTCCACACATCATGTGTGTGTGCACGTGTGTCCACACATGCTCAAAAACTTGCTTAGCATCCCTGGGTCTCATTCGTGCACCTGCTAAGGGTTTATTCTTGCTCCCGACGCAATGCGTTTTCATGTCGTCTTTTTTTTTTTAATGGCACATTATCCCCGATGCCGTACTCTTACCATGTTCCCGGGTGCCAGGGACAAAGGCCAAGCGTTGCAGAGAGTGAGGGGATGGCGAAGACCCCCTTGACCAGCAGACTGTGGGGATAGGAGGTGAGACATTACCTGGGCGTATGCTCTGAAAATCAATAAATCAACAAAATCTAGTCCAACTCAGAAGTACAACCTTCAGAATAGGGATGGGGCTTCCAGTTGGCTGTGGAAGCGGCAGGGGCTGGGGGAGGCCCGGTCCTGCCCATTCTGCCCGCTGCACCTGCCCCACTGCTGCCCCAGCATTGATTTCCTCATCTTTATTTATTTATTTATTTTTAAAGATTTTATTTATTTATTAATGAGAAGCACAGAGAGAGAGGCAGAGACACAGGCAGAGGGAGAAGCAGGCTCCATGCAGGGAGCCCGACGCGGGACTCGATCCCGGGACTCCAGGATCGTGCTCTGGGCTGAGGGTGGCGCTAAGCCACTGAGCCACCCAGGCTGCCCGATTTCCTCACTTTTAAAGGAGGATGATGGGGATCCCTGGGTGGCTCAGCGGTTTGGTGCCTGCCTTCAGCCCAGGGCGTGATCCTGGAGTCCCGGGATCGAGTCCCGCGTCGGGCTCCCTGCATGGAGCCTGCTTCTCCCTCTGCCTGTGTCTCTGCCTCTCTCTCTCTCTTTCTCTCTCTCTCTATGTCTATCATAAATAAATAAATAAATAAATAAATAAATAAATAAATAAATAAATCTTAAAAAAAAAATAAAGGAGGATGATGATTCACCTTCCGGGCCTTTCGGTCCCACCAGGGCTCGAGGTTTGCGGCTCTGAACGCTTATTGTGAACAGCTCAGGGCTGGACGCAGGTGAGGAATTGGCGAATTAGTTCTCCAGGTTCCGGATCCAGAGGCTAGTCCTGGAAGCAACGCTTCGTGTCTTCTGCAGAGGAGGCTGGGGAGGGGGGAAGAAGGGGAGCGAGGCAGAGGCAAAGGTGGGCAAGCTTTGGGCTGAGATCTTCGTCCTAAGCTGGAGGCGCTTCCAGAGGGTTCTGTTGCCCTCGGTGGGTGGGTTGGGTGGATGCTCTCACCTCCTCTCTGGCCTCCTTGGCTTCCCTCTGCTCTTGCCATTGTTCTGGAGCGCACACCGCTCCTTTCAGGATGCTGCCTCCCCTCCCCCTCGGAAGGTAGGGACCAGGCCCTGGGCGAGGGGCACTAGGGGGGCTGGAGTGATGGAGAGCAGGTGCCAGGCATGCAGTGGAATCAAGTTCATTTTTAAAGTCAAAGCCCCTCACAGGGCTCCCCCACCTGCTCCCCCCCCCAGCCCCCGGAGCCCCTCTATTATCTTTAGGCCATTTGGTAGTTGTTGCTATGGAGACCACAAGCAAAATGGCATGCAAATCAACACAAGCAATCACAAGCGGAAAGGGCAGGGGGAAGATGAGAGAGTGGTGGAGGGGTGGGGGGGGAGGGCACAGAAAAGCTTCCTCCCGCAGTGCTCCTTGCAGTGCTCCCCCAGTGCTCCCCGCAGTGCTCCTCGCAGCCCCCTAGTGCAGAAAAGGCTTGGAGGGTCCAGGCAGGAGTCAAGGAGGTTCCAGTCCAAACCCTAGCAAGAGGAGGGGGATACAGAGGATGCAAAGCCCCGGACCAGCATGTGAAGAGGGGCCAGTTACCTGCACCCAGCACTGACGGGGCTGAGGGGGCACAGGGGGTGTAGGGCATGCAGCCGGCAGCTGGCTTTGGGGGAGGCTCCCACGCCGGGTGCAGGCTGTGCTGGGAGATGCTAGCTCGCAGGCACTTTGGGATGAGCCGTGGATGAGCCGTGAAGGGCAACCATCCAAACCCAGGTCCCAGGGGTCCCCGGGCCCCTCCACACCCTCCCCTGGGAAACCATAGCCTCGTCCACGTGTGTCTGGCTATGCAAAGAGGCAACTGAAGATCATAAGCTGTAAGAGGAAAGCCCACAGCTCCCAAGAATAGAAACACATGCAACTGAGGCTCCTTGACTGAAATAAGGGCTGACTCCACGGAACGGAGAATTTGGGGGGGTTTCCCCCCTTCCTAGAGGGTCCCCAATCAAGGCTGGTCAAAGCCCCAGCAAGTGGGCTCCAATCGGCTCTGTGAAAGCAGCGCACCAGGACGGCCAGCACGGAGGCTGAGGAGAGAGAAGGTGAGCCCTGGAGGTCCCCTCTCGCCTCCCTGGTGGGGGAACAGCCCCGGGCCTCCCAGGAGCCGTGGGAAGCAGAGACTAGCACGCGGGGGCTGCTATCTGAACTTCAACCCCAGTTGCCAAGTTTTCTAAATAGAACACGTGGTCTTCAGGAGATGCCAGAACTCTGGGCTGGAGGGGCCCTGGCCACCCCCGCAACCCCTTCCCCCCACCCTGGGCTAGGGCTTCTCCGCCAGCAACCCCTCCCCACCCAGGACCCTGCGCCTCACCACGTCCTGCATTCAGTCGCCCCTTTGCACTCAGGACTTTCATGGGAGCTTGCTCAAGGGCTGTGGGGGCTTCCTGGCACCCGCACTCCATGCTCATGCAGCCCAGGGCACCCCGCCTCCCTCTGGGTCCCGACCTCCCTTCCGAGTGAGTGGAGAACTCCGGGCAGGGTGAGGCCAGGTGTCCACCTTCCCCGCCCAGGACAGCCAGGGGTGGGCGTGTCCTCACCCAGCCAATCAGACCGTCTCCTGGGGCTTTGGCCCCTTGAGCAGGGGACTCCAGGCCACAGGAGTTGGGCAAAGCCGTCCAGTGTGAGGCCACAGTTGCCAACACCCCCAGTTGTGTTTTCACCCCTCCCCCACCCCGGTCCCCCAATAAATCTCTTCTGCTTATGGTGACTGGTGACCAGAGGGATTTTCTGTTATCTACAGAAAAATTCTCATGGGCACAAAGGTCTCTCACCTCCCGTTTCCACACTTAGAGCCAGAGTGTCCCGGACACCACCTGTGCCCCTCAGGACGACACACGGCCCGTGGCACCTGGTTTGCCTTCCCTTCGGAGGTGCAAGAGAGAATGCCAGAAGGATGGGGGCAGGTGAGGGGAGTGAGGAGAAACCCCGGCTTCCCAAGGGGTCTGGGGCCACACAGGCCTGCCCCCATCAGGCTCAGCGAGGTGGCTTCCGGATGCTGCGAGGTTCCAGAGAGTGAGTGTCTCACTCCTCGAAGTCTCTGGAGCAGAAAGGGGCTCCATGTATCACTGAGTGGCTTCACCTTGCCCTGGGCCATCCAGCACCTGCCCCGCACAGATTACTGTGGGCAGGTCCCACCTACACACACATCCCTGCATGCGTCTGGGGATGAGGATGGAAAGGGCCGAGCACCGAGGAAGGCAGTAGGATGGTCACCAGGATCATTGTCCCCACGCCGACAAGGGAGGCGGAGAGAAGGGATTTCCTCCGTCTCAAGCCAAGAAGGGTCTTAGAGGGCACCCCTGCTCCAAATGTCTTTTAAAACCAGTGATGGGCACAGTCCCTTCATCCCCTTGCAACGTCCAGTTTCCCCCTATGCTCCCCCCTCCCTGCTGGGCGCCTCTTCCAGGAACTTGTCTCACTGATCTTGTGATCGCCCCTTCCTGCTTCTCTTTCTACCATCTTTTCCCTACAAATATGCACATGTCTGCATCCTACCCTGAAGAAATCCTTGACGGACCCGGTACCTCACCCACAATCCCTTCTCTCTTTTCTTTCCTGGGCTCATGAAATAGAGCAGCTAATTGGATCGGGCCCCCTAGACTGGGTCACTCAACTAAACGAAGGCCAGTCACAGCCTCTGGAACCCAGGGCTTTGACTGTCTGGGCTCTGGGGGTGCAAATGCACAGGACAGGTCGAGCCATGAGTGGGCAAGACAGCCACTGCCAGGTGAGAGGTAGAGGTGACCTCGCTGCTGCTGAAGGCTCCAGGAGGCCTTGGGAAGCCTGGCAGCTCGGCCAGGCCACAGGGAGGACTGCAACTGGGAAGACGGGGAGCGTGATGGAGGGTGGGACTGTCCCTTCAGCATCATAGGTGACCTGTGACCCCATGTTCCCCACTTAGCTGCGTGAGACGCTGCAGCAGGAGGTTTTGTCAGAGTGGTTTGGAACAGGCCCAGAGCTTGAGGAGTCCCTTTCCTTGGGACCCTTGGGTATGATGTCCCTCCTGGCTAAGCTGGCCCCAGGGACGGCCATCAGAGGAAACAGCGGAGGGGGGCACGGCTACGGAGATATCTGGCTCATCTGGAGAAGAATTATCACTGGGATGGGGCGGCCAGTGCGGTGCAGTGGATAGAAACCACTCCCAGAACCCCGACTGCAAATTCCTGGCTGTGGGACCCAGGACTCAGGGTCGAACTGGCTGTTCGAACCCCTCGAACCTCAGATTTGCCAGCCTGACCATTCGAGAGCAGCGGTTGGGATTCACTCCGCCGCCAGCTCCTTGGGCATCTGGGTCCCTTCCCTCCAAGTGGGACCAGGGCTCCTCAACACCGAAGGGCTCTGTGGGCCAACTGACTCATGCACGCTGGCTGTCGCCCCAAGACCAGTCGCTCCAGGGCAGACATGAGAGCCGGAGAGCTAGCGGCACAGGCCAGCGACTGTGGAAGGCTCCCTGTTGATAAAGACAGGGCGCGGATTCCCGCGGGGCGCGGCGTGGACTTTTCCAAAGGAGGACGGCTCACCTCGCTCGCCGCTGTCGTTCCCAGAGGACAGGAGCACAAAGGTGCCTTCTGCCCACAGGACGGCTTCCTTGGCAGGGGACCTGCAGCTTGGACCGCGTGTGCCAGGAGCAGCAAAGGCAGGGGCGTTTGACACGTCGGAACAGCGCCGTTTCCAAATTAAATCACCCAGGTGGCCGCCGATGCGCCCTCGCGGGGGGACGGGGGACGGGGGGCGGCCAGCTCCGACACTTGCAAAATCTGAAGGGCACGCGGAGCCCCAGGAAATGCGGCCAGACGACCATAGTGGGACTCTGGATGACAGGCCACGCTCTTCTCCTGGGGCCGGTGGCACTCTCCATCTATTTCTCAGAGTGGGATTCCAGAACACCCACCAGGGGCCTGGGCCTCATGATCGCCGCTGGCAGGTCCAACGTTCTTGCCTGACCGGGAAGGAAACGGAGACGAAGCTCTGGTCATTTGCCCAAAGGTGCAGAGCTGGGAAGTGGGGAGCAGCATTTGAACTCAGATCTGGTTACACCAGAGGTCCCGTGTCTCCCTCAAATCCCCCCCAACCCCTGTTCAGAATAGTCAATCTATGCTCCAGTCTGTGAGAAGAGGGACCTCAAAGTGTACGTAGCTGGTATTCTTGGTGCTACTTTTTTTTTTTTTTTTAAGATTTTATTTATTTATTCATGAGACACAGAGAGAGAGGGAGAGAGGCAGAGACACAGGCAGAGGGAGAAGCAGGCTCCACGCAGGGAGCTCGACATGGGACTCGATCCCGGGTCTCCAGGATCACACCCCTGGCTGAAGGTGGTGCTAAACCGCTGAGCCACTGGGGCTGCCCTTGGTGCTACTTTTTTGCAACCGAGGACACTGAGGCTTGGCAGCTTCATCGAACTCAACACAGACTGATTGAGCCCCGATACAGGGTGGACCCCGTGTGCTCTCACGAGCGCTGGATGTGTCACCCGCACAGGCCTGCAACAGTGTCTGGTGCAGACAAGGATGCACGTTGTGGTTAATTTACGTTGCCCCGGGCTAAGTGTTCATTAGGGGAGAGTTTGTCTTCTCCTGCAGAAGGATCCAGAGTCTTCCCTGACATTGCTTTTTCCCTAAGGACTAGCAAGCACATAGTGAATTTACAGGGTTATGCAAAGTTGACATCTTTTCCTAGATTATCTCCTCGAACACTTACGACGCCTCCACCAGGTATACGGGGCAGGTACAGGCACCTGTTTGCAGATGAGGAAGTGAAGAGGGAGCAGAGTCTGCGGGAGGCCCCACGGTTAGTGAATGGGGCTGTGGGATGGGCCTCAAACCCGAGGCTGGCCTTTCTCCCGCTCCTGAGCCCGTGTTCCCAGTTGTCACCGTCCTTAACTCCCTCTGCCTCCCCTGCAAGGACTCCATATTTTGAAATATGTTGCCAACAAAACCCAGAGCATCAAGTAAGTGTGAATGTGTTTCCCCATTTTTATTAATCAAAGACATATGTACCCGCCAATCACCGCTCCTGCTCGGCCTCCAGACTTGAGAGCTTTCACTTAGTGGGAGAGGTTTTCCTCCGTTCACTCGACCCCTAGGATTTTGTGCACGCACTAAGTGTCCTGTTAAAGGTGCTTGAGATACGTTGGTGAACAAAACAAAGATCCCCAGAGTTTATGTTCCAGCAGTGGGGACATGGCACGAACAGTAAACACAACAAATACGCCTCTTATGGATGGTTGTGTGGGAGACATCAATGCCACCGAGGCGTATTGCACAAGGTAAGGGGGCGGGTTGGAGGCAGGAGGGGACAAGTCCTAGTATAAAACAGGGATCCAGGACAGACCTGCAGAAACTACAATTGTCAGCTGGCATTTGGTAATCCTGAAAACAACTCAGACGTCTAGGTTTCAGGGAGCCCAGCTTGGTGACGCCTCGTCTAGTACATCTACTCAGCCTGGAAGCAGACATGACATCAAGGGGGACTGTCTTTGAGAGTTGCCCGCGAGCCCGACACCAGGTGTTGGGGTGGGAGGGGTGCAGGCTGCAGGTGCCTGCTTTGCTCAGGGCTTTCCCTGGGTGGGTGGGGAGGAGGGATGCCCCGATCACCGTGCACCCCAAACTGTAGGCTGGGCCGGGCCGAGCTCTCCCCCAGAATGGCCCAGAGCAGCGAAGCCAGAGAGGAAGGCTAGAAGCAGGATGGAGATGGATTTCATTCCTCAGGCAATTCTGAACCATTGCCAGAAGCTTCCCCGGGGTCCTTTACTGAGAAAGAGGGGGAGGCTCGGCAAGCCGGAGTGTGGTGATGGATTGGTGATGTCTGCCACGGTCACTGGTCTTTGTGAGCCGAGCAAAACCTCTGAGCCAGAGCGGTGGTGCTGAGTCTCCAGGCTGAGGAGAGGTGAGAGATGAGACCTGAAACGGGAGGGTTTAGGATGAGCCGGAGAGGGGACCAGCTGGGTCAGGCAGGTGGAAGAGGGCAGAGTCCCTGAATGAGGCCCGATTTGGGGTAGAGGGGCCGCTGCCTCTGTAGTGCCTTCTTCTGGGGTCCCCCACACACAGGTCCACACTCCATCTCCTTCTGCTGCTCTTGCCCACATCACCTGTGTCACTTGCCCCACGCCGCCATGGGTTGAAATGGTGCTTGGAAAGGGAACGGTCAGTAGAGTTAAGAGCCGGGGTGCAGATCCTGCCCCCCATTGCTGACTTTCTGTAGGGCCTTGGGCACATGAGCTTTACTCCAATGAGTTTCAGTGTCTGTATCTACAACATGTAGACTGGTACCCATCCCGTAGGGTCTTTGAAAGAAATAACGTGTGTGCGATGCACCACGGTGCCCAGCCCAGGAGTGCCCATGAGGTCAGTTATTCATAACAATCATTATGATGCTATGATGCTATCGATGGGAATGACAGTAAATTCCCGCAGCCCCCTGTGAGAGGGACGGCCTGGGGGTCATTCTTCCAGGGAATCCTGGCCAAGTCCACTTAAATTAGGTCCCCGAGGCCCACGGACCCAGGTCAAGATAGTCTCTGGTCCCAGAACATGTATCAGAGTGGACACACCTGATGGTTGGCGGGCGTGTGTTTCTGGACTCGTGGGGAAGGCTGGAGTGGAAGAGCCCACCCAGTGGACTCCCCGCCCCCACCTGAGACCGCGGGTACAAACCAGCAGCTCTTCCCGTGAAGGATTAACTGCTATGAGCAAGGGACTTTCCCAAATACTTTGCTGCTAACTAGGAATCAGTCCCAGGATCCTTCTGGAGTCTCTTTTCTATCTTTCAATATTGGGGCAACTTTTGCTTTTGTTTTTCAGAAACACATATATCCACTTTGAGCAGCTGGGGGCTCCCCGGCCTGGGCGGGGAGCTCATTTTCCTCTAGTACTTTCTGGCAGCAGCTCACAGGAGAGGCAAGCCTTCGGCGACCTCTCTCTCAAGCGCGTTCTCGAGGGAAGCAAGCACACGGTCCAAATCGGGGTGGTTTCCATCAGGCCCTTACCTGTTATCACCCCGTATGCTGTCGTCTGTTGCGAGACCTGCGTTCGAATCCCAGCCCCTGCAGCTCCGGGAAGGTCCCCCACCTCACGCTCTGTGGGGCCATCTGGGAGACGGGATGGTCGTGTCTCCAGCTCAGGACTGCAGGGAGGATCAGCAGGGAGCAGTGGAAAGTCAGAGCAGCCCAGCAGCCCACCCCCCTCGGCTCGGGGTCCACCTCCGCCACTCCCCGTCTCGAGGCTCTCCCCAGACTCGCAGTCCTAGAGCTGGAATGGATGGCATTGACCCAGGCCCTCTCAGTGCTTATGGAGACCAAAGTTCGGAGGAGGAGAGACCCCCTTTCAGAACACACTGCAATGGGGCCACACAGTCCAGTGGGGACCCCGGGCTGGGCTGTATCTCCATCTTCTCCACCATAAAGGACCCTGGTGGGTAGACCACCCTTCCACTCAGACTCCATGCTTTGGAAAACAGCAAAGTGGATGAATTATTTATTCAAGTTATGTATTTTTATATCAGACACTTGGGTGACCATGTCACTGCGCTGGCTGACATCTTTCACCAGCTCCCCACTGACCCTGGGTAGATTCACTTTATGGGAAGTGTCGCGGGACCCACTGCTGTTATTCGTGGGCGTACCTGTATCCTTTCCTGACTCTGAGGTCCTGGATGCCAGGGACCATGTCTGGGACTCATCCATGTGTCCTTCTTCCCAGGACAGGACTTGGAACATAGTGGGATCTCAAGAACGTTTGGATATTTATCAGAATTCGAGTCATAAGATGATATGTCCAAAGCATGAAAACTAGCAGCCCACTTAACTTGTGAAGACTAATCGGAGATAATTTCTGGTTTAAAAAATATATTGTTGGGACGCCAGGGTGGCTCCGTGGTTGAGCATCTGCCTTTGGTTCAGGGAGTGACCCCAGGGTCCCGGGATCGAGTCCCACAGGCTCTCTCTGCCTGTGTCTCTGCCTCTCTCTGTGTGTCTCTCATAGAGAAATAAATAAAATCTTTTAAAAAATTAAAAATAAATAAAATTAGGGCAGCCTGGGTGGCTTAGTGGTTTAAGCACCTGCCTTCCGCCCGGTGCGTGATCCTGGAGTCCCAGGATCGAGTTCCACGTCGGACTCCCTGCATGGAGCCTGCTCCTCCCTCTGCCTGTGTCTCTGCCTCTCTCTCTCATTCTGTGTCTATCATGAATAAATAAATAAAATCTTAAAAATAAATAAATAAAAATATATGGTTATTATATATGTTCTATTACGGGCTGAATCATGGACCACCCAAAATTCATATGTTGATTGAAGTCTTAACCCCCAGCACCTCGGAGTGCGACTGTGCTTGGAAAGCAGTCTCTAAAAAGGAGATTGAGTTGACCTGAGGTCACCAGGGTGGGGGGCCCTGATCCCATCTGACTGGTGTGTTTGTTAGAAGAAGAGATTAGGACATGGACATGCACGGAGGGACGACCCCGTGAGGACATGGGGAAGAGACACCACCCACAAGCCAAGGAGAGAGGCCTGGGAAGGAACCGTCCTGCTGACCCGGGACCTCTGGTCCCCAGGACTGGAGCAGTGGATTTCTGCGTCGCCGCTCCGGGGTCTGCGGCACTCCGTTAGGCAGCCAGGGGCACTGCTCCCTATGCCCACATAGAGGGTCGCATCATGACCCTTGCTGTCTTTGCAAAACCCAGGCATCTGCTGTGTGCAGCACTTGCTTCCCGGCACCCTTCCTTTAAGTGGGGGGGGTGTGTCCACGGACGCCCGGGGTTCTTGTGGATGGGCTTCCCCATGTCTCTCATCCCCTTCTGTAAAGCCTTCTGAGAGTTAATGTCAGAGCTAAAAGCATGGCCCTCCACCTTCACAGCTGACCTTCCCTCCCCCAGCGAGACAGGAAAGGGCCCGGCCCCTTCCCTCTGCCCACCCACCCACTGCCTGGGGCTTGCATAGCTCCCCGTGGCTCAGCCCCCGTCCAGGTGTTCGCCGTGCTGGCCGCCTCCCCGCCGGGCGTCAGAGCCAGGGTGGGCCCAGCCTGCGGCCCCGGGTGACCATGAGAGGTGGGCACTGTTGCCCCCGGAGGCTTACCCCATGTCCTGGGCACCCCGTCCCATGGACCCAGCTTCCCAGCCAGGCCTGGTAAAAGCATCTCTTGCAGCTAATTGCATCTCTTTAGGGCCCGAGAGAAGGTAGGAGGCAGCGTCCGGGGAAGGGCGCACTCACAAGGCAGAGGCAGGAGCGGCCCGTGGATGTGTCTGCAGTAGAGGCTCAGACTGTCAGCTCGGGCTGCACGCGGGGACGAGGGGAGGGAGCCAGACGGCCTGTGGCCCCAGGACGCGGGAGATGGAGACCCAGGCCCAGAGAGGAAAGGGAAGGATGAGGGGGGGATGCCCAGAGCCTGAGGCAGAGCTGTCGGGCCCTGACGGGGGCAGGAGGAGAGGCTAGGAGAAGCTTGCCGGCCCCTTTCAGGAACTGCTGGAAAATTCTGGAGGAAAAGTCATTGATCTGGCCCCGGAGATCTCCATCCCAGGCGGGTTTCCGCTGGAAGCCTGGCCAAATGGCTAAGGCCACAGCCGAGCCAGCTCTGTCCCCTCCTTGCTTTGGTGAGAGCCACGTAGCACCCAGCACCTGAGAAGGGCCCCCGAGCTCTGGCCTGGGGAAGCCTGGGGAGGTCGGGACTGGGTAGGACTCCCACTGGCCTCGGCCTTCGAGGCCCCCCAGGCTGGGCTGTGTTCCTCCTCTGGGGGTGTGTGTGTGTAAGAAGTGGGGGCCTCTCTTCTCTCAGCCAAGCCCTCACTTTTGCTCTCCGGCTCCTCTGCTGCACTTTCCCTCGAGGGGTGCTGTGCCCGCTGGAGTCAGGGAGAAGCCGCTGGGCCTCCTTTGGGCAAACTCTCCCATCGGCCTCAGCAGGACCCCCCACCCCGAGGGACTCGGGGGGGCACTGACGTGGCTCCGTGAGGACAGTGTGATTCCTGCTCCACTCTTCCTCTGATTCCCCGGCCCTGGGGACCGTCCCCTTACCCCTCACGGTGCCCGGCTCCTCCGTAGCACTATGGGGACCAGCGGCCTGAACTCAGGGAGGGGTCACCGGACGTGTCCATCTCAGGAGGCGGGAACCAGGGAGCTGCCAAACAGCAGCCACAACCCCCACACACCCCCATCCCCCCAACCCTGTGCCCCTTGGCATCTTGCCGCACACAATCATGTGTACGTACACACACGTACACATGTACACACACCTCGTAAAAATAAAAAAGCAAAAAGCCAATCAACCCTTTGTCGCTGTGTTACAGTGTTGCCAACGGAGATGCCTGTGGTTTGGACAACCCCCAGGCCCTGGTGACCCAAATTCTTCCTTCCAAGCCACTCTGCAGGTCCACAGAGAGCTTCTGTTTATTTGTTTGTTCGGGCAATAAACACGCACCGGGAGCTGGTTGCTTGCCTAGGCCTGTGACTCGTCCAGGAGACACAGGCCCCGGGGACACAGGGAGAGGCCTCAGCCCTGGCTCTCAGGACATCCCCAGGGAAGGCCACGCACGGGGCTGGCCCTGGGCAACCACAGGCCCAGAGCTAATGTCATTTTCCCAAGCCGGCCTCATCATCAGAATCCCTGGGGACTCTCATCCAGACTTCAGGTTCCCGGGTCCCACCCCTGCGGCAGCTCAGCAGGTAGCGGTGCTTGTGGGGAGCTCCGAGTCCTAGGCAGATGCCTACCCACTGGGATGAGAGAGGAGACCCGGAGCTGCCCCCTGGCCTGCAGAGGTGCTGAGGGTCAAGAGGCCAGAGACCCATCCTGGTCCCCCCTGCAGACTGGATCTCAAGGGGCCTCTGGAGACACAGCCTCCCTCTCTGCCTGTGACCAGCAGGGAAGGTCAGCTCACAAGTCCCCAGATGGCCACCTGCCACCATCTGCATCCAGGCTCTGCGTAGCCCGGCTCCTCTGTCCCTGGCTCTTCTGTGGAAAGGCAGCTTTGATTCTGGCAAAGGAAAAGCAAACAACAAAAAATAAAACACCCCTCCCACCCCACCCTCGACAGACGTGCCTCTCACAGATGGACAGACTGCCCTCTGCAGCCCCGGCGTCTCCCGGACGGCAAGTAGACTCCCCCAGACCGCCCCTTGCCCTTGGGCTGGAGAGAATCACTCAACGGTGGCCCTCCTCGTCACCCCCAGGCCCCCAGAGCCCCGTCCCAAAGCAGCAGGAGTCACGGGGGACATCCTGCGTCCCTTGGGCCCCGAGTCAGCGTCCGAGTGTGGAGTCCACGAAGCGCAGGTGCCGTGGAGCCGAGAGCAGCTGCCAGGACGGCCTTCTCCCCATGCGCTGGCTGCTCACAATCAACGCAGCTCCCTTTCCTTAGGGGGCAGTCACCATGTGCCACCCAATGTCCCGAGGCTTTATGGGGATCATCTGGTTGAAGACCAACCAACAGATCAGCACATTAGGAGCTCTGGGTGTACACAATCTACAGGTGAGGACGCAAGGCACAGAGAAATTGAGTGACTTGCCCGGAGTCACGCAGCTTGTAAAGAGGGGGACGGGGACCCCAATCAGGTGGTTGACCTGCAGACTCTGCGCTCTTTCCCATGTGTCCTGTTCTCTGCCCGGTGTCTCGCCCACAGCCTCGTCCACAACTATCCGTGAAGATTTGACCTTGAATTTGGGGTTTCCCAGCGTGGTGAAACCATGGAAGTCAGGGCATTAGCCTGGATCCCCACGGAAGAAAGGAGCCAGGAGCTCAGGTCCAAAAGGGACCTGGCCACCAAGGACAGAGCAGGTGTGGCTTGGACAGGTGTCCGGGTGCCAGGGATGGGAAGATAGGGAGCTCTCTCCCCCGCAAAACTTGCCGATTCATGGTTTTGCCTGCTGCTGCCCGATTATCTTCTTTTGCCTTTAAAATGACTGCTATTGCCTTTGGCTATAAGGGAAATCAACTATAAAGAAAGTTGCGGGCAGCCTGGGGGCTAGTCGGTGAAGCATCTATCTTTGGCTCAGGTCATAATCCCGGGGTCCTGGGGTCGAGCCCCACATTGGGCTGAGCCTGCTTCTCTCTCTCTGCCTCTGCCTGCTGTTCTTGCTTGGGCTCTCTCTCTCTCTCTCTTTCTCTAACTCAAATAAAGAAATAAAATCTTTAAAATAAAGAGAGAAAAAAGAAAGTTGCCTTCTGGTCAGCCCTATTCCTTCCCCTTTCCCTCAAATTAATCAGTGTTTATAGGTTTTGTGTCTCTATGTGTGTTTTTCCAGGGAAAAAAAAAGCATCCCCTTGCAGTTGTGCATCTATTTATATAAAACCCTCTTTCTTTGCACGAAGGGCTCCCCCCTAGGTGTTTTCTCTGCACATATTTTCCGCACAGCTGAAGTCGCTGCACAAGTGCCATCGTATTTACCGTGTTTTCCACTCGATGCCGTGATCAGCTTTCTCTCGAGAATGTGTGCTTTGTACAGACTTCCACACGCTGCCCCAGAGCCGGGCCCCGGGTGAGCCTTCGGGGGCTCTGGAAAGAGGCTATCACAAGAGGTGGATTTCAAATGCCAGCCGTCCGCCCTGCCGACAGAAGGAAAATACGCGCGGCTGTGTTTGTACATGCTGACTTCCAGATCCATCCAGCCGACGTTTCTTGCACGCCTACTGTGCACAGAGGTCTGCGAGGACAACGTTCTCGGCCTATTGCTGCAGCATTATTTCTCGAAGGCAGGTGGTGGTGATGTTGCGAATGACCCCACGGGTGCTTGCGTTTCCGAGTGCAGGTCTGGCTGGATACAGGATCGATCCGGGAAACGGCCGCCCCGAACTCCTGCGGAATCCATCCTAACGCCTCCACCTCTGGTCATGCCTTCCATGTAAAGTCAGTTTTCTCTTTGCTTCTGTGCAGGGTAGCCACTGAGAGCAGCAAAGAAGATGCCGGAACAGGCTGGGGAGGCCGGGTGGGGGAGGCCGAGGGTCAAGGGCCCCTCAGTCCATCGCAAGCAGTTGGCGTCAGGCCAGGTGAGGAGAAGGCAGGGAGGACACACGGGAAGGAGAGAGGCTCCGTCCTTCTCTACAGCTGGCTCAGGTTAGCAGGCACCAGGGCTGGGCTGCAGAGCCGGGCTCCTGGACCCCCCACATCTGAGAGCGGCTCCCCATGCGGTGGGTCTCCCCCAGGCCACCCGGCCTCCACGGCAGACCGGAGCAAGCATGCGGTGACTTGTCAGAGCCCACGGATGTGGGCGGCAGCGCAGAAGCAGCTACCCCCAGGCTCGGCTCTGTCGGGCCCGGGAATCCTCTTCGGAGAGGAGGGCTTTCAAGGGTCCTAAACCCTCAGAGCCTCAGCTTCCTTCCTTGCTGGGTTAGAGCACATTCATTCTCAACACACGGTGGCAAATACTGTAACGAACAATCAGGCCCTTCTTCGGGTCCTCAGCAGATGGCATGAGTTTCCCAGCGCTGTCACCCCAAACCACGGGGGCTGAAAATGACAGCAATTCAGTGTTGCATGGGTCCTGAGGTCAGAATCTGCCATCGGGTGTCAGCAAGGCCGTGCTGCCTCTGAAGGCTCGAGGGGAGGAGCTTTGCTGCCTCCTCCAGCTCCTGCAGGCTCGGGTGTTCTGGGCTGGTGGTCCCCCCAAGTCCCCCCAGTCTCTGCCTCTGCGGTCACGTGGGCTTCCTCCTGTGTCTCCGAGCCTCAAATCCACCTTCACCTCGCCTCCACCTTTCGCTTATCAGGTCACTCATCACTGGATTAAGGATGAATCGAGGAGGGGTGGGGGTGACTCCAAGCCTCCGAACTGGGAATGGAAGGGCAGAGGCAGGAGCAGGTTAAAAGCGGAAGAGGCTGTGGTTATCTGGAACCTGAGGTCCTATCCGTGTGACCACGTGAGCAGGCAAGTGGAGTGGATAGGGCTCTGGAATTTGGGGGGAAATAAAAATCTCACTAAGTGGAAGCAACCTGTATGCAGACTTAGGGTAAAGGGGGTTTCAGCAAAAACTTGACTCTGTCCCGGACCTGCAGGGGACAGCAGGCAGTGATGGCCAGTCAGCCAGACAGCTGCGCCCTCGACCTCCTCAAGGCCTTTTCCCAAAAGCTGTGGCTACGGGCTCCCCGGGAAGAGGGCGTTGGCCAGCGAGGCACAGGGGACCTGCAGGGCTCCCACGGCTCACTTGCCGCCCGTGCCCGCCCTCCCTTCCAGGCCCTTCCCCGGGACTCCTCCCGAAGACTCCTGCTCCTGGGCTTGTTGCCAGGGCCGCTCCAGCTCGTCCCGTGCAGCTCGTCCCATGCAGCAGACGAGCCACCTCCATCCCCGACACTAGCCCGGTGCCTGCACGCGCTCAGTCCGTCCTCGTGGGAACGAGCACCCGCGCCCCAGGAGCGAGCAGCGACAGGCAAAGAATCACGGGGACCCCAAAGAGCCCGGCTGACAGGGCAGGGGCCGATAGTCACCAGGGACGTGACGGATGCGCAGGCTGAACGGGGATCTGTCTGTCCTCTTGGCCACAGTCAGCCGCGCCTCCGCTCCTGGTGAGGCCTCTCAGCACCAGCGCGCCCTCTCATGTTCTTGGGGTGCCCGTTGGCCGCTTGCATCTTTCCCAGGAGGAACGACAGCCCGGTGCCCCTGGCCTGCAGTGGGCACGATGATCCTCTGGAGCAGGATTGTTTGTTTCTGAAACCCAGGGAGCCTCCGGCTCTGGGGAAGGCAAGGCCTGTCGGGGGGGGCGGGAAGTCTCCCGAGATGGTGGGGGGCAGCAGTTTCTTGGGGCTGGTGTAGGGATGTTGTGCCATCACTGGGGTGGCTCTGCTATGGTGCGATCCGCATTTCCCCAGGTGGTGGTGACAGCCTCTGAGCTTTTCAAGTCCCCCTGCTCTCTTCCACCACCCCCCCCCCCCGCCCCCAGGAACCAAGTCTGTAAGGTTGGGCGTGGCCTCCCCGGGGAGGCCATTCTGGGGTTCCATCCCAAATCCACACACACAAACACACACACACGTGTGCACATCCACCCACATGCACATGCACGTGCACACACACAAACGCACAGCTGGGGGAAGCAGAGAGAGGCAGGCTGACCCTTGGGGGGCCCCCCCCGCGGCAGCCGTGCCTCCCCTTGGTGACAGCATGCCCCACCCTATTCTGCAATCCCTGGTGCGGCACACGGGGCCACTTCAATTACGTGGCGGGCGGGCGCCTGGGCGCTGGGAGCGCGTCGCCCCCGGGGAGCCCGCGGTTTGCAGTGAGGTGTGGAGACGGAGGGGAGGAGGCTGTGTTAATGACAGCAGCCCCCCTCCCCGAGCAGCGCCAGCCGACTCGCTCGCTCTTTAATTATCTGGAATTAGAGCGCCGTCCTCACCCGCTTTATGTTCTGGTGGAGGAAATCGGGGCATCCATTAATTACCTGATCCATATGTAAAGTGTCACACATAATTTTTCCAGAGCCAAAGGGTTCGTGCTCCAAGACCTGCATCATCTCTTAATAATGACGTGAAGCGAAGGCGGAGAGGGCCCCAAGCCTGGGTCCTGTGGGGCTGGGTGACGGCCGATCCGAGGGCTTCCCCCCGGATCCCCGAGCACCAGGCCCTGCGGGCTCCTCTGCGGCGGTGAAGGAGCCAGGGGTCCAGACACAGAATTAAGTGCCTGATGAAGGACCGCTTTCCACCCATCAGAGTCTGCGAGTAGAGAAATGCCTGGAAATTAGAGGCAGACCGTGAAATAAGTTTAAGCTACGGCACGAGGACGTAGGTTGGATAAGGAGAAGGAGTTCCCAATGGGAGGGAGAAGGCAGGCGTGCCCGTCTCCCGGCGGATGTTCCACGACCAGGCTGGGGACGGATTCCCTTTTGGGAATCACCACGGCAGCGGCGAGGGGGCCAGACGACACGAGGTCACAGCCTCAGCCCCAGCTTCCGACCCACGTTCTGGGGGCACTGGGGGTTGGGGTGGGGCAGAGGAGGAGAGAGACAGAGAAAGGTGCAGAGACAGAGACAGAGAGACAGAGAGAGGGAGATGCAGACCTGGTTTAGGCCACACTTGCCCTGTTGTCATCTAGAAACATCTCAGCCTTTGACCAGGTCCCCGGGAGACTCTTGGAGCACTGACGGCTTTGCACCTGCAGGATAAAGCACGGGCACGTCTTCCCTCTGGTTAAAGCCCCACCCTGACCGCAGGCAGCTTCCCTTCTGGGCAGACACAGGGGGCCGAGGAGGTGGGTGAGGACGCAGTGACAAGGGTGGGGTGACTAGGCCTTTGTAACCTCCAGAGCGCCCCGCCCCACATCACCCCATAAACAGGTCCAGATCCTTAACTCCATTTTACAGTTGAGAAGGCTGAGGCCCAGGGCCCCACCTTGAATAGGTGGCCGAGCTCGCCTAGGGGCACAGGTCCAGTCAGGGCTGGCCTGCAAGGCTGGGGGTGAGGGTGGGCGACGGCACCCACCATACAGCCCTGGGCATGCCTCCGGCTCATGGGGCGGTCATGCCGGGTTGCCCATGTTCTCCTCCCGGCCCCCCCACCCCGTCCCCTGGAGCTGGGCCCTCACCGGAAGACTTCCCGCCAATGACCCCCAACCCCAGCTGGGGCCTTAGCCCATTTACAGACAGACGTTCTGGCCTGGGCCGGTCCGTAGTTGGGCGGAGGTCAAGGAGAAAGTGCTCCCTCTTCCCGTCCAGGCTTCCCAGCCTCTCCTACGCCCAGAGATGAGCCAGAGGGCGAAGGCAGCGGCCTGCGGAGCGTCGGGGCCTGCACGCGAGAGCCCCCCCTCCCGTGGGGCCGAGCGCCCTGCCTCCTCCAGGACTGGTCCTTGGCCTGCTGCTGCACTGGGGACATCACAGGCACTGGCCCATTCTAGGGCTTTCTGCAGGTTCAGGGCGGGGCCCCGTAGCTGCCCCGACGCACAGCCAGGTTGGGGACATTTGCCTCCGAGTTCCTGCAGGGCAAGGATGATCCAGCTTCTGCGCTGTGACTCCCCAGAGGACCCCTGCACACCCCGACACGGGGATGCCCCCTCGGAACACCAGAACCGCTTTCCTGCGTGACCCTATTCCCCTCCAGCCTGACTAAGAAACTGTCATCTTCTCTCTGCTTCCCTGGTCTCGCGAGTGTGGGTTGGCCTGTGGCCCGAGCAGCTAGTGTGAAATGAGGAAAATCCTTCTAGTGGAAACCTGCTGTGGATGGCCGGCCGCCCCGGGGCAGGCGACGGGGTCCCTGCGTGGCCCACCTGGCATCTGGAATGCTCCAGGACCGAGCTGCTCCCCTGCCCTCCCACCCCCACCCCACCCCCACCTGGCTCTAGAGTTCCTCAGAGTCCCCAGCTGTCGGGGGACCAGGCTTCTGGCACATTCCAGGAGGAAGCATATTCATTCGGGCTTGGATGTGTTGTGGGGACCACCTAGCCGATCCCATCTCCGCCGGATCTGGGACTTACACAGCGCGGAGGAGGCAGCATTTTGAGAGAAGACTGTGACCACAAAGGGCAAGAGGCCGATGTGCCCTGAGAGAATGCAGGTGTCCTGCTCGGGCCCCAAAGCCGGGGGCCCTGGCCCAGGTCCCGCCTGACATGGGACCTGTCACGGGCTCACGCGGCTCTCAGCCTCGGTTGGCAGCCAGGCCGCCAGCCAGCCGCCTCCTCCCGCGCCTGCGGTCACCCCGAGTGCCACGGCTCCGAGGGCCGGCACTCCCAGGGATCGGACGCCAGCGGGAGGGCACAGGCCTCTTCTTGGGAGCCTGACGGAAGCACCCCCCAGCTCTCTGCCCCTCCAGCCTCCGTTCCCGACCCCGGTCCTCGGAGACTGGAGACCGCCGGGCTGCGCACACCCCTCCTGTGTGCCTCGCATCCTTGAGGGTGACGCCCAGCTTCCCTGCAGCCCCGGACAACCTGCCTGGGGGCGCTGCTAGCACCCCTACACATCCACAGGCACCTGCCCCCAGCCCCTGGCAGCAGAGGCCCAGCCCTCCCTGACAGCCCTGCTCCCGGCCCTCCCTGATGCCCCTGCGCCCAGCCTCCTTGACACCCCTGCACCCGGCCCTCCCTGAAGCCCCTGCGCCTGGCCCTCCCTGACACCCCTGCACCTGGCCCTCCCTG
Organism: Canis lupus baileyi; assembly: GCF_048164855.1. Taxonomy (NCBI): domain Eukaryota; kingdom Metazoa; phylum Chordata; class Mammalia; order Carnivora; family Canidae; genus Canis; species Canis lupus. Next base: position 57,703,804 of record NC_132853.1, on the reverse strand, counting down.
ACACCCTTGCTCCGGGCCTGAGGCTGGCCCCGGGGAGGGAGGGCTCCTGTTTATTCCCGCCTCTCACTGGCTCTCCCTCTCCTTCCCTGCGCTCAGAGATCTCCCCAAGCTCCCCCCCACCCCCGTGTTTTCCCCTCCATTACATCTCCCTTACACCTCCTGGAATAAAAAACAATTCTCTGTGCCACCTAATTCCCCCTCCCGACAGTTTAAGGCCATGATATTAAATAACGATAATCACAAGGCGCGCTTTGTTGGGCGCTCAGCCGCCGCCGCTCGCTTTAGAGCTCTCAAGCCCAAGGTCACGGGCCCTGCTCGCTTAGATAAATCTTTCCCATCGCCCGATTCTGACAAATCCCTGCGTCCGCGGGCCCTTTGTTGTATATTCTTTGTTTGAAATATGGCCCGTGCCTCCCCTGCCTCTCCACCTTTGCATATTAAATGGGGGCGGCTTCCCCGGGAAGGGGGAGGGCTGGGCCTCTCCCGCCCCTCCCCTCCCCTCTCCTCCCCTCCCCTCCCCTCCCCACCGCTGCTCAGCCAACCCCGGCGGCTCCCACGGTGGCGGCACCTCGTCCTTTGTTCTCTGCTGCTGCTGGTCCTCATCACCTTCCGGAAGAGCCCTTGTCTCTGCTCCTGAATCATTGATTCTTAATAACTTGATTAAATCGGAAGGCGGCATCCTGGCATCCCCCCCCCCCCCCCCCCCCCCCCCGCCAATCAAGCAGGAGCGAGAAGGCGCATGGGGATGGTGAGGGCTCCAGAGGGGGAGTCCGAGGTGGGAGGTGGGGTGGGGGGCTCCCCTCCCCTCTGCCCTCTGGACCTGATGGAGCCCATTCCTGCTCAGGGACACTCTGAGTGCCCCATCCACCCTCGGGGGCTGCTTTCATTCCCCTCCTCTGCTATGGTGGATACTGCTGGATACTGTCCCCCCAGAATTCACGTGCACCTGGAACCTCAGAGTGTGACCTTATGTAGAATAAAGATCTTTGCAGGTGTCATTAAGGCCTGAGGGCCCTGAATCCCACCAGAGTGCCCGAAGGAGACAGACAGGGAGGGGGCGCAGGTGCAGAAGGCCCCCTGAGGGTGCAGGCAGCCTCAGGAGACACGGTCACAGGTCAGGGATCGTGGGGTGGGGGGGGGGAAGCCAATGGAAGCTGGGAGACAGCACATTCTCCCCCGGGGCCTCCAGAGAGAAGCAACCCGCCTCTGCCCACTCCCCCCCCCCCCCCCCCCGCCAAAAAAAAAAAACTCTGAGAGAATACGGTGCCGTTTCAAGCCTCCCGTTGGTGGCACTTTGTTTCCGTGGCCCCAGGACACTAACTCAGCTCTTTCCTTCCCTTCAGGGAGGAGCTCCTGCTGCAGACAGGACCAGGAGGGCACCGACCCAGGTGTGAATGCTGGGGCTGAAGGGCTGAAGGGCTCAGGTCAGGAACTGGGGGCCTCCACCCCCCCCCCAGATTCCCAGGCAGAGAAAGGACAGAAGCTTCCAGAGCCCTCAGCCTCCTCTCCCCTCCTCCTTCGCTAGAGTGGCCAGTGATAGAGGGGCCACCAATCCTGGGGTGACTATCTCATCTGGGGTGACCACATCTCCAGGGTGACCACCTCTCCTGGGGTGACCACCTTCCCTGGGCTGACCTCCTCTCCCAGGGTGACCTCCTCTCCTGGGGTGACCACCTCTTCCAGGCTGACCACCTCCCCTGGGCTGACCATCTCTCGCGCGGTGACCATCTCTCCTGGGCTGACCACCTCTCCCAGAGTGACCACCTGGTGGGCTCTCTGGCCCTCCCCACCTCTGCACCTAGAACCTAGAACACACTCTGACCAGGCAGAAAAAGACCTTCTCCCCCCTGCGTGTGGACCTTTGACCCAAGGCAGCCAGAGTAGGACTCACTGGTCACTCGGGTCACAGCCTTCAGCGTGTACACCACTGACCAGCCTCAGGGGCTCCCTTCAGACCAGGGTCCTGCAGGAGCCCCACCGAGCACCCCAGCACCCCAGCACCCCAGCAAGGTGCTGAACCGCCCTCGGGTGGGCCGAAGGCCTACGGGCCAGCGACTGGCTGGGGGGGGGGGGTGCGTGGGAGGGAGTGTGGGGGAAGGGCAGGGGCAGGTGTCTGCTCTGAGCTCCCAGGAAGGAGTGATTTTAAAGCCCCTGGGAGCCCGATGCCAGGACTGAGCTGGATGCCCCAGGATTGTGTTGGGGGAACGGCCTGCAGAGGGTAAACAGAGGGACAGGAGGGGGCCTCCGAGAAGGGGAGGGGGGGAGGCAGAAGGAAGGAGGGCTGCGGGAAGAGAGCCCCAGACTGCTGGCAGTCGGCAGGGGCCCAGCAGGCCGAGGGCCGTGGGGAGCCCAGAGCAGGGATGGGCTCAGAATGGCGGGCTGGGGTGCCCCCGCCGCACCCTGGGCTTAGATGTCTAGGAGCTTCCGGGGCAGCGTGGCCTCACAGGCGGGCGGGAACCCTCTGGAAGGGCACAAGCGGAGGGAACCAGGGAGGGAGGGGCACCAGCACCCTGCCCGCCGCCACCTGAGGCCTGTGGCTCTAGGTTCTAGGTTCCCGTGTCTCTTCTCTCCTCTGAGAATCACGATCAGGATCATGACCTGAGCCGAGGGCAGATGCTTCACCCACTGGTTTCTAGGCCCTTCCTCCACCAGCCTCCCTTGATGTTGCAAGGTCTGCTCCTCATTCCCCTCAATTTCATGTGTTTTCAGAGAAAGTCTGTCAAACAAGCAATGCTGTTGGCCGCCTCTGAGCTCCGCCGGGAAGGGAGCAGCTTGACCCTGTGCTTTTTCCCTGAGACACAGACTCGGGGGTGTTTGCTCCGTGCTGGGTGCCCTCTGGCACTGGCTCAAGAGGCATCAGCTCGCAGCAGGTGGCAGTGGTGGTGGTGGGGTTCCTGGGGCTGAGCCCCTGCATCCCCTTTCCTTCCTGTGCCCTCAAGATCTCCCCAGGGCTGTTTCCCAAACCCCTGTCCTACGCCTCATCCACCTTGCCCCCTGTCTTCCCCAGAGAGCTATGCGCTCGGCACCCCGACCCCCTAGACCCCCCCACCCCACCATCTCTTGTCCTAATTCCAGCAATTCTGTCTCCAGCCTTGCTCACCCTAAATGCAGGCAGCTACCAGCGCACCCACAGCACTCCACGCCCCAAATCCAGGGTCCGGCCCGGCCTGCAGCCTCCTTGACCTCCCCCACTTGGGCAGGGCCGAGCCACCCCTCCTCCACTCTGGCTTTCCTGTGTTGGGGCAGCCGTTGAGGAGAGGTGCTCCCTCACCATTCCAGAACAATCCATGCACTCTGTAGGTCCCCTGCAGCCCCAGTCCCCTTTCTCAGCTCCTGCTGGACACATATTCAACCAACACCTTCTAAGTGTTGGACCGATGCTGGCTGCAGTGACAGGACCTAGGGACACCGGGCTGGAAACAGGCTGCAGGGCTCCTGCCTTTCAGGAACCCAGAAGCCTGGGGGAGAGGTCTACACATCGCCTTCGCCCACAGCCCTGCAGCCCCAAAGTCAGCCTCACCTTCCCCACACACCGGTGCCCTCTCTGCTGGCTTCCCAGCAGCCATTGGTACCCAAGACCCAAGCCCTAAAGGCACTATTGACTCCTCCCTCGGCCTCCCCACAGTGGTGCACAGCTGCCCCCCAGGTCCCACGTGCCACCGCTGGGTCACCCATGGACCGGCACACGCCGCTTCCACTCCTTCCTCCCTCAGACCCAGGCTTCCCCCTGCCCCAGCCACCTGGGTGCTCCCTCCAGCCCATGCTGCGCACCTGGGCAGGCCTAAACAGAGGCCTCAATATAGACAAGTTCCACCGTCACCCTGTTGGCGAGCACAGAGCAGGAGCCGACCCCCTCCAAGCACTCAGAGGAGCCTCCAAGCTGTAACTGGGGTGAGGGTGGGGGTGCACCGCTGCAGCAGGGGCTCCCAGCGCTGGGTCCTGGTCCTGCTTCTGAGGTCCATGCATGGTGGGCACCAGAGGGGCACCCTGGAGGTGCACCAGGAGGGCACCCCTGTCGGGACTCAGCAGCCCGCAGAGGAGACGCACACGCCCGTCCCCCTGGCACACGCCTGCTTGTACCTTGGGTCTGTACACGTGGAAACGGGCTAAACCCGTTCACTATTTTCTCCCGTGCTGGGTGGGAGGTTGGATCTCTTAAAGACGGAGATTTCAAATTAAGCTTTAAAACTGTGACGGAGCGCGATTAGCACTGACGGTTGGCGGGGACGCACACCGTGCGGCGGGGTAGTCTACACAAGGTCCGTGCAGCCGGGAGGCGGGCGGCGTGTCGCACGGCGCGTTATTGCAATAAGGGGCCGGCGGCCTGGGGAGGGGACGGGGGTCACCGACAAGGCCGGAGCAGGGCTGGGGCCCTCCCGCACCGCGGGATCTCCCTGGCTGTCAGCCCCCCAGCCCTGGGCCGTGGCCGGAGCAGCTGGGGTGGCAGGTCCTCCTGGGTCAGCGCCTCCCCGCGTCACGGACAAAGAAACGGGGGTGCAGAGTGCGTGAGTGGTAGCCAAGCCCACGCAGCTCCCTAGGGGCGAACAGCCTTCAGACTCCAGACACGCTGGGCTGTGCTTACATGTGTGCTCCCTTCCCAAGGCCTGAGACAGAGCGCCTGTCACCCCAGCTGCTCCAGCCACGGCCCAGGCCTGGGTGGCTGACAACACAAATGATGAACAGAGGGAGCAGGGGTAGCGCCTCCACACAGGGGGATGTGCCTCAGCCCAACAGTGACACCTGCTACAATGTGGATGAACCTCGAGGACACGATGCTCGCTGGAAGAAGCCAGGCACAAAAAGACAGATATTACGCGATTCCAATCAGATGGGAACGTCCAGAATTGGCAAATCTGTAGAGACAGAAAATGGTTTCCGGGAGCTGGGGAAGGGGGGGTTGGAGTGCCTGGTGGTGGTGGGGGTGGGTTCTTGGAGGCAATGACAGCCTCTTGGAACGCGAGAGCCATGCTGGTTTCACAACACCATGAAGGTACTAAGTGCCACTGAATTGTTCACTTTAAAATGGTTTATGTGATATGAGTTATATCTCTATTTATTTTTTAAAGATCTTATTTATTTATTTATTTATTTGATATATATGTGTGTGTGTATATATATAGAGAGAGCGAGCACGAGCAGGGGTGAGGGGCAGAGGGAGAGGGAGAGGGAGAAGCAGACTCCCCTCTGAGCAGGGAGCCCGATGAGGGGCTCGATCCCAGGACCCCAGGATCACGACCTGAGCCGAGGGCAGATGCTTCACGCACTGAGCCCCCCAGGAGCCCCAGTTACAGCTCAATTTAAAAGAATGATTCCAAATCGTCAGAATCCAAGAGGGAAACAAAGCAGGGGCTGAGCCAGCAAGGAGCCCTCCCGCCCCCACCGCGGGTCCAGAGGAGCCACTAAAATTTGGGGCAATGAGTGCAGGGACCCCTCAGGCCTGTGAGCCAGGAGCAGTGGCAGGAACCCACAGGCGGGGCAGCCACGCCGACCACGGGGACAGACGTCGGCCTGCTGGGCCGGCTCCTCGGGAGTCAGAGGAGCCCCTGTCTGGCACCCGCCTGACCACCTGCTGGGCCCTACCTGGATTCTGTCCACGTGACCGCTCCCCATCCCCACCTGAAACTCGCGGGGTTGCGGCATCACCTGAGTGGGGTGCAGGTGGAACTTGCACACATGCGCAGAAAGCATGGCTCTCCCAAGAACACAGGGTCCACATGAAATAGCCATTTTGGGTCCACAGACGTTCTTATGGGGCCTGGGCTGCTTTGCAACATCTACGGCTTCGCGTGGATTGCTCAAGAAGTTTGAAAAACAGTGTTTTCGATTAAGCGCTCCGCCTTGCAGTCTCTCTCATACCCTCCTCGCCTTCTCTGTGTTTTCTTCCTTCTTTCCCTAAGTCTCGAAGGCCTGGGACAGTGCAGGGGGCATCTGTACGAGGGTCACTGGGGGTGCTAGTCTCCTGTCTGTGATACACTGAGGGGTCCTTGGATTTGGTCGTGGGGGCAAGAGGACATGGAGAGAGGTCGGGCTGGGACAGGCTTCCCGGGACGCTGGGCAGCACAGAGAGAGTCACAGGGCTGTGTCCAGGCCGCCTTCCCAACTACTCCGTGCGTTCCACGTGCGCCAGTGGGCTAAGCATTTTGCGTGCATGGTTGCGCTTGATCCTTCTAACAGCCACGGCCATCTCCATTTCACTGATGAGGGAAACGATGCTGAGAGAGGTCAGGACACCTGTCCAAGGCCATCCGGGTAGCCCATGGCAGAGCAAAGACCAGTCTCAGTTCCTGCAGCCCCAGGGCCTTGATCCAGGGCCCGCCTTCTTTTCGTGACATGACCCTGACTCTCAGATCCTGGAGGACCATTGGGTGCACGCCTGCCTGCCTGGTGGAAGGGCGAGCCTTCCTCCCCTGCCAGCCACGCTCAGGGTCACCTGGGCTCGCCCATCACCACACTGCGTCACCGATCTGTGCTAGTAAACAGGCTCCAGCTTCAAGCAGAGACAAAATTCCATGAAAGGCAGCTTGTTGGTCCAAAATAATTGCCTCCTATCATGATGTGTTAAAACTGAGGAGTAACCAGGGCTCCGGTTACCTTAAGATTTATGGTACATGACATGCTATTCTTTCCACCACAACACATTTGCATAAAATGCTTATTTTACCGCAGCTTCACCGGACCTGAAAATGCAATATGACTCCAATAACATTTCTCTGGAGGTAGACAATGGGCTGCAACAGAAGCACCATGTGTTGCCGCGGCTCTGTGTCTTTATTAACAAACATGCCAGGACGCACTGCTGCAATCGCACGACTGAAGTGGCACGAACAGCCCCGGCTCGCACAGGGTGGCTCTTGGCTTCCTCCGATCCATCTTCCTGCTTCCCGAATGTCAGAGCGTTGCTTTAAATACGTAATAAAGGCCTCCGTTCAGACGCTAGCATCGCTGCCATTGAACTTCTTTGCCTCTCTGGCATCACTTTGCATTTTCCGTGAAGATGTCGTGGCCCGAGACAGTAGGTTTTCTTGATTCCAAATCTTCCCTCTTTGCACTGAAAAGATGGCCCAAGGTTGGAAGAGGCTCCTGTGAGGGCTGTGGATCCTGGCTCCCCTGGGCCCCAGGCCGGAGGCAGGGGGCAGCCTGTGGGGCCTCCCGTGTCCCCTCTTGCCAAAGAGGAGAGGCCAGAGCCCGAGGCATGGACAGGACTCCGGGGATGATGGCGCTGCCATCTGGTGATGTGAACCCTTACATCGCCCCACGGATGTCCCTTTAACATCTGGTGGCGTGAAAATCAAGGCCAAGGCCAAACATGTGGGAAGATGCTCAGGCTCATTCATAATTAAAGAAATACAAATTGCAATGAAAAATAAGACTTCCCACTGGTCTAATGGCAGTGGCAGAGACTTCCACAGCAGCGAGCCTCCCCAAGAAGCGAGGCTTGCGCTCCCAGCACTATTAGATGCCCTGGACGTGAGGACAAAGCCTTTAGATCCTCATGATGCAGAGCGGGGTCCAAGGGCGGGCAGCAGCAGCCCCCAGAGCTCATCCACATGCAGATTCCCGGGCACCACCCTGGGCCTGCTGGTGGGAAGCTGGGAGCGGGGCCCAGCAGCCTGTGTTTAAGGCTCCCCAGGCAATGCTGGTGGAGCCCACAGCCTGAGAAGCCTGCTCTAGAGGACACTCTGTCCCCCTCACCCTGAAAGTTCCCCTCTTTTTGTTTTGTTTTGTTTTCCATTACATTTTTTTTTTAATTGCTTACTGCTGGGGCCTGGGAAGACAACTGGCTTTTTATGCTGAGCGTCCGTCCGGCCGCTGAATTGTCCATTGGCTCTAGTCATCTGTCGGCTGGTTCTGCTGGAGAGTCTAGGTGGAAGATTCTATTGTCTGCAAATAATGACAGATGTGTCTTGTCCTCTCTGATCTGTGTAGCTCTTATTTCTGTTTCTTATCTTCTGTTCCGTTTGCTAGGACCTTCAGAGCAGTAATGAATTCTGCTCTGCTTTTAGGAACTACCCTACAGACAGGCATCTTTGGACGTGATTGTGATTGAGGCAGCCGTTCACTGCAGCAGCCTCTGCAAGAACACAACACTGGGAAGGCCAAAACGCCCCGTCGGCAGGGGGCTGGTTAACACACCAGGGCCTAGCCAAGCACTGGAGCACCTCGCAGCTATGAAAAGTTTGGGGTCGCTCCAAGGAGCAGATTTTTTTTTTAAGATTTTATTTATTTATTCATGAGAGACGCAGAGAGAGCTAGAGGCAGAGACACAGGCAGAGGGAGAAGCGGGCTCCATGCAGGGAGCCCGACGCAGGACTTGATCCCAGGTCTCCAGGATCACGCCCTCGGCTGTAGGAGGTGCTAAACCGCTGCGCCACCCGGGCTGCCCCAAGGAGCAGATTTCAAGAGGCCACAGGCGTGCATCATTTGAAAAGGAGGAGTGCAGATGGGTGTGCACAGTACAGATCCATAAACAGATTCCATGCACACACAGGGTTTGGAAGGGTACACAGGCCATGCTCCATAGTTTTTTCTGGGGAGGGGGACTCGGAGCTGGGGGGCTGGGGCGAGAGGGATGGGGACTCAGGCACACAACTCTTTTCACTATTTTAATTTTTATATTCCAAAAGTGTGACTTTTTCAGTAAAAGGTGTTACTACTCCATTTCTAAAGTTTTTTTTTAACAATAGATACACCCAGGCTGGTCAGAAATGCATGCCTCTCCATGTAGGTCAGGGCTTCTCAGAACCCCATGCACCTGGTGTGTAAGGGGCGGAGGCCAGAGCAGAGCTGGGGGGGTCACTCAGGCTCACGTCTTGTTGGCACCGAATCCTGTTTCCAGGGGCCGATGTCAACTCAGCAAGACGTCAGCATTGGGGTTCATCCAGCAGATTCACCCTCTCATGTCAACTTGAGCAGTTTCACCAAAAACAGAATTTCTGTTCCCCAGGACACCCCGGGCACCTTGCCCTTCATACTTGGAGATGTTGGGGGGAGTTTGTCTTCTGCCACTGGTGGTTAAGTTCGTGGCCGTGGGCTCCGTGGATCCGGGTGCGAATCCCCTGGGTGCTCCCCACTGGAGCTAGGGGACTTGGCCAGGTTTTCCTGACCTCTCTGGGCAGAACAGAGCCAACTCTGGAGGATGTTAAGAGGTCGGATGAAGAAAATGTGAGGCGAAAAGTTAACAGACGTGTTCCTGGAGGAGCTTCATGCTAACCCATCCCCGGGTACTGGGGGCCTTCACCCGGTAAAATCTTCCCATTCGTAGAGGGACCGTTACAGGCAGGCATCCTTCCTCCCGGGGCCTTTCATGGCCACCCTCTGCTCTCTGGTGTTTATTCCAGGCTTAACATCCAGGAAGGGTCTTGGACTTCCTTTTGCACACGGGGAACCCGGAATCAGAGGTCATAGGACTTGGCAAAATCAGTCAATGGCCGAAAGCCAAGCACAAAGGTCCGGATGCCCCATCCTGGACTTTGCACGACGTTCACTTCTATCACCGGAATCCCACCACCTCCTCCTGGCTTTCAGACATCATCAGGAAAAAGCCAGACACAACCCGAACATACTCTGTGTATGTTCCACATTCATAGGGAAGGAAAAGAATATAGGCAGGATATGGACCAATGTGTTAAATGGTCAGCATTATAAATTCTTTTTATTTTCTTCCTCATCTGGATCATCTGAGAATCTGTACAATCATACGTACTTCCTTGGTAAAGGTGGAAACCGCTCATATATATTTACGGTACCAGTTTTTTAAAAAAATACATATTATATATCGACACAGAGGAAATGGGAAAAACAAACAGAGCTACAAAATGACTGGTGTCATGTTAAATTTTAAAAGCACAATACAAAGCTGTCCATTCAGACATGAAGGCAAAAGCCGAGGTGTGGTTGGGGTGGCGTGATTTCTGAGTGATGTTTGTGGAGCCACATGATCTTCTTCGGTACTTCCTGAAATGCTAACGCAGATATATACTACTTTTAAAATGATCAAGTGTCACCTTTTCCAAGAGGACTTTTCTAGATACTGTGCAGGAAGCATTGCTCTGCCCTCGGGGAAGGAAATCATTTCTGCCGGCTTCCTCTTTGCTGTTTCTATTCATCGCCTTCCTTACTCCCTGGGGTGTGCCATGCAGGCAGCTTTTGTCTCTCCGGACGCTGGGTTCAGCTCTCCAGGTCTGAGGCCTCTGCCTAGAAGGGTGTCCGGCCTGTGATGGGTGTCCACCCTGCTGGATGAGTCAATAGATGGATGGGAGGTGGGTGAACGGAGGAGGAGGGTGGGCCTCGCGTTGTGGGAAGCAGGCGGACAGATCGGAAATGCAAGTGTCATCGTCCTGCTATGTGTTTGGTCCTTCCCGTGTGCTGGTGGCTCTGCTGGGTGCTGGATCCGGAAGACGTGCTCACAGTCTGCGAGGACCATGATCCTAGTGGAATCTGGCCGGGGCTGGGGGGCAGGCGGGGAGGGAAAGGAATGAACATTTATCAAGTGATGTATTTTATGTCAAGCTTTCTGTACATTATCTCATGTAATATCCTCAGCGACGCGACAAGACTGATAGAAGACGCCTCTCTCCCCATGGCAGGTGCTTATTAAAGGACGGAGACACTGTGTGAGCCAAGGTGCCTGGAGGGCTTCCTGTGTTCTCGGCAGGTGCTATTTAATGCCACTTGCAGCATCTGTGTGGTGGGTGCCGCGCCCACAGAACCGGAGACAAAACTGAGGCCTGGGGGGCGGGGGCTTGAGGAATTTGGGGGTGGCCCCCTAACTCTTGGGGGTGGAGCCAGACCCACCCCCACCCCCGGCAGCTGGCATCTGTAATCATGTGTGTCTCAAAGGGTCATGATGGGGAGGGGTCTGAAATTTGCGGCGCATGGCAGGTGCTCAATAAAAACAGGCTCAGTGAGTGTTTGCGGTTCATGGATGGGGAAACAGCCTCAGAGCTGTTAGGTGATATACCCAAGAGAGATGCTGACCCGCAGGGTCAAGCAGGACCGGGGACCCTACGGGATGGATGGGCTCTCACTGAGGAGATGCAGGGCTGGAGGAGATCCCAGGAGGGTAGCAGAGGCTCTTTCCTGCAGACCGATTGCAAGGGCAGGGCACAAGGTGTGACAGCGCGGTTGGATGGGATTTAAGCACAGGGCAGAAGGGCTAGGATCCTGGGCAGCTAGACCGGGGCCAGGCCAGACACGTCTTCATTCACCCTGCAGATCCTGGCTCTCAAGTCTGGCTGCACGTTAGACCCTCCCCAGCACTGAATCATAGGGCAGCGCCCAGAGCCGCCCAGACCCGGGCAGAGCACGCGGCCAGCTGGCAGGAGCCAGCACGGAGGCCTGGTAGTTGATGACCCCGGGGGGCCACCAAGAGGCCTTTAGCTTTTTCTCTAAGATTTTAAGCCGAGTCTGTCTGGTGTCCTTGGGTGGTGGAGGGAGAGGCTTGGAGGTGGCAGAACCTGGCTGGAGGGAGAAGCCCCATCAGGCTGCTGGAATTGAGGGAAAAGTCAAGCCTCCACCCAGACTGGACAGGCCTCGGCAGAAAATCATGGGATTCCAGAGATGCCGGAAGGGCAGGCGGACAGGTCATGCTTGGGGACCCTCTCGAGGCAGGGACAGCGTTCCCCAGCCTGGTGGCTGTGAGACTCTGGAATGCCAGACGCCTCGCCTACAGCACTGCTGAGCCTCGAAGGCCCCACGCACGACGCCGCAGCACGGCCCCCGCAAAGCTCCCAGCAGGACTTGGTGTCTGAGTCATCACGGGGGGTGGGGGGTCAAGGGAGGAGAGCCAAAATCAAGCGTGGTAGTTAGGGGGACCGGGTGAGAAGACCCCCCCACCAGGGGAGTGGGGAGCACCAGCCTGTTGGGGGGGCTGCCCAAGATGCAGGCCAGGTCTCTCAGAGGGCCCGGGGCGGGCGTCCGGAATCTTTAGGCCGCTGTGGAAGTCGTTAGAAAATGTGGGCCTCGGTCCTGTCTCCAGGAAACAGGCCTTGACACTGATGGCCCAGCTTGGTGTGGGGGCCGCCGTCCCCCCCACAGGTGAGGGGCCGGGGGGGAGATGTCCATGCTGGGCACAAGCTGGGGGACGGGGCAGCCGGCGGGAGGGGAAAGCGGACCTGGGCCACCCGCATCGATTGGATTTAAGCTGCTGGAAGTTCTCGTTTTCCATTTCTGTCTCATATTCCAGTTAAAAAATAATGACATAGGGTTACAGAGCAGCCTCCCCCTCCTCAGTAATTACCAAATTAACACATTCTAACAGGCCAGCCCCCGGCAGCGCGCTGTGATTAATGCCGAGGACGATTAGCTGCGGAGCCTTCCCGGCTGCGCTGACCTCCTTAAATGCCTGATCCCGCGTGCGGGGTCTCTGGGGCGAGTCCCCACTGCGCACACTCCCTCCGCCTCAGTTTAATGGGATCTGGGGCCAGGCTTAATGTGCCAGGCGACCCCACGGGTCAGGGAGGCAGCTCCCCCACCCAGGCAGGAAGCTGGAAAATAAGCCCCAAACTAATTTATTCAGCTCACTCATCAGGCAGGTGGGGAATGAGCGTGGGGACTTGCCAGGCCGTGGGCTGCGGGGAAGGGGGTGCAGGATAAAGGTAGGAAGCAGATGCTGCCTTCTGGGAGCTTGCGGTCCAGGGAGGGGTCAGGAAGCCCAGGCGGTGGCCAGCTTGCTACTGTCCCCAAGCTCCAGACAGATGCAGGGAGGAGGGCAGGGCTGGTGCTGACGCTAGCTGTGGGCATGTGGGGCACGGGGCACATTCCCTGAAGCCAGATCCAGCAGGAATTGCGCTGAAAGCCGGAGGGTGGCCCAGCTCCAAGCAGCAGCAGAGCAGATGTTGAGGAGGAAACCAGAGGAGGGAGTGGGAGTCTGGCCTGGGTGCAACATGGTCCCCGTGAGTGGCACCTGGCTTTGGCCAGATGCACACGGGTGACAGGGAGGGGGAGAAAGAGGCGTGGTGGGTGGGAGCCGGCAAAGTGACTACACGCCTGGGCTGCTGGGCAGGTTAGAGACCAGGAAGGAAGCCGATGCCATTGCTCTCAGGGCGAGGGGGAGGGAAGGGAGGAATCCGGAGAGAATCCCAAGGAGGCAGCCGGGGAGGAGTCAGCAGGGCTGACACTGGGTTAGACTGGGACACCCGGGGAAAAAGCAGGTGACGGCATCGGAGGCCACCCTCCAGGAGGGGAGAAGGCTCAGGGCTCAGACCTCCTGGCTGGGGCGGGCCTGGTGGGAGCAGCTGGGGGCTCTGCGGGCTCTGCGGGGAGGGCAGGGCAGCTCGCCCAGGACACGGAGATGTGGGGAGGCAGGGATGGGCCCCAGGGGAGGTCTGCAGACTCAGGATTCACCCAACCCAGGCCTCGGACTCTTAGGAGGAACCTCCACTCCCTGCCGCCTTCAAAGCATATCCTGGGGGAGGAGGAGGAGTCCAGATTCCAGACACCAGGACACCAGTTCCAGACACCAGTTCGTTTTCCTCACCAGCCGAGCTCTAACGGAGGCCAGCTCTGTCATCGGCTCTAAAACAGCAGAAGTCAGAAACGGCTCCTTAGCCTCTGACGGCCTCTGGCTGCAGGCCCTGGAACCAGGAGGGGAGGAGAAGGGTCACCGCGTACCTTTGAAGGAGATACTGGACCACCTGGGCCTTCTGATTTCTGAGGATCCGCAGCAGGCGCACCGTTTTCCGCTCCCACGAACAGGATGGGAGGGTCCCAGGTTCTCCACATCCCTGCCAACCCCTGTTATCTTTTGTTTGGATTTGGTCTTTAAGAGTAGCCTTCCTACTGGGTGTGAATGGTATCTCAGTGCGGCTTTGAGTGGCACTTCCCTGGTGATCAGTGATGCTGAGCATCTTTTCCTATGTCTGTTGGCCGTTTGTGTGTGTTTCTCTGGAGAAACAGGGAGACAAACACACAAAGGGAATGTGGCGCATGCCTACGATGGAGCATTATTCAGCCTTAAAAAAAAAAAAGGAAGTCCTGCCTCATTTGACCAGATGGACAGATCTTGAGGGCCCGGTGCCCAGTGAAATAAGCCTGTCACAGAAGGACCAATGCTGCGTGACTCCGGGTGTACGAGGCACCTCAGTCAAACTTAGAGACGCAGAGAGGAGAAAGGTGGTTGTCGGAGGCTGGGGGCAGGGAGAGGTTCAGTAGAAGTTCATGCAGGATGAAAAGTCCCATGGATCTGCTGTTCAACGCTGTGTCTCTTGTAACAATACTGTATTGTTCACTTAAACATTCGTTAAGAGGGTAGATCTCATGCTAAATGTTCTTACCATAGTAAGATAAGATAATAACATTTAATTTAAAAGGGGGCTCTGACGGCGCCTGGCCGCGGAGACGCTGAGCTGCCGAGCCAAAGACAATTTATCTGATCTCGCCAATACTTCGAATCTATTTGAAGGGAGATTGAGATTTGTAACTCTCACCCAAAACCATCCCGGCGTGGGTCTGTGGTTTCGGGTTTTTTGTTTGCTTGTTTTTAGCATCTTGGGAACACTGGTTTTGAGAACACTTGAAGGGGTAAAATAAAAGATAGCGAGGTGTCTCTCCACATTTTCGTCTTCAGGAGACGAGGAGGAGCAGGCACACACTCTGCTTGACTCCCTTATCCCGCTTTGCACGGGAGGAAGCTAAGAGAGCTGCTGGTTGTCATGCAGCTACATTTATATAACCCCGTTTCATCCTCAGGACAGACGAGGCAGTAGGAGCCGTCACCCCCATTTTGCAGACAAGAGAACCAGAGGTTAGATAGAGGTGACCTGCCCGGGGCTGCATGCAGGTGTGGTGTCCTCCGGAGGCTTGTTTATGAGGCAGAGGCTGGGGGGGGGTGGGGGGCAGCAGCGTGGGGTCTGAGGCTCCCACAGGAGAGAGAGCCAGCTCGGCGTTAGCACCGAGCCACCGTGTGTCTGAGCGCAGGGGATGTGACCTGCCCAGCCTCCAGGAAAACAAGGCTAATGATTGCACCTTTCCTAAAGGTTTGTGAGGAGGATTCATCGAGCTTATTTGTAGCACCTGCTAGGCCTTCCTCATCCTCACCACCTTCGCCATGGTCCCCCAGGCAGGAAAATGCAGGCAGCTACAGCCCCTCACCCTGCATCTCTTCATCTCTAAGTGTGAGAGTCATGTCTTCTTAAATTGGTTATTTCTTTTGAAGACATCTTAACCAAAGCCTCATGCCTCCAGAGTCCTTACCATGACGAACGTCAATAACCATGATGACTCCCTGAGGCTGAATTTTAAAAGAGCATTAAAGATTAAAGGACACAGAGGTCAATTACTGGTACAAGTAAATGACTTTAAGAGTAATTACATATAATTTTGTCTTGTTTATTTGGCATTAGTTGTAAGTGTCCATAATCCTGGGTCCCGGGGGTCCTTCACTTCGGGTTTGCATTTGGCAGATGAAGGGACTCAGCTCCAAAGGAAGAGGCTGGGGTGTGGGGGAAGGGCTCTGGGGTATGGGGACTCTTGGTCTCTCCAGACTCAATCTGGTTGACCCGCTTCAGTCCAGATCCACAGACAGATTCATTCCTCATCCTCCCTCCTCAAACCATCCCCCAGAGGCACTAGTCCATCATGCACCATGGGAGGCTCCAGGCTACCCATGCTGGTGCCTAGGAAGACCCAACCAATGTCCCCCAGGGTCTGCAGTCCAGAAAGGAGGTCTTGTGACTAAGAGTGAAGGGCGTATGAAGGGCAAGAGTAGGTCACCGGTGGGGGAGAGGGTGTGCGTGGAATCACATGTCCAAAGAAAAGAGAGTTTCCAAACACATGTGAAGGAGAAAGGGCCATGCTATGGCTCAGACCATTCCTGTGGGTCAAAGGGACAGAAGCCCACTCAAACCAGCTTAATAAAATGGTCTATTATTGGAATATCTGTTAGGTACAAGGTGAGTGGCTTAAAGGAACAGAAATGTAATCTCTCACAGTTTTGGAGGCCAGAAGTCTGAGATCAAGATGTGGGCAGGGTTGGCTCCTTCCAGAGGTTGTAAGGGAGCATCTGTTCCATGCCCTCTCTTAGCTTCTGGTGGTTGCCAGCATCCTTGGTGCTCCTTGGCTTGTAGATGTGTCACTCCAGTCTCCTCCTGACTTACGTGGCCACCTTTCTGTGTCTCATGTCACCTCCCTTCTGTGCTTCCCTCATCTTACAAGGACCATTCATTGTGTTAGGACCACCCTACTCCAGCATGACTCATCTTAACCTCATTATCTCAGCATTATCTTTCTTCAAATAAGATCACATTTATAGATTCTGGGTGGACACAAATTTTTCTTGAGGGGGAGGGCACCATTCAACCCAGTACGGAAGGTTACAGCAGAGATACAAACCCTCGAGGACCAACCCCTGAGCAGAGTTGGATTTGTCTGAGACTGGAACAGGGGACACAGAATGGGGAGCCACGGGGCTAACAGACCCTGGCTCTGTTTCGATATTGGACATGCATATGGTTAGGGAGGCAGGACCAGCCCAGCCTTAGAGGGAGCTTGGTACAATCAGGTCAATCAAGGTCACTTGCCTTATCAATGACTGCTTTAGTCATGCCCCTGTGATGCCACCCTGTCCAATTAGATGGAAAGAAAAGTGTGATGAGACGGGGTGCTTCTGAGAGTGCTTCTGAGAAAGTTTTCCAGGATTACAAAAAGATGTAGCAGTTTTGTCATGTCAAAATAATGGTTATCAGACTTATCCTTCTGACATATACAACTACAGAATTGGGTAAAATAAATAGAGAAGCAGTGTTACTTTGGCCAACAGGCTTCAGACAGCAGACAGTGCAATGAGCGAATGGAAGCATACAAGGTAAGCTCTGTCCTCATCTAGGATTCCTGCTGCATCAAGGCATATGGAACACAAACAGAGAGCTGCAGTTTTAGTGGGAAAGAGCAGAGACCAGAGTCCAGCATTGCTGAGGAGTCTGCAATTTGCAGGACAGGATACCAGAGTCGGGAAAGCTATGCAGAGAAGTCGGTCCCAAAATTGGCATGGAGTTCACTTGCATTTGGGGCCAGATGTTAATCAGATTATGCATGGGGCAAGTCTACATGAAGCCTGACACAGAACACCTGTTGGAGGTCTGTGAGCTAAGTGGGGATTCCAAAAGTCGTGCAGTGCCTGGGCACGTTGAAGTTCTGGCCAGAGTGCACACAGAGGAATAGTAATCAGAAGTGTGATTGAGACTCCAGAGAGGCCAACCTACCTACAAGAAGAGCTACTCCAACCTATAGGAAGAGCTACTTCAGAGTCACCTTACCAGATTTACTCAGCCATGGCAGGATGGAGCTGGTGGTCCACAGGTAGATTAACTACCTATCAGAACAAAGGTAAAACTCTTAAAAAAAAAAAAAAAAGACAAAATAATCCAGATGATCAATAACATAGTATCACCAATGTTTGCCAGATGTTCAAAAATTACTAGTTATATGAATCAGGGAAATGTGATGAAACAGCTAGGAGAAAAACCAAGTTGGTAGAAGTACCTAGAGGTACCAAAGAGACTGGAATTAGCAAACACAATTTTAAACAGTTCTTATTCATGTGTTCAGAAAAATTTTAAGGAAAGTTATCTATATTTATCTCTCTATCTTTATAGAGAGATGCACACATACAAAGATGGGGAATCTCAACAGAGAAATAGAAATTATATTCTTAAAATCCAATGAAGGTTCTAGAACTTAGAAATTTAAAAAAAAATATGGACTTACTGGCAGAAGAGACACTGCAAAAGAAAAGATCACTAAACTTGAAGGCAGGTCAATAGAAAATCTCTAAATAGAACTAAAGATGGGGGAAAAAGTGGATAAAATTAGTGGGAAAAATGTTTGAAGAAATCATAACAGCAAATGTCAAATTTGATGAAAAAAATATCAGTGTCAACATGCAAGAATTCCAACAAATCACAAATAGCATAAACACAAAGAAAACCTCCCCTAAAAAATATCAGAGTCAAATTGCTGAAAACCAAAGCTAAAGAGAAAACCCAAAAAGTAGTCAGGAGGGAAAAAAACAAAAAAGAGATGTACTGCACTCAGGGTAAGAAACAGTAACTGCCACCATGGACCTATTAAAAAAAAACAGCAAGCAAAAGAATAACATCTTTAAAGTGCTAGAAGAATTAAACTAGAATTCTATACCCAACAAAAATACCCTTCAAATATAAAATAGAATAATAATAATAATAACAAAGAATAAGATACATAATAAAAAAATAAAATAATTCCTGATGCATTTACCTTTCAGCCTCACCTTAAGGTATTTGGGACAAAATTGGCCCCAGAATAACTGTGGTTCTGGATCTACCCTAACAAGGCTTTAAAAATTATTTTCAAAAAAATAAAATTAGGGGTACCTGGGTGGCTCAATCTGTTAAGCATCTGACTCTTGATTTTGGCCCAGGTCACGATCGCAGGGTTGTGAGATGGAGCACCGCCTGGGTCTCCTCACTCAGCCATATGGGAGGGAGGTCTGCTTGAGATTCTCCCTCTCCCTCTCCTCTGCCCCTCCACCCACTTTCACCTCTAAATTCATTAGTTAAATATTTTAAAAATAAAATGAAATTGATCCTAAGTGACTTACCTGTGTTCCAGAACATGGTTCAATGGTAGGTAATGAATATTTAAGCCTAGCACCAAACAGTGTAAAATTAAAACGTCTAGTGTCCAACGAAGAGGTTTACAAATAAATGGGGAGGATATGTCCCCAGGTCAGGAGAAAGATCAATCAATGGAAAAAGACCCTGAAATGGCACAGAGATTAGAATTAGCAGAAGAAGGTGTTAGGAACAGCCACAAAGCAGAACACGAATGTGATGAGTGGAAGAATGGAAGGTGTGCAAAAGACCCACATCAAATTTTGGAGATAAAAGGACAGTATTTGAAATTTAAAAAAAAAAAAAAAACAACACTGGCTACTGGGTAAAAAATACTCAGCAATTGTACGGAGCTAAGTATTAACTGGTGTTATTAAGTTTAGTGTCTATCTATCTATAAATCATCTACCATCTATCATCTATCTATCATCTATCTGTATCTCTATGTATCATCTATCTACCTCTATTGAGTCCAGTGCTTCTAGAGTTTTTAAAAAAGATTTATTTTAAAAAAGATTTATTTATTTAAGATTTTATTTAATTATTTATGAGAGACACACAGAGAGAGGGGCAGAGACACAGGTAGAGGGAGAAGCAGGCTCCCTGCAGGGAGCCAGATGCGGGACTCGATCCCAGGACCCCGGGGTCACAACCTGAGCTGAAGGCAGATACTCAACCACTGAACCACCCAGGTGCCCCCAAAATATTTATTTATTTATTTGAGACAAGAGGCAGGGCGGGGCAGAGTCTTAAGCGGATGCCATTCTGGGCGTGGAGTCCAATGTGGGGCTTGATCTCACAACCCTGAGATCATGACCTGACTCGAAGCCAAGAGTCAGATGTTTAACCTACTGTGCACCCAGGCGCATCCACTTCCAGAGTTTTTATGGCGTGTTCCTATCAGAATAAAATTGTTGGGACACCTGGGTGGCTCAGCGGTTGAGTGCCTGTCTTCAGCTTGGATGCAATCCTGGAGTCCCTGGGATTGAGTCCTGCATCGGGCTCCCCGCATGGAGCCTGCTTCTCCCTCTGCCTGTGTCTCTGCCTCTCTCTGTGTGTCTCTCATGAATAAAAAAATAAAATCTTTAAAGAAAAAAATGGTTGAGCACCACCCACAACACACACACAACGGTAAGAGTTTGCGTTGGCTTTAAATGTTTTACACATGTTAACTCCCTTCGTAAGAACCTAGGAGGTCGGCACCAATCTTATTCTCTTTTTTTTTCCAGATGTGAACATTAAGGGACAGAGAGATGGAAAAAGCTGTCTGGACCAGGGTCTCAGTCTCAGCACTGTTGACATTTGGGGCTGGGTCGATCTCTCTTGTGGGGCCGTCCTGTGTGGTTGCGTGTTTGGCAGCATCCCTGGCCTCCGCCACTAGGTGCCAGGAGCAACCCCCTCTCCCCCCACCAGTTGTGACCACCCAAAATGTCTCCAGACACGGCCCAGCATCTCCTGGGAGCAAAATCATCCTCATTTGAGAACCACTGGGCTAGAGTCGTGGGCAGGGTACACATTATGAAATATATACCCCAAAATGAAAAATTCACAAGCATAACACTAGAAAATAAGCACAACTTGAACTCCTAACATGCTCTTCCTGCACCCAGTTGCATGCCTTGTGTCAAGGCCTCTGGAGTGGGTGCATTGTCTGTAGGACCGCTGTCCAGGGGCCGAGGGGGTGTAATCCTCTGCCCTCAAGTTGCTGAACTTCCAGGGTGACAAGACTCATCCGAAGGCAAGACTTTCGGTGGAAGACAATGGCTAGACAATGGATTCGTTTTTTTCATACACAGTGGCAAGTAGCCCTTCTGCAGGGCTGAGCCATCGAGGATTTCAGGACAAGCGTGTATCACCCAGACCCTGGACAGAAAGGACCAGAAGAAAAGATGAGACCCCAGAATGATTTCAAGAGTGTCTTCGCTCTTCCTCTGTGTCTGTGTCTGCAGCCGCTGGAAGTTCGCTCATTTATTTATTCCTTCGACATGTATTCATGGAGTGCCTACCGGATGCCAGCTGTGCTTCTTGGAGTGGGGGCATCGGTGAGGAAACAGCTCTGCTGCCCTCGGGGACTCACATTCCAGCATCCTTTGGGGTTCGACCCCTCTTGCCTGCCCCCTGCCTCCACGCTGGGTGGCTGAGCCCCACATCTTCCCCCTGGAACCTCCTTACCCTTCCATCCACATCGGAATCCAAGACCAATACGGGGCTTCCAAGAGCTCCTGGGACCGATTTTCTGTCCCTTAGGTCAAGAGGCAGGACAGCAGGCAGCTGATTGCAGGTGCCCCCTTCCCCAAGGAAATCCCACTCGGCCTCTCTCTTGCTCTGTGTTTCTGGCGTCAGGAGCCAAGAGGATCAAGAAACAGCCAGCCCTTCCCTCTAACATCGTTTTATGGTGCTTTTCTGATGCTGCTATAGAAATAAAGGTCTCAAAGGCACATTCATTGGCCAGAACTTTGGGTCGGCAGCAAGCCACGGCCCAGCCGGGGTGCCCACACACGGGCCCTGGTCTTCCCGGGCCAGCGACCCTTCCTGGGCCTCACCATCTTCAACGTGAGCCCAGCATCTTCACGTGATTTTGAGAAGCCGGCTGACACAGTTCCCATGTGTCTCAAATGTGTGCGTCTGTTAGAGCCCGTCTGCCCACTGCCGTGGGCCTCTATCTAATAAAGACCTATAATGTACTGACTGTGCTCACTTTCCTGGGCAATTTACTCCTTTATAGAATTTAATCTGCCACTGAAATTCACTGCATTATTAATGGAAGCCAGTGCATAGCGCCTCAAAAATTAAACCATTCACTCAACAAACACCCACGTGTAAACACGCAGAGCCCTCTCAGCCGGGTCCAGGGCTGGAAGTGCTCAGCCTGCAACCCCGGCCTCAGCCCTTAGAGCAGGGGTTGTGCTCTGACACACACCCTCTGGGACCTATCATGCCCTTTAGAATAAAACCTGAACTCCTCACCAGATCCGGGGCATCTTCCAGGATGGATACTGCCTCCCACCCCGCAGGCCTCACCCTGTAAGGTCGGATCTGCCTTGACCACCCCGACAGAGGATCCCACCACTCTCCACTGTCTTATCCAGTTTTATTTTTCTTGTGATATTTAAAATGGTCTTGTTTACTTGTTTCTCATCTGCCTTTTCCTGTTGGAATTTCAACACAACAGAGCAGAGAACCCACCTGTCATGTTCCTCCCGAGTCTCCGTGTTCAGAACAGCACCTAGTGTGTGGTGGGGGCTCAGGAAGCAGGTCTTGAATAAATGAATCCATGAATGAATGAATGACCTTCTTGGCTGGGAAGTACTTAGGTCCTGGGAATCACCCAGAAGTTGACTTTCTTCTGAATTATCAGATCACATCTCCACTCTCCACAGTTTGGGGCTTAGGAGGCTGTGAGGGAGAAGAAGTCAACCCCGAGTTCCCTGGAGCAGTGTGGAATCTGAAACCCTTTCCCGGGCACCTGGGTGGCTCAGTCGGTTGGGCCTCTGACCCTTGGTCTTCAGCTCAGGTCATGATCTCATGGGGGGTGGAGTCAAACCCTGTGGCAGGCTCTGTACTCCGCAGAGAGTCTGCTTGGGGAGTCTCTCCCTCTGCCCCTCCCCCTGCTCTCTCTCTCTCTCTTTCTCTAAAATAAATAAAATCTTTAAAAAATAAATCCCTGGGTGGCTCAGAGGTTTAGCACCTGCCTTGGTCCAGGGCATGACCCTGGAGACCCGGGATCGAATTCCACGTCGGGCTCCCGGTGCATGGAGCCTGCTTCTCCCTCTGCCTGTGTCTCTGCCCTCCCCCTCTGTCTATCATTAATAAATAAATAAAATCTTTAAAAAATAAAAATAAATAAATTACTTAAACAAAGCAAAACCCTCTCCCCCTCTTGGTGAGATTTGGTGCATGCTTGCGACCCACCTGGACTCACAGCATGTGGCAGCAGGGACACTGTATGGCTCTGAGGGTGGCATAGGAAAGGCCAACCACCTTCTGCCTTGTTCATGGAGACTCTCACTTTGCAGCCCAGAGTGGCCACGTGAGCGGGCTGACTGGCCCTACGGCCACCATGGCATGGAGAAGCCCCAGCAGGGACCCTGAGGTCCCACCCGATGGCCAATGTCAACCACCAGATGTGTGAGAGAAGATGCCCCAGCCTGATCCCAGCCCCAGCTGCTGAGCCACCCCCAGCCCTGCAGCATCCTGTCTGAATACTAACGCAAAGAATTCAAGAGTATAATAATTATTGTTTTATGCCACTAAGTGTCGTAGCAGCTTCTTATCCAGCAATAGTAACTCAAAATTCCCCATCACCCTCTGTTCTGGGCTGCATTTTTATCTCTGCAAATTCTTATGTCGGAGTCCCCAAGTATCCTAGAACATGACCTTATCTGGAAATAGGGTCTGTGAAGACGTGAACAACTTAAAATGAGGTCATTTGGGTGGGCCCTAACCCAAGAGGACTGGTGTCCTTGCAGGGAGGGGAGATGTGGACGCAGACATGCACCCAGGGGAAGGTGCAGACAAAGGCAGAGATGCCGGTGATGCATCCAGGACCTGAGGGACAGCAAAGATGACCAGCAAAGCCCAGGAGCTGGCAGGGAGGCCTGGAGCAGAGCCTCAGAAGGAACCCATCCTGCTGACACTTTGGTCTTGGACTCTGGTCTCCAGAACAGCGAGATGCTAAATTTCTGTCGTTGAAGTCACTCAGTCTGTAGGACTTTATGCAGTGGCCCTTGGAAAGTAAGAGCTTCCGATTGGCTGATGCCCAGTGACAAGTGCCTGATACATAGGGCTTTAGGGGAGGAGTCCCAAGATGTGGCCTATGGCTCTCGGCATGAGGAGGGTGGGTTTTGAGTCTCCACTCTATCCCCCTCATTCCTTGGTTATTTCCATGATAATTCAAGGCACCTTGGCCTCCTTGGGGGAGCAGCCTCCAGCAGGGTCTCTTGCACCATCATTGCCAACTTACATCTTTGCTAGATTATCCTTTAAACATCTTTGGAAGTTTTCATTTTTATTCTATATTTTATTGGCCGTCCTGGGCGAACTTCCTTGGCTCTGTAAAAGAAACAGCATTTAATTTTAAGGGCTAAGAGATGGGCATCCGGAGGTTGCTAGGAGTGTAGCTGATGGCCAGTGAGCCACCAGGCACTAGGAGGTTGGAATCACAAGGAAGGTCTCCCACACTCGGCACAATCCACCACATGGTGCCCCGTCCACTCACGGAGACCCAGCATGTGGCTGCACAAGATATATTGGGAATCTTGGGGGTCTTGGGTTCTAGCTGCTAGAGTCCTGCCCCTGCCACGTAGAGCAATGCCAAGTCCCAAGCCTGGTCTTTATGTCACTTCCAGAGTTTCTGGCACACAGTAGGCACTCAGTAAAGATTTGTGCAAGTAAGGAAGTGTCCTGGAGCTGCTGTAACAAACTACCACAAACTCGGAGGCTTCAGACAGCAGAAAATGATTCTCTCCCCCTTACGGAGGCCAGAAGTACACAGTCAAGGCATCAGCTTGAGTCGGTTCCTTCAGGAGACTCCTAGGGAGAAGCCATCCCATGCCCCTATCCTGGCTTCTGGGGGCTCCAGGCCATGCTTCGTGTTCTGTGACTGGTGACACATCACCCAATCTCTGCCCTGCTGTCACATGGCTTGTCCGCATCTCCCCTCTGTGTCTGCATCTCATAGCTTCCTCTCCTTTCTCTGAAGACATTTAGGGCCTCCCTCAATCCCGGATGATCTCATCTCAAATCCTTAACTCGGTTACATCTACGTGATGCTTTTTCTAAATGAGGTCCCATTCTGAGGTTCCAGGTGGACATTTCTGGGGGACCCGACAGCCACCAGTGCAGAGGGAGATAAGGGCTTATGCCTGGGTGTTATTCCACATCCAGCAATTCTGGGGCCATGCTGAGAACCTGTCCACCCTGGACCCAATGCCACATCTCAGGTGGGGATGAGCAGGTGCAGAATGTGGAGGTGCAAGGAGGAGATGAAGTAGGTGTATTATGGAGGCCCTGCCCTGCCTGCTGGCTCAGAGCTACAGGAGCGGAGGGGAGGGGCTCCCACCAGCAAGGGTCCTGCTTTGGAGCCATGGAACCCTCTGTCTTGCTGTGTCTTCTGACCCCACGCAGAGCCTCCTCCTGCTCTGTCCCTGGCCCTTCGGGCTCTAGTAGCTTTCTACTCCCCAGCCCCAGTCCCTGCAACTTCCCTCAAGCCTAAGTGGGTTCCAAGTGGTGACCCTCTCAGGGGGCATTTTATTGTCAAAAGAATTCAAACAGGAAGAAACAGGAGAAAACCAGAAGGGACCTACCTTCGGGCAGAGAGGATCCCTTGGTGATCAGGCCATCTCGACACGTATAATCATTGTCCAAACTGCTCTGAAACGGAGTCTAGACTAGCTGTAATTTCAAATTCAGAATTCCAAAGGGACAGCAAATGAAGCCATTAGCTTTGGGTGTCCATACAGTGTCATCAAGACATTCATTCAGTCAAAAGGCTTGACCAGAGGAGGGGAAGCTGTATCCCAGAAGCAACAGTCCAGCAGGTACTGTGACCCCAGGGGCAACGTGTTCCAGCTTCTGGAGGAAGCTACTGCAAGCACTTACTCGCTTGCCTCTTCCTGTTGGCAGACTTTTCCCGCCACTGGGAAGGTTCTATCCATGGGATTTGTGAAGGATGATTGATGACAAGGAGGCTTTGTTGTCCTATCAGCTGTAATTATCTTGATTCAAACATACTCCCTCATAGGGCTGACATCATACATGCTGTTTTCTAGAACAAATAGCTGTCAGAGCTGTCAAGCAGAGCTGCTTACTGTTTTATATCATTACAATATTTAATTTCAATTGCGCTATTTTTTTTTCCCACGGAACACTTTCAAGACTGTGTCTTCCACTTCTATCTGGAAAAATTGGAGCTGAGGGAAGTGAGACAGAAGAAGCCATTCTCTCACATCAAAGTATTGACTTGGAAGCACAAAAGAAGGAAGGAAGGAAGGAAGGAAGGAAGGAAGGAAGGAAGGAAGGAAGGAAGGAAGGAAGGAAGGAAGGAAGGAAAACAGACTGGCAGGAGGGAAAGTTCATGACCAGGACGACTTTTTCTTGGCCAGGTAAATGCACCTAGCAATTGAATTCCTTTGGCTACTGAGTATTTATGGGAGAAAGGAGAAATGAGCAAAGGGGTCTGGGTGGCCTGGTTAGTCACAGTGCTCATTTGGAAAAACATGTTTGATGGTTGCATTGAAAGATCGTGAATGAAAAGACCAAATTCAAAAGACTAGAGAACTCAATGATCTTGAGTCATGTAGGTTTTGATTCAAGACCAACTCAATTTTCATAATTTACTGAGCTGCACTTATGGGTGGGGTTTTTTGATTTTTAAAATCAGATTCACCACTTATTTGCATTTTGTCTTTATCACAGACTCTCTCTGGGCACATTCTCCCCCCCGTACCTTTGAGAGTAAGCTGCAGACATCATGCCCCTAACCTCTAAATTCCTCTAGATGCTTCAGTGGGCATTTTCCTGAGAATAGGGGCATTGTCTTACATGACCATAGATGTACGTAACACTACAATGACCAAAATCAGGGCATTTACCATTGATAAAATATTATTATCTATGGGGCACCTGGAGGGCTCAGTGGTTGAGTGTCTGCCTTCGGCTCAGGTCATGATCCCGGGGTCCTGGGATCGAGTCCTGCATCAGGCTCCCTACTCTGTGGGGAGCCTGTCTCTCCCTCTGCCTGTGTCGCTTCCTCTCTCTGTGTGTCTCTCTCTGTGAATAAATAAATACAATCCTTAAAAAATATTATTATCTAACCCATAGTTCATACTTGTTATGGACTGAATGCTTGTGTCCTGCTCCCCACAAATTCACATGTTGAAGTCCTAATGCCCAACGTGATGGTATTTGGAAGTGAGGTCACGATGGGATTAGGGCCCCTATAAGAAAGATACCAGAACACGCTCTCCCCCTCCCTCCTCTCCCCGTCTCTCCATCACGTGAGGACACAGCAAGAAGGAGGCCATCTGTAAGCCAGGAGGAGGCCTCCCACCAGAGTCCAGCCGTGTCAGGACCCTGATCTTGGACGTCCAGCCCGCGGTATTCCGTTATGGCAGCCTGAGCAGACTAATCCACTATTCAAATTCCATCACTTATCCAAATACTACCTTTTGTACCATGTGCCGCCTGGTCAGGACCTACACTAGGATCTCGAGTCACACTTGGCTGCCACACACCTTTAACTTCTTTTATTCCGAAACAGCACCCATGTCTTTGCATTTCTTTACCATAATGTTTCTGAAGAACACAGGCCAGTTATTTCGCAGATTGTCCATTGATTTGGGTTGTTCTGGTGTTTCATGATCAGATTTAGGGTGTGCATTTGTGACAGGAAGACCACAGAAGTGATGTGTGCCCTTCTTAGCGGGTTACCTCAGGTGGCACGCACTGCGGACGTGTCCAGTATCAGCCAGGTCTTCCTGCTGTGATGTCACGCTCTCCTTTTGGTGTTGGCTAAGATGGGGGGGTACCTGGTGACTATAGGCATCCCGACCCTCCTCATACCTCCACTCACTAGTTCTAAATCCGTGGACCATGTGGATTCAGCTGCATTGATCCACCACCCCTTCCGTATTCATTGACATTCGACTGTAGAAAGAAGTTTTCCCTTCACCCTATTTGTTTGTTTTCATGTACTTTTGACAATTGTAGCATCTTCAGACTCACAAAGATCAGCACAGACACAGCCATAAAGGATGTTTCAGACTGGGTGCCCACTTCCCTCCTTAGAGTTAGAAAAATCCAGAATCATAGAAGATCGCTTAATTCAATGACATACCTTTGTGGATAATGTGGCCTGGTCTAGAGAGAGAAGGGACAAGGCCAGGCTCACATGGCGAGAAGAACAGCTGTAAGGCAGCGCCCTGGCTCTGGCAGGGAAGGCCGCCCCGTCCTGGTGTTGGGTTCTAGCACCCTACTTGATGAGAGCCCCTGGCCAGGGGCTTGTTGTTCTCCTCTGAGGCCTCAGAGCCGTGTCTCTGGCCCACGACTCCCAATGCCCCCCACAGGGGCGCGTGGGGCCGAGGAATCACTAATTGCATGCCTAAATCCAGGAGGCCCCGGACCAGTGCCTGTATTGAAGAAGCCCACGGCCAGGAGGCAGAAACACCCTAGAAAGCCTGCGAGGACCAGCTGTGAAGGACTGTGGGAACCACCTCTGGCTTCCCTGGGAGACGCGCACACGAGCCGACGTCCAAAATAATCCCCCCCAATAGCTCTAATAGCACGCAGGCACGTTAACCGAATTCTTTAGACTTTGCCTTCCTCAACTCAAAATGACAGCAACGGGTTTTGTGATCTTGGAGGTTCTGGCACCGGCGCTGGGATTCTGGAATCTAGAACTACAACCTCCTCGGGAACTCGCTGGATTGAATTAACGCAGCATCTCTTATGTAAAAACCAAGAAATAATTAGCCCCGATAGTGGAAGCAGAAAGAGAATTGTGATTCATGATTCTTCTAATTGTTCTTCTCTCCTGCACATTTTAACCTCCCCTCCCCGGCCTTGGAGTAACATATGTTCTACACGCACACAGACAAATAGAATCACGCTGGCATAAATGAGCGGGGGTGGGGGGTGGGGGGGGTGATCCTCCGCCAGCTGCTCCCTCTTTCCCTCTGTGGGTGTCTCTCTGCGCTGGGTACAGAGGTACAGAATCCCGTCGCCTTGCTCGCCGGCACAAATGTGCTATAAAACACCCATAAATTCTCCTGACATTCCAGTGACCTTCGTGGGGTCTGGAAGAGCCACATTTCACATCAAAGATGGAGCTGTAAATATTCAGGCTGTGCAGTAAACACCGAGCTGACGCTGGCACCTCACTCATGTCCTCTCTGTGCCTGCCACCTCTCAGAGGAGATTTATTTACTGCCATGGAAAATTCTGGCCCCAAGGCAGGCAGCTTGCCACGACCCAGCGTCTCAGCATCTTGCTGCTTGCCGCTGCCTGTTCTCTGTCTTACACAGACACACACACACATGCACACACACATGCAC
The DNA here is from genome assembly GCF_048164855.1 of Canis lupus baileyi. Taxonomy (NCBI): domain Eukaryota; kingdom Metazoa; phylum Chordata; class Mammalia; order Carnivora; family Canidae; genus Canis; species Canis lupus. Next base: position 57,675,165 of record NC_132853.1, on the reverse strand, counting down.
ACATGCGCACACTCCCTCCCATGATTATAAAGCTGGGGGCAGGAAGGCCCCCGAGGAAATTACACTAGAACATACACCATAGTCTTATCGGTCTTTCTTGGGAGGTGATTTTAGAATGATTTACATTTCTTTTTCTTTTTTCTAGCCTAGAATTTTGTCTGCAGTAGCCCAATAGTTCTTCTATAATTTTTCCTTTTTTTAGCTAAACCATGTATTTAAAAGAGATAGCTCCCCCTCCCCCGCCCACCAAGATAAAAGGGAGACTTGGAGAAGCAGAACATTCTTCTGATTCAGGGGTTCCCCAGTGGGCCACTTGGCCAGCTGACCCATCCTCCTTCAGACGTGCAGACAGGCCAAGGGGAGAGCTGGGGTGGGGGTGTCTTGGCCGAGAAGGTCAGTTGGTGTAGTCACTGTCTCCTACAGCCAAGAGCCACCTACAGTTTTCAAAATAATTTCATGGGGCGGTCTCCAAGGTGCTGGGTCTACCCAACTGGGAAAACCATCCACACTCTTCGCTCAGCGTGGGTAGAAAGAGCCAGATGGCTGGACCAGCTCCTGTCGCTCGTGGCCTCCCAGAAATCAAGTCCCAGCCTCTTAAACCACAGCCCCCCTGAGGGGAGAACTTCACCTTGTTCTCCTGCACCTCCCCCCCTAGAAATCAGGGGTCAATGTAAGCTCCCTGCCTGCCTCCCAGCTAGTGCTCCCCACTCCCCAATTCATCTCTGCAATTGTAATTAAGGTTCTGACAGAGAGGGTTAGCCGCCAGAGTTGTTTGTTCAATTTATTGATTAGCTATTTCTCAGAAGTTCATTGCCATCTCGAAGCAGGGGATGGGGAATTGGGTCTCTATGGTTTCTCAAGGCTTGAGCTGCTCCCGATGATTAAATGCAGCCACAGCACATCCATCCTGGCGAGCAGCTCTACCCAAGGTCAAACATTCATGCAAAACGGCAGCCAAGATCTGCACGTCTAAATGCCAGCAGCAAGAAGGCCTGCAAGACGATTCTGAAAACCAAACCGGGAAAAGGGAAAGAAGGAGGAGGCAAGACAGGGGGAAGCGCGGAGGGGAAGGAGGCTCAAAGGAAAAGCAGGAGGGGTGGCTACAGCGATTCTTACCGGGGGGCACGCAGTGGGAAAACCTGGAGGGCCCCCCACCCCCTAAACCAAGGTTACAAGGTGGGCTCTCCACCTCCTCAGGAGCCGGAGCCTCTGAATGGGTAAGTTTGATGTCTTAGCTTCGGCGACCCAGAAACACAACCTGAGTCAGGCTTGTGTGGGAGGACTTGGGGGAGAAGTCTGGCCCCAGGGGGCAGGTGGGAGGGACCCAGAACCATCAGACTCGGTACAGCAGCCCCAGGCATGGGAGGTGTGGCTCAGCTGCTGGCTTCCATTGCCCTCAGGGCAGAGACCTCCACACTTCTGGGTGGCACAAGGCCTCCCCCAGGTCAGGTGCTGCCAGGGTGTCCCACCAGCTGCTTGTGAGCCCCAGGAAATGACAGGAAGTGTGTCAGCTACAACCCTAACAGCTGACTTGAGCACCTGAGTGAAGCCAAGCCCCTGCTATGCCTGCTGGCACCAGAGCTAGAGCTTTGCAAAACAAGCCCTGTCTCGCCCTCACGATGTGTGGTCTAGATGGGGGAGCGGGGATGGGAATTCAACAAATAACCCCTAGATTCATGAAGACGGCACAGCTGTGACACGGGCCAGGAAGGAGGGCCAGGGAGCTGGGCGCCCAGAGGAGCACAGAAGAGCCCACCCTCCACCCCCACAAGTCCAAGAAGGCTTCTCTGAGGAAGTGGTGGCTGGGGGCAAGGTCTCAAAGATGGTAGGAGCTTCCTAGGCGAAGGGGCAGGAGGTATCCCCAACCTGTGCCGAGGGTAGTGATGGAAGGAGGTGGTGCCATCAGGTGGGTGGGCTCTGTTTTCAGAGCTATGGGAGCCACCAAGGGCTTAAGCATGGGGTCCTGACATGATTGGAGGTGCACTTGGAAAAACGTGTTCTGGCTGCTTCATGGAGGATGCGTTAGAAGGAGACCAGGATGCTGGGGGCCACTGTCCTGGCAGCAGGTGGTGGCAGCTCCAGGTGGAGAGAAGGGACGGGTGAGAGGCCGGGGGTAAAATCGGTCTTGGTGACGGGCTAGACTGGATGGCGGAGGGAGAGGGAGACACGAACAGCAGTAGGCTCAGGGACCGGTTAAAGAACGGAGTCACAGCTCTTCCAGAGCAGGATCTCTGGTCGCGAAGATGTGCAGGCTGACTGCAAACTGAGGTCTAAAAGGCTGGACACCTGGAGGAGATCACAGCGGTCACTCCTGGGGGAGGACGAGGACAGGGAGAATGAAGAGGCTTCCCCTGCTCATACTAAAAACTTCTAAAATGTTTTTGTTCAGGAGCTGCTCAAATATAATAACTCGACTTTTTAAGTAATTAAACGAGGCAAACAAATACATGAAAAGGTGCTCAGTATCACCACTGATCATGAGAGAGAAGAAACTAAAACCATAATGAGATTCTACTACACACCCAGTGGCTAAAATTCAAGACTGACGATTCTAAGTGTTGGCAAGGATGTGGAGCGACCAGAAGTCTCACCCATCCCTGGTGGATATGTGAAACGACACAGCTCCGCTGGAAAGGTATTTGGCAGCTCCTTGAGAAGCTAGACATACACGTACTATATGCCCCAGAAGCCTCAGGCCTACAAATTTGCCCAAGAGAAATGCAAACATGTCTTCACACAAGGATCTGGGTAAGAATGCTCCTGGTGGCTTTATTTATAATACGCCCCGACTGGAGGCACGCAAATGTTTATTATCTAGTGACTAGGTCAACACAGTGAGGTACATCCTTTCACCAGAAGCCTACCCTCTGATATAAAAGGAAAGAACTGCTGATACATGAGACGAGGATGAATCTCAAAAGCTTTATTTTTTAAGATATTATATTTTTTAAAATGATGTCTACACTCAACAGAGAGCTCAAAACCAAGATCGAGAGTCACATACTCCACCAACTGAGCCAGCTGGGGCACCCCCAAAAGCATTAGACTAAATGAAAGAAGGCAGAGATAGTGTGACCCACAAAAGACCAGACCCAGAAAAGCATCATGTATGATTCAGTTTATATGAAAATTCTAGGGACAACATAATTATAGGGACAGGAAGCCTGTGGAGAAGAGGGGTGGGGTGGAGCATCCTCAAAAGGATACAAGGGAATTCTTGGAGGTGAGGCCAATGGTCTGCATCTTGACAGTGGTGGTTCCATAGGTATATATGTTTCTAGTTTTATTTTTGTAAAAAGTTTTGGGTTTTTTTTTAGAGAAGTTTTAGGTTTGCAGCAACATTGAGAGAAAGGCACAGGGGTTTCCCATAAACCCTTGAGCCCTGACACACACACAACCTTTCCCACCATCAACGTCTCCCACCAGAGAGGTAGGTGCCTCTGTCACCAATGATGAGCCTACATTGAAATATAGTATCACTGTAAGTCCTTAGCAGCATACGGTAGGGTCCCCTCTTGGTGTCGTACCTTGTGTGGGTTTGGACAAAGGAATAGTGATAAGTATCCATTATAGTGTCATACAGAGTAGTTTCACCGCCCCCAAAAACCCTTTGCTTTGCCAATTCATCCCTCCTTCCCCTCCCCCCTTGGTTACCCCGATCCTTTCACCATCTCCATCGTTTTGCTTGTCCCAGAATGTCAGGGAGTTGGAATCATACGGCACGGATCCTTTCCAGATCATCTTCTTTCACTTAGTGATAGGCCTTTAAGCTTCCTCCGTGTCTTTTCGCGGCTTATTAACTCTTTTCTTTTTTTAGTGCTGAATAGTATGCCATTGTCCGGATGGGCCCCACTTTGTTCACCCATTTACCCTCTGAACGACATCATGATTGCCTCCAAGTTTGGGCAGTTATGAATAACGCTGCTCTAAACGTCCATGCGCAGGTTTTTGTGTAGACGTAACTTTCTAACTCCTTTGGGTAAATACCAAAGAGCACGACTCCTAGATCGCATGGTAAGAATATATTTAGTTCAGTTTAGTTTTTTTTAATTTTTAAAATTTTTAAATTTTATTTTATTTTTTTTTATATATTTAGTTTTGTGAGAAACTGCCCGACTGTCTTTCAAAGTGGCTGTACCACTTGGCCCCCAGCAGCCAGAGCTGCCACAATTTGAGCGATGAAATAAATTCTGTATTGGATTATAGCCCAAAGTGTAAAATAAATGCCTAGGAGTCTATACTGACATAAATAAATGACTGAATAAATAATAAAAGTTAGAGAACAGACAAGTCCCCCTTGCCGGAGAGTTCCTAATGTAGTTTAGGTAGATGCTCCCCGCTCCGTCGCTTAAGTATGGGCTGTACCTAGCGTCTTCCTCTTAAAGAGCACAGCATAGAAAGGGGTGAAACAGTAAATTTACTTTGGAGAAAGCAGAGGAACACCAGGTCAGCCAGCTGGACAAGCTCCTCCTCAACAGCCAGGGGGGATGGCTCCTTGATAGGAAGCCATTACCCCCGTGCTCTTCCCTCCCCGGAACGCACAGACTTGGTCTAATCTTGAGGAAAATATCAGGCAAATCCAAACTGAGGGACGTCGTACAACACACCTGACCCATTATCCACAAAACCATCAAGGTCATCGACAACAAGGGAAGATGAGAAACAGGCCCAGTCTCGAGGAGCCTGGGGCGACATGGCACCTAAGTGTGACGTGGTGTCCTGCACAGGATCCTGGAGCAGAGAAAGGGCATTAGGGGATAAAAACCCCACAGAAATCTGAACAAATCATGGAATTTATTTATTTATTTATTTATTTATTTATTTATTTATTTAAGATTTTACTAAGTAGGGGCACCTGGGTGGCTCAGAGGTTGAGCATCTGCCTTCGGCCCAGGGCGTGATCCTAGGGTCCCGGGATCGAGTCCCATGTCGGGCTCCCTGCATGGAGCCTGCTTCTCCCTCTGCCTGTGTCTCTGCCTCTCTCTCTCTCTGTGTCTCTCATGAATAAATAAATAAAATCTTTTAAAAATAATAATCTTGTGTCAACACTGGCTCACTGATTTTAACAACTAAACAACTATACGGTACTAATGTTAGACGCTAATAATAGGGAAAACCAGGCGTTGGGTGCATGGGGACTCTGTGTCATTGGCACTTTTTTTTCAATACATCTAAAATAAAAGGTTTATTTTTTAAAAAATAGATGGCATGACGATGACTCTGACTTCAAGGCAGTTGTCCGCAGGGCAGCGGCCTTCCGTCACGGGCATCTCTTTCTATCCCCAGCAGGAAGGGCCAGAGGCCACGATGCAGTCCTGCTCTGCCATTTGTTGGCTGGGTGACTTCGGCCAAGCTGCTCCCCTTTCCAAGCTCACAATTCCTTACAGGCTAGTCACCTGTGTCACTAGATGTCCGTGGGGACTGGACACACTTGGCAGTCTTGCCTGAGTTTCCCTGGGGCACTTCTCCATCATGCCATGTGGCTTCAATGCAGAGACTTTGGCTTTGGCTCAGTGGGTCCCAACAGGGCCCAGACACCACCTGTTTACCCAACACCCCCTGTGGTTCCAATGTCACCGAGGCGCATCCTTTGGAAGGACACCCGGCCTGCAGGTGAGGCCATTAGGACTGTGCCATGTAGCTCTTCCTTTGCCCTTTGTGATTTTAGGCCTGGCCATCAGTCCCGAGGCTCCACTTTTGCAGCGGATCTTGCAGGAAGGTAGGTACTAACCCAGGCCTCTTGCTGGCCAAGGGCAGGCCTCACGATACCAGCACGCTTTTGAGCACATTGCCCTGGAGGTGTTGCCACCATGCAGGGAGGCGTTTTAGGGGGTCAGGGTTCCCGCCGTGGAACCAAAGACTAAGACCCGAAACTGCATAGGAGGCAGGGAGATGCACCTAAATACACATTGAAATGTCACCATGGAAAAAAAAAAAGAAAAAGAAATGTCACCATGTTCCTGTCTGGGTGAATGAAACACAGCTCCCTTGCAAAATCGTATTTGTGTTCAGTCTCTTCTGAGTTTTCCAAATTCTCTGCAGTGAGGGTATGTTTCCTTTTTTGTATATAAAACTAGAGTGAGGGATCCCTGGGTGGCTCAGCGGTTTAGCGCCTGCCTTTGGCCCAGGGCGCGATCCTGGAGACCTGAGATCAAATTCCACGTCGGGCTCCCGATGCATGGAGCCTGCTTCTCCCTCTGCCTATGTCTCTGCCTCTCTCTCTCTCTCTCTGTGTGACTATCATAAATAAATAAAAATTAAAAAAAAAAAAACTAGAGTGAAGAGGGGCCCCTGGGTGGCTCAGTGGTTGAGCATCTGCCTTTGGCTCAGGTCATGATCCCGGGGTCCCCTGCTTCTCCCTCTGCCTGTGTCTCTGCCTCTCTGTGTGTCTCTCATGAATAAATAAATAAAATCTTTAAAAATAAATAAATAAATAAAATTAAATAAAACTAGAGTAAAGAAAAAGTCTTTTCACTGGGATGGAACTCAGGCCGGGAAACACGAAGGCCGTGAGTGGGCCCCTGAGGCCTCTCTGTGATGCTGTAGTTACAGGTGTCTGTCCGTCTGTCTTAGCCCCACCCCTCGCCAACAGGGACGCTTAACCACGGGAGCTTTGGATCCCTGCCCTCCTAACACCCTTTCTCAAAGGCAAGGAATGGCCATTTCACACACCTATCAAGGGACACAAAGGACTTCCTCTTACCAGCTTCTCAAAAACAAAATTCAGGTGTATTCCCGGCCCCTGCCCAGGACAGAAGCCTGTCGCCCAGAGTAGCGCCCCCATGCCTTGTCCACCCTGACCCTGTGTCCAGTGTGCCTCCCTTGCCCCAGGGGATCTGCTCCTCACCAGTTCCCATGACAGGTGGCACCCAGAGGTCACCCCAGCAGCTCTGGGGACCCCTCAAAAGGTAAGTCTCCCCATCAGTCAGAAAGATGCCTACCCTGGCCCTTCCCACCTCCTCCCTCCCAGCAGCAGGCCGTGGCCGCCCTGGGCCCGTTCTTGGCGCCTCTAATACTTCCATGCCCTGACCATCATCTCCCTGAGTCACTTTGAGATGCATCTCTGCACCCCCTGCCTCACCAGGCACCACGGAGGCAGGAGCCCGTTCTCGGAGGGCCTCCCATGCCTGATCGGCACCCTAGACCTCCGATGTCTGTGAGGACCCCCCTCTCCCCTCCCTGGGGCTCAGCACTCTGCGGACCTAGAGGCCATGAGAAGGGGCCGTATTTGAGGCCAGCTTACTTCCCGAAGCTGCGCAAGCCCAGAAGTCGCACCGCAGGGCAGGGGTGGGGGGTGGAGGGGAGACCATGCAGCCCCTGGAGTGCCTGAGCCCATGGTTTGTAGGGGGAGGAAAAGGAGAGGAAGGAAAGCAAAAGATGCTCCTGGGCTGTCCTTCCAGCGTGGAGCTCAGGCTGAGAGCAATTTACGGGGCTGAGCCTGGGACCCCGGGAAGGGGCTGCAGGGCCGGGCTCCCAGCCCGCACCTGTCCTGCCCCCTCCCGCACCGGGAGCCTCAGAGCCTGGCCCAAGCCACCGTTGCCAAAAAGAGCATGTGCGAGATGTGATTGTTTGTCACCAAGATGGAGTATATGATGTGAACCATGGCAAACACCGTAATGACTAATTTCAAACATTTATTACAATTCTTGAGAGACTTGAAAGCTGTCCCCGCTCTTGATTTTAATAATTGCAGTCTTGAAGCAGCCGCTTATCAAAGTGACACAAATTGTGTGGTAAATAGATTATGGCACAGCTGAAATACTGGAAAATGAGATCAGAAATGCTCCTTCTCCCCCATTTAAAACTCCCCGCAATCTTTCAGAGAGCCAGGGCGGCGCGGTGGCGGGAGGCAGGCGTGCAGGTGGGAGGACCAGCCCCGGTGACGGTGACGGTGACCGTGACGGTGACGGGCTTTGATGGGCTCCCCCCGTGGGCCCCCTGCAGCGGGATACTGGCCCTGGATCCTGGGGTGGGAGGGGTGGTGCGGAAGGAAGGAGAACCCCTGTGGGGTCGAGGGGAAGGGGATGCTGGCTGGGGGGCCGTGGGCAGCGACCCTCCCGGGGGATCCGTGATGGAGGATCCCCCCTCCCCGGCCCCGTATGTTCTAATTGTCACTTCCTTGAGAGGGAGGAGCCTCCCTGCTCTGGCCTCCCGGTTCTGAGTCTCTCCTTTTTCCCAAAGACTGAGCATCTGGCAGGCCTTGTGCTAAAGCTTGGAGGGACCAGGTGGGCAGACAAAGCAGGTGCCCTGCAAGGGCTTCCGTCCGGAGCAGGTGGTCCCTGTGCAGGCCATGACAGGAGGGGACAGTGTCACCCACGCCTGGCTGTGCCCACCTGACGGCGGGAGGTCCTGGGGCAACTGTGCCCTGCTGACTCAGCAGCTCAGGACCGGGGGCGAGGGGTGGCGGGGGGGTGGCCTGGCCAGGGGGCTTGTGTGCTTGGGCCAGGACCCCGCCCTGCCCGGGACTCCAGGCTCAGGGCCCAGCTGCCCGTCTCTTCCTCTGAGGTCGGAATGACCAGGGAACGCCCCGGGCATCCTTAAAGGCCAAGGAACCCAGGGAGACTCTTCCCCATTTGCCTTAAGGCCATGAACCAAGGATCAGTTAGAGGACCCCCAGGGCTCACCCCCACAAACAGTTCCAAGTGTGTGGCATGATTAGAACCGGTGCTGTGACTTGTCACCTAGCGCGAGGCCCCTGTGACGAGCAAGCGATTTACCTTTGGGGAGATGCAGAAGAGGCCTCGGCCCCAGGACGAGGATGGGATGGCATGGGTGCTTCTGGGAGCACCCCGAGGTGCTTCCAGGAACCTCAGTACAGAGTCGCAGGAGCAGTGCGCTGGCCCCGAACCCCGCTGGTAACTCATCCCGGGTGTCACCAGACGCTGCCGCACATCGATGCCAGTTAATATTCAAACAGAAAGCGGGGCGCATCTATCTGTATGCAGCTTGATCCCTGGGTCAGAAGCCTCATTCTTGAGACGGCCTCCTTCCGGCCCTGGCCTTGGGGGGAGCCCGCGCCCCCAACCTGCCACAGCCACACCTGCAGGGGCCCCTCGGAGGCGGAGGGCCAGGGCCTCTGGGAATGTACTAGTCTGTGATGCTCCGTTGTTGGTCACCGGTCCCGGCCTCCTTTGAGCCACACTCTCCTGGGTCTGGGGGAGGCAGGGGGTGACCTCCTCTTGACTCTCCCTCCTGCACACACAGCTGGCCTGGACCCGCAGGGACGCCCACCGGCTGTGCTCACGGACACAGCCCGGGGGCGTGGGCGCCGCAGGACCGTGCTCAGGCTCTGAGGGCTCTAACGCTCTGAGCAGCTCCTAATGGCTCCTTTTTTTTTTTTAAAGGCACTGAATTAAGAAATTAAATAGTTTATATATATATATATATATATATATAAACCCGAGTTAATAGATAATACGTTTTATTATTTATTAAACATTAATAATTCATTAGGATTTTCAAATTAAATACCAAACCTGTAACAAATTAAATTTAGATAATTAAGTCTATTATTAGTGGAGAGAGATTGCCTGGTTGGAGTGGGATGAAATACATTCCAGAAACTGTTTTTTGTTGTTGTTGTTTTTAGCCAAAAAAGACAAGGGTCTTCTGATCGCCATTTTATGGAGGGAGAGAAGGAAGCCCCTGGCAGGTGAAGCGCTTGATCTTGAACACACGGTGGAGTCACCTGTGAAGCGGGACTCAAACCTGTGTCTGATTATGTCCCCGGATCCGATCTCAGCTTGGAATACACACGTGCTTAACTCCGAGATGAGGGCAGGATTGTCCCCTAGAGGAAAGGACAGGTGCAAAATACGCTGACCGTGTTGGAAGGTGGGGTGCGGGGATACGATGTATGCTTAGGGAGGGCAGGCCGGGGTGCGGGCGTCTTGGGGGAGGGGGCCGACCGGTCAAGGAGGGCGTCGGGGGGCGCGGGGGGAGAGAGGCACCCACCTCGCACTTCCTGGGAGGCTGGGCGGGTCCCGCCCCACAGCCCACTCCTCTCAAGCCTGTGAGGGGTGCGTAGTGTCCTGGTGGGGTCCCCACACCAATCCCCACAACCTGTGAGCATGGCCCTAGTTGGGAAAAAGGTCTTTGCAGACATAGTCAAGTTAGGGATTTCAGATGAGGTCCTGTTGGATTATCTGGGTGAGTCCTAAATCTAATGACCGGTGTCCTAGTAGGAAACAGAAGAAGGAAATGTGTGAGGACTGGGGGGGAAGGTAGAGACCCGCAGGGGCAGCCACGGGAGGGGGGCGCCCCCACCACCACCAAGGCCAGTGGCCGCTGAAACTGGAGGCGGCGGGGACAGCCACTCCCCTGGAGCCTTGGGAGGGATCGCGGCCCGGACACCTCCATCTCTAGCCAGTGGCCTCCAGAGCCTCGAGAGAGAGAATCTTTTTCTGTTGTGTTCAGCCTCCCCTTCCTGCCCGGTTGTGTGGTTTGTTCCAACAGTCCCGGGAGGAGCTCGCCCTTCCCCTCTCTGTGACGTGGCACGGATGGATGCTGCAGGCCGGGCTTGCTCCAGCCCCGTGGCGCCAGGCCCTGCCAGCTGCCCTCAACCCCGGGGCCGGGCTGGCGGGAGTGCAGCGAGGGGCTCTGCTTTCTATCTCTTGGGCTCGGGCCGGGGGGATTGAACGGTCCAGTGATGCCCAGGACCAACACAGATCACAGGCAGGCCCTGATATTTTAATAAGTCTAAATGCAAAATCCAAACTTGCAAACACATAGTCTGGCCATAGTGTAGTTGTAAGATGATTCCTTGCTCTGCAAGCAGCTTCTGCTAAACAGAAACCCTGTTTGTCCACCTTGGGTACCAGCTGCAAACCTCACCGAGCTGGGGGGGATCCCCAGTGAGATTTCTCCCCCCGGGCCCCCCTGGCCAAACAGCTAGACCCCCCACCCCTAGTTCAAGACCACATCTCCCCTCTGCCGTGCTCCTCCTCCCCACGTCCTGGTCTGAGCTGCCCTCCCAGGCTGTCCCCCCCATTCAGGTCCTACCCCGGGGAAGCCACTTGCAGGCTCAAAACCCCCAACTTCCTCACTGCCTGCTACACGGAGCACAGACCCAGCCGCCCGAAGGGTAGGGTCATACATGTGTGGCCCAAGCAACCCTGTGGTCTTTCCTCCGGCCACCGCCACATCGATGCTGAGCTGCAGCACAGGGGGACCAGGCTGCTCCCCCCACCTCCAGGCTCTGCTCCTACTGTCCCCTCCTCGGTGCCCTCCCCCCTCACCTTCTAAAGGCCACAGCCTGCCTGCCCTTCAAGGTCATCTCCAGTGTGACCTCTTCCCAAAAGCCTCTCCAGCCTCCCTCAGGAGGGTGGGGCCTCATCTCCGTGGACCCCACCCCCACCCCACTTTTGTGTCCCTCCATTGCTCATACTTGCCACCTTCTTCCAGCTGGTTTGGGCACAGGCGGCCCCGTGGAAGAGCATGGACTTCAGGGTCGGACGAGCCCCGGTGCCAACCCGGTCCCACATTACCCATGCCCAGGGCCTCCTCAAGTCCCGTGCCTCCCTCGGCCTTGTCAGCCTAGACCCAGGGCTGGCCCGAAGCCGCAGCGTCCAAGCTCCCTGCAGCTGCAGACTCGGATTTCCAAATAAAACCTTGGTGACCGAGGACCCGCGTGCCCCCTCCCTGGCTCCATCCCGCTCTGCCCGGCCCGGCCTCCCCACCATCCAGGACAGCTCAGGCCCCCCAGGGACAGAATCACCAGAAGAGAGAAATAAGAGACCACAGACACTGGGGTGGGGAGGAAGTGGATTCCTGTTGCTGGGGTCCATTCCTGGGCTTTTATTTGCTGTTGAATCGGAGCAGTTGGTGAGATAACAGAAAAGTCCTAAAGAAGCTAGGATGGAGAGATAGACGGAAGGGAAGAGAGAGAGAGAGAAGGAAGGAGAGAAGGAGAGAAAGGGAAGAAAGAGGGGAGGAAGGAGAACAGACCGCTGCCTGGGCACCCGACAGAGGGCCCCGTGTATCAGCCAGGTTTCTTCGGAGAGAGGTTTGTTTTAAGAAATTGGCTCAAGTGGGGCTGGCGAGTCTGGCATCTGTAGGGCAGGCCCGTGGGACACGGGCAGGAGTTGCTGCCTCAGTCTTGAGAATTTCTTCTTTCCAGAAGAGGGCAGTTTGGGCTCCTAAGACATTCGGCTGATTAGGTGCGGCCCACCCCCACTTTGGAAGGGAGGTTGTACCCATTAACCACATCTACCAAACGCCTTCGCAGCAGCACCTGGATTAATGTTTCATGACACACAAGATGAAACTTCGCCTTGGCGACATAGGGAGTGTGGCGTAGCAGAGAACCGGAGCAAGAGAGAGGAAGAGGGTTCTGGAAATCATAGCCGGAGGTGAGGAAAAAGATCCCTTTAACCCCCCACCTCGGCGGTCGGATCCACCTCTGTGGGTACCCAGCACGTGGCTCAGGGACCTGCCCTGCTTGTTAGGAGGCCCCGGGTGGGGAGACCAGCTTTGCCACCAACAAGGGTGTGGACTAGCTTTGGACAAGGCGGGCCGGCCAGAGGGAAAAGCCCACATCCCCTGCCCTGTGCTCTAGCAGGTGACAAACCTGAGTCTGCAGAGGCGTCCAGGTGAGGACTGAGCATGCGGGTCAGGGTAGGAAGGAGCACTGCAGGCTCCCACCCCCTGCTCCTCCAGGTGTGAGCAGAGGTGAGGCCGGCCCAGCGGGGAGCCCCTGCTCGGCCAGTTGGGCCCCATAGGCATTTACAAGCCCCAGCCTCTCACCACCACCTTCCACCCCAAAGAGAAGTCAGCCGAGCACTGTACTCCTCGCTTTGTGCATCTTCCAGGCCCATCTCCCCAGGAAGTAACTCTTGGGGCATCCGGATTGGCAGCCATCCCAGACCCCTTCCCTCCCCTTGCTGGCCCAGTTCCCCCCCTTACTATTGATCACCACCCAGGGCCGCACTGGGGGCCACGCGGGGCAAAGCCGGGAAAGACTCGGGCATTAAGGGAGATGCTCGGTGGCCCGTCACCATGGCAACCTGCGGCTGACCGGGGAGGCTGAGGGGCCAGGGCTGGGGGTCTGCGTTCTCCACCCAGTGGGGGTGGGTGCCGATGATGGTACCTGGGACCTTCTCCTTGGGGGGCCCAGAGGAGGGGCCACCTGGCCAGTCTGGCTCCTCACGGGTCTGGTCCCACCCCAGGCAGGACACGAATTGCAGGACCTCTCAAGGTTGGGATCAACCCACAGGAGGAAGTTCAAATTCTAACATGACCCGAGTCCCCCCAGGAGGAGAAGGGGTGCCTGTGCCAGGCTCTGTAAGAGCCCCAGCCTCCCCCCTGCCCCAGGAGGCAATAGGGGTGCAGAGGATTTAAAGACAGGCTGCCTTATGCCCTGTGGCATTTCCCGCCACTCCTCCCTCCTCAGAACGGAGGCCAAACCGACTGTCTCTGCCTCCTGCGCCCAGCCCCACACCTGCACCTCCTTACCTGGGTGCCGCGGCCTGGCCTGTCAGACGTGGCCGCCGCTCTGTGTGGCAAGGTGGGAGTCACAGTCATTTCCAGACAACAGCCCCCTCTGCACTTCCACACCCTCTGCTCCCTTGGCCCCAATCCCTGCCGGTGGCCTCCCCAGGAGCATGGGTCACCGGGACTTGCAGCTGGGGGCCTGGGTGCTGAGCCGAAGCAATTAGAGGGGAGTGGAAGGAACAGGTGGAGGTGGGCAGTGGGCCTGGGTGCCCTCCAGATGGACCCCGGCAGCAGGCCCATCCGCCAAGTTCCAGAACACCCCAGCCCCTCTGGAGGAGGTCGATCACCTCGCACCCCAGATTAGGGCCCTTCCATGGCTCAGGTTAAAGGCCAGATTCCAGAACATGGCTCAGGAGTCCTCTTCCTGACCCGGCCCTGTCTGCCGTGCAACCCTCACCCTGAAATGTTCTAACCACAGTGAAACAGCTTCATGCTGACCAGCCTCCGGGGCTCACTCTGCCCAGAGCACTTTCCCCTCCCCTGCCCCAGGTCTCAGTTTAGAGCTCACTTCTGAGAACCCCCCAAGCTTCAGGAGAGAGCATCCAATGGGGGACCTTCCCTGCCCCATTCTGCTCCCCTGCACTTGCCTCACGCAGGCATCACCCCCAACAGTGTCACCGCCTCCTTCCCCTTGCACTTGTGGGCAGCATGTGGTTCCAGAAAGAGCAAGACTTTTTTTTTTTTTTTTTAAGATTTTATTTATTTATTCATGAGAGACACAGAGAGAGAGAGAGAGAGGCAGAGACACAGGCAGAGGGAGAAGCAGGCTCCATGCAGGGAGCCCGACGTGGGACTCAATCCCGGGTCTCCAGGATCACGCCCTGGGCTGAAGGCAGGTGCTAAACCTCTGAGCCACCGGGGCTGCCCAAGAGTAAGACTTTGACAACACATGGGTTGTGTGTGGAATCCTGGCCTCACCACTAGCAGCTGTGTGGCCATGGGAGTGGCCTTGCCCTTGGGAGTCTCGGTTTCCACATCTGTAAAAAGGGTATGAGCCCCTGGCCTGGCCCCCAGCAGCCATCCACACACAGCCTTTGATACAGTGCTTAGCTAGCTAGCTGCCTTTGGATGATGTTTTTTTTTTTTTTTTCTCTCCCCCAGGGCAGGGAGTTTTTGTAGACAGGAACTGTATTTTATCGCGTCTACTGCAGAATAGAGACTCGATAACTATTTGGGGATGGTAGATGACAACCCAGCCTCCAGCCAGCTAACAGGAATGAGATAAACATGACCTACAGAGATGAGGGGATTTATAAGGTCACAAGCAATTACAGATGGTGAGGAGATAGAGTCCTCCTTGGTGTCCAGCTCAGGACTTAAGTCTTAGTTAAAAATATCTTGATTCAGAAGAACTGCCCAGCTACCCAAATCCAGCTGCTCCTTGCCCAGCTCATGACCCTGCTGACAAGCCCTGAGTGTCTGCAGTCTCCCCTGGGTCTCCCCAAGGCCCAGCTTAGCATTCTTTCTACCTGAGGAGGGAGGCTCCAGCTACTCCATCCCCATCTCTCAGGTGGAACAGCCCCGATTCCTGGAGCAGCAATCCTGCCCATCCCTTCTGCCTACAAAACATTCCCACCTTACACAGCTAGGTCTCACCTTCCGCCTCTAATGCTGATGTGAAGGAGTCGCTCTTCAGAGACAGGCCCACTTCACATGCTTGCTCAGTTCCTCGGGCCACAGTGGTCAGCCCTCGACTGGACACTGGCAAGGCAAGGTATGGACAAGCACACCCAAAGCAAGTCACCACCTGCAATGAAGTGAGTGGAAGTCCTCAAAAAAGACATGTCCATCAGGAAACTATGAACAGGACTCTGGGAAAAGGGCCTTTGCAGATGACATTATACGTATTAGTAAAAGGCTGAACGCTTTCCTGCTGAGACTGGGAGCAAGGGGGGGATGTCACCTCTTACCACTCTTTTTCAACATAATCCTGGAAATTCTAGCCAGTGCAATAAGGCAAGACCAGCAAATAAAGGGCATACAGATCTGAAAGGAAAAAATAAAACTATCCATTTGCAAATGACACGGTTGTCTGCAAGTGAGTTCAGCAAAGTGACAAGATATAAGATAAACATACAAAAAGTTATTATATTTTTATATACTAACAATAAACAGATGGACACCATGATTTAAAGATGATACCATGTACCACCATTCAAAGAAAAAAAAAAACAAGAAAAATACTTGGGTATAAATCTAACAAAATTTAGCACAGGATCTCTATGTTGAAAACCACACAAGGTTGATCAAAGAAATTTTTAAAAGTCTAAATAAATGGAGAGACATACTACGATAATGGATTGGACATAGTAGAGATGTCCATCCATTCTTTCCAAATTGACACAGGTTTGAAGCAATTCCTACTAAGATCCCAGCAAGATTTTTCATAGCTGTAGACAAAATTATTCTAAAAATTTTGATGGAAAACTAAAGGAATGCTAATGTAATTTTGAAAAAGAGTAAAACAAGAGGAATCAATCTGGGATCCCTGGGTGGCTCAGCGGTTTGGCGCCTGCCTTCGGCTCAGGGCGTGATCCTGGAGACCCGGGATCGAGTCCCACATCGGGCTCCCTGCGTGGAGCCTGCTTCTCCCTTTGCCTGTGTCTCTGCCTCTCTGTCTCTCATGAATAAATAAATAAAATCTAAAAAAAAAAAAAAATTTCAATAATCAGAATTAAAAAAAAAAAAGAGGAATCAATCTACCCTATTCTGGGACTTTTTATATAATCAAGGCATTGGCAGAGGATGGGACACATAGATCAATGGAACAGAACAGAGTACCCAGAAATAGACCCAAACAAGTATGCCCAAGTGAAATAAGCCAGACACAGAGGGAAAATACCGCACAATGCCACTTATGTGAGGAATCTAGAATAATCAAATTCATAGAAGCAGAAAGCAGAATGGTAGCTGCCAAGGGCTAGGAGGAGGGAAAAATGGGGAAGTATTAGTCAAAGGGTGCCAAGTTTTGGTTATGCAAAATGAATAGGTCCTAAGATCTACTGTACATCATAGGCTATCCCGGAGCCGATAGGTAACAATACTGTATTTTATACTTAAACATTTGCTAAGAGGGTAGATCCCACGTTAAATGTTATGATAACTGCAGTAAAGAAGCGGGGAAGAAACTTTGGGAGAGAAGAGATATGTTTGTGGCATAGATTACGGTGACGGTGTCAGGGGCGTGTACCGATCTCCAAACACGTCAAGCTGCATACAGTAAATATATACAGCTTTTTGTGTGTCAGTCATGCCTCAATTAAGCGTTTGTTGTTTTTAATGACCCCAAAGATCTGGAGGAAAGAGAAGAGGGCATGAACTTCATGGCTAGCTTCCCAGAGCCAGGGAAGGAAGCTTCAAGATACAAACACACAACACACATCACACACACACACACCCTTAAAAGCGACCTTCAGACCAAGGTGAACAAGGACACCCACAGTCTTCCCTCAAAAAAAAAGACAGAAAGCAGAAAAGTGCAATTCTCATCTTGTGCCTGCCTGTTCCAGGAAAGAGAACAGTCTTCAACCTGGAAAGGTTAAAACAAAGCACAGGGCACGTCACGCGAGCTCAGGAGCGGTTTGTGGAATTAAATGCAAAGACGGGATTGCAACCAGATGTAAGCAAAGAGAGAAAAAATCGCTACCTGAGCTGCTACAAATGAGTTCTTTCCCCCAGACTCTGATGAATTGCCTTCCCGGGTGTTTAAGCAGCCAGCAGCCATCATCTCAGAGCTACTACCGGTAATTTCAAAAAATTATGGAGGGCAAGGGAGGTGTTGAAACACTGCCCATGAACCACTCCTGACCGGCTTTTCCAAGAGAAAGAAATGACAGAAAATTCTAGAAATAATAGGCCAGCAAATGTGTTGTAAATCTTTAGAAAAGGATAAGACCACACTATAGAGTCGGTTCGTGAATGTGTAAGGGAGGCCACACAAACCTGGAAACTAAGACTAAAACAGGGCATGAATCTTGTTCCCCATTTTCTTTATTTTAAGATTTTATTTATTTATTCATGAAAGACACAAACAGAGAGAGAGAGGCAGAGACACAGGCAGAGGGAGAAGCAGGCTCCATGCAGGGAGCCCGATGTGGGACTTGATCCCGGGACCCTGGGATCACACCCTGGGCTGAAGGCAGCACTAAACCGCTGAGTTACTGAGGCTGCCCTTTTTCCCCATTTTCGATGAGTTATTAGAATGATAGATCCCAAGAATGTCTCGGGCAAATACTCGGATCTGCATAGACATTTGCAGATTAGATGGTCAGACAAAGCCCACATGATAGAACCGCAGGGAAATTCATAGCTCGTTGGACACTGCTCGCGAGGAGTCAGCCTGGAGGGAGGGCCCTCGTGCAAGGCCACAGGGCTCTGCTCTGTCCGGGTGCCCGTCGGCGCTTCTACGGTAGAAACGGATAGAAGTAGGGGTGTGCTTTTCAAATTTTGCAAATGGCACAACCCTGGGAGGGAGGGATGCTTACAATGAATGATGATGGAGTCAAGACTCAAAATGAATTCAGTGAGATGGTGCCACGGGGCGCAAAAAAACAAGGGCTCAAACACAGCCAGAGGTCCTTCACTTCTCTTGGCGCATCATTGGAAGCCAGAGGGGCCTGGCCCTACAGAGGGGATGCCCCGGGGGAAGTGGCCGATGATGCGCAGGGGTGGCAAACGTCACGGGAGCCAAGGGCGACACCACTGGGAAGAGAAGCCAGCGCAGCCTGGACTCCACTAGCGGCGCCGTGGATCCAGCTCGTAGAGAGCACAGGCCACCCGGCACGTTTGCAGCCAGAAGCCAGCGTTCGGTTTAAGGACACGAGCAAACATGAGTGCGTCCCGGGGAGATGCCCGGAGGGGGGGAGGGTCTACAAACAGGAGGAATGATGGAGAGACGGCCTCCGCTGGACCTGGAGGAGAGATGGCCGAGGGGGGACCTCATCACAGGTTGCAGAAGAAAACAGATGGTTATTGAAAAGCCGGAGTGAGCGTGGCTGGGCCTGCCTCCCGGGGAGGGTGGTATAAATCCCGTGGGCAGGAAAATACATCTCACCTGCTCCGTCCCCTTGCTGAGGAGGGCAGAGGAGAAAGATGGACCATACCAGGTTCTGCCTCCCACCCTGTCCTGCTGAGCTGGGGGTCGGGGGTTGTCAGAGTCGGGCCAGGGGCCCTGGTGTGGAGCCGCAGGGGTGGGGTGCACCGGCCGGAGAAGCCTGGACAGGGCTTGAGTTGGGGAGAAGCAGGCAGGGCACAAGCAAAGGGATGCGGGTACCTGAGCCACCGGCTGGGGCCGTCAGGGGTGGGCGGGGAGCCCAGTTGGCCGAGAAGCCAAAGGAGGATTAGGAAGGGGCCCTATAAGGTTGAACCCGGGTGGGCTGTTGGATGTGCCGTGGTGTGAACCTCCCTCCGTTCCCAGCGCAAACATCCCCGCAGCTGCTCCCCTGGATAACACTTGGCGGGAATGACCTGTGTTCCTGGGCCAAGGGGACAGTAAGGGGATAATGTGGGGGATGCTGAGATGTCTGTACACCAGGCTTAGTCCTCAGGAAGCTGCAGAGGGAGGCGGGGGCCCACAGGCCAACGAATCCAAGTTTGAGGCAAGCTTTTTTAAAGCTCGGTGGACAGGGAGGTCTTATGGGACAAGCGTGGTGCTGCTGCCTAGACGGAATCAGGGTGCAGAGGAGGCCCGGGTGGGGAGAGCCTTCTGAAGCCAGGTAGAGGGACGTGAAGGTGGGCAGGACCCCCCCCCCCCCATGAGCAGGCTTCGATCCCTGCGTGGATTGTTGTTGTTGTTGTTGTTGTTTTTTAAAGATTTTATTTATTTATTCCTGAGAGACACAGAGAGAGAGGGAAAGACACAGGCAGAGGGAGAAGCAGGCTCCCTGCACGGAGCCCGACGTGGGACTCAATCCCGGGTCTCCAGGACCACACCCTGGGCCAAAGGCAGACAGATGCTCAACCCCTGAGCCACCCAGGCATCCCCCTGCATGGTTTTTAGTAGAAAAACAGCAGCCACGTGACCCGGGCGCTGGAGGGCCTCTTGAGGATAAGAACCGAAGACCAGTTTTATTGTCTGAAGTCAAAAAAGGAGGGCGATGTTTTGGCTCCCATAACTGAAAAGTCTGGAACGTGCTATACGGTTGGACCTCAATGTGCAAAGCCTGTCTTCAGGAATTGCTCTGGGTCTCACCTCTGCTTTCCTCCGGACCAGCTTCCTTTCCAGGCAGACCCCCCTCGAGCAGCAGCAGAGACAGCATCTTTGGGCTTCCATCCCTCCTCCAGCCTGGCAAGCGGGGCAGAGAACGTGTCTTATCCTCTGTCCCAGCAGAGCCTCTGGACTGACTCACCTCCTCCACCTGACTAGCCTGCCTTGGAATAAATTAAGGGGACAGAACTCACTGACTGGCCAGGCCTGGGTCCTGCTGGCCCCATATGGAGCAGGTGTGAGCAGGAGGGTGGACATCAGCTCCCCCTGGGCCTGGGACTTGAGCAACTGACATGTGACAAGTTTCCATTAGAAAAGTCCACAACTTGGGGATCCCTGGGTGGCGCAGCGGTTTAGCGCCTGCCTTTGGCCCAGGGCGCGATCCTGGAGTCCCGGGATCGAGTCCCACGTCGGGCTCCGGGCATGGAGCCTGCTTCTCCCTCCTCCGGTGTCTCTGCCTCTCTCTCTCTCTCTCTCTATGTCTATCATAAATAAATAAATAAATCTTTAAAAAAAAAATAGAAGAGTCCACAACTCTACCTCTTGAGTGTCCCCGACACAAGGAGAGCCAAACACACAGCAAACACTGGGGAAACCGTACCTTAGTTGACGTTAGAGATACCTTACCGGATTGCCTAGAGTTCCCTCCTAACTGTATTCTTATCAGTCCCGATATTCATGTTACTTAGAGTCGCTTGCACATCATTAAATACTGCGCCTCCCTCCTTAAAAACGTAATTGTCTAAAGATGAGGCCAGAACTTTCTTGCTTTGTACCAAAGGCTATTTCCAAACTCTTGGCACAGAGAAGGGTGCACGGGTGGCTCAGTTGGTTAGGCGTCTGCCTTTGGGTCGGGTCATGATCTTGGGGTCCTGGGACCGTGTCACACCCGACGGCTCCCTGCTCCCTGGGGGGTCTACTTCTCCTTCTCCCTTTGCCCCAGCCCCCTGTTTGTGTTCTCTCTCTCTCTCTGAAATAAAATCTTTTTTAAAAAAGATTTTATTTATTTATTAATGAGAGACACAGAGAGAGGCAGAGACACAGGCGGAGGGAGAAGCAGGCTTCATAGAGGGAGCCCGACGTGGGACTCGATCCCGGGTCTCCAGGATCACGCCCTGGGCTGAAGGCAGGTGCTAAACCGCTGAACCACCCAGGCTGCCCAAAATCTTTTTTTTTTTTTAACTCCTGGCATATAGAATAAGCACAAAGTATTCGTCAGAAAGGGCATCAGGCTTCAGGCAGGGCAGCACTATTCAGAGGTTTTGGACTAGATACGGACGACGTGTTGGGGAAAGATGGAGGGTTTTATCACAGCTGCTTGACTGCACACGGGACTGGTTCTAGCTCCGATTCTGGAGGCAAAGTCAGGGGAGACTCAGAGTGACACGTGTGCCATCTCTGGCTCCACTCGAGACCCTGTAGACACAGGTGTGCTGGGCCGGAGTGGAGCAGGGCAGGTGGCCCGTCACAGGCAGGTTGTGAGCCCTGCGCTTCGCACCATAAAGGCTTGGCGGGCAGCAAAAGGTAAATAAAGTCAATGAGGCAAAGCATTTCACTGGGATGTTTCAGTTCACATGCCACTTGGGGAACAAATGTGCTGCTGGTACAGAGGGAAGATTTTATTCCCTAATAGGTCACCCTATGTATCCTAGACCATCCTTTCCCTGAAACCCGCTCCTGGCTTCAGGCCTCATTTCTCATCTGGACCCTTTTTTTAATATATATAAGATTTTATTTATTTATTCATAATAGACACACAGAGAAAGGCAGAGACACAGGCAGAGGGAGAAGCAGGCTCCCTGCGGGGAGCCCCATGCAGGACTCCATCCCAGGACCCCGACCGAGGTCACGCCCTGAGCCCAAGGCAGATACTCAACTGCTGAGCCACCTGGGCACCCCATCATTTGGACTCTTGAACCAGCATTCTAATGCTCCCTGCGGCTCCCCCGTCCCCTACACTGCACCCCGGGGAAGCTTTCTAAAAGTCAGTTGTGGCCGTCCCTCCTCTTCTGAAAAACCCTTGGTAGCTCCACCCACCTTCTTCTTCCAAACCGTTTTCATCTGAACAAATGGAAGTCCCGCACTCATCGGCAGTGCTCCCCATTTCTCCCTCCCGCTGCCCCAGCAACCACCAATCAGCCTTCGTCTCTATGGTCGCTTATTCTGGACATTTCCTATAAAGGGCCTCATACACTGTGTGGCCTCCCGTGTCTGGCTTCTTTCACTTGGCGTTGTCACGTTTTCCAGGTGCATCCCCGCGAGTCAGCACTTCCGATACGCCCCCGTCCTCCTCCCCATCTCACGAGCTGGCCTTGACCTGCTCCTGACACGTCGTGCCCCCACAACCTGGCGCTCGCGTACCTCACACTGGCCCTTCGTGCCTGTCTCACGCCTCATGCCAAGTCAGTAGGAGAAATTATTCACGAACATCTACCTTCTCAGGGTCACAAAGCAGAGCCCTAGGGCGAGCCCCTCCCCAGCACACCCCACCTCCATCTACCGGGGCAGCTCACCAGCGAAAGGGAATGTGCTGATCCAGGACTGACTGCTGGGCCTCTCTGGAGCATGTGGGGGGGGGGGGGAAGGGGTGGCCCATCCTCCCCCTGGCAAGGCAACGGGGCATGCAAGGAGCTAATGGGAAATGTTTAGGTGCTAATCTTTGTGGTTCACAGGCATTGCTGGGGCATGGAAGGCGAGCCCCAGAGAAGCCATCAAGGGGGGTGTCAGAAGCCAGGTGGGTCTGGCTAGACCAGAGGAGGACCTGCAGGTGGCCCCGGGAGGGAGGGGGAGGGCACCTGAGGTCTGGAGGCACCCGGGGTCCGGTAGGGGTGCTTACACCCTGAGGTCAGATGTTACTTCCATTTAGCAGCT
This sequence comes from Canis lupus baileyi, assembly GCF_048164855.1. Lineage (NCBI taxonomy): Eukaryota > Metazoa > Chordata > Mammalia > Carnivora > Canidae > Canis > Canis lupus. The sequence goes on along the minus strand of NC_132853.1, from coordinate 57,652,598 downwards.
GGGGACTCTGGAGCCTGGGGGTGGTAGAGTGAGGAAGGCGCCTGGGTTGGGCATGAACACCCCCCAACACACACACCCCAGTTCCTGATGGATTCGACCACCCAAGAAAGGCAGGTTCTTCTTCCAGCCGCGACAGACGGCTGTCCCTCAGTCTCCATGCCTAAGCATTGCCGTGATTTCTAGAACTGAAGGCAGGACTCGGCCCTCAGCAGCACCTCCGAACTTTGAGAAGCTCGTCCTTTCAAATTTCCTGAAATCTCTTCCACGGCAATTTTTCCCGCCAGACAGGCAGCCGAGTTCTAGAACTCAGACCCAGGGAGAGGAAACCTCAGATTAAACACGAGACCACGGAAGGTGTCCCTGCTCCCCAAAGCCCAAACCCAGCAGGACGCAGAAGCTTCCTGGATCACAGCTGGGACTCGGAAGCCCACCTTATTTGGGGGTGAACCCAACGGCCTGTGGGGCTGTTAATTCCTCATTAGCCAGATCCAGCTGTAAGCAAGGCACTGGCCCAAGAGGGCTCACTCAGAACCCCCGACTGGGGCCATGGGAAAAGGGTGGAAAGCGACTTAAAAGGTTCTTGGACCTCAAATTGCTCTTACAAAACAACGTTTTTAGGAGTTAAGCAATTAATCCAAACACACATGGATTCAATTTCCTTAAAGCAGAAATGACTTGAAAACCAAGGGAGAAAAGTGCTCAGGGACATGTCCCCGCTGAGTTCAGGGCTCCTCCTGCATGTGGGAAGATCCCCCTGCACCCCCCACGGGCACCAGAGCCTCCCCTCTCCCTCCTGTCTGGTGGACAGAGAGGCTCTGGGGCACCCTGGTTCCAGAAGGGAGGAGCTAATTTTCGGGGTGGGGGACAAGCAGGGACCGAGGCCCCCGTGTTCACGTGGACTACCTTTGGGCCAAAAGGACACGAAGGAGAAAACGGAACGAAGAACCCCGCTGCATCACAGCGCTCTTTCTCCGCAGAATGCTTTCTTCCTCGGGTTTTCCTCCAGGCGAAGAGGCGTCTCAAGGAAACCGGTCGCTTCCCCCTTGCAAAGTTTTATAACTTGGCCTCAGCCGTTCACTCGGGAGACAAGCGACGCAATAGAATTATGTTGAGACCTTTAATTGAACTCCCCAAACAAAGGAAATTAAACCCAAGACAGTGTTTACATAAAACTTCTCAGGTCAAACGAGAAACAAGCAGAAGGACCCGAGAACTTAGAGCCCTGCCCTCTCTGGGGTTCTGCGCTCTGGGGAGAGGAGGGAGCATGCGCAGGGCTCACGCCAGGCTTGGCCACCAGCCTGGGTCCCCAGCAAGCCGCGCCCCTCCGTTCCTGTCTGGATGGTCGGGGGACAGAAAGTGAATTTTTTTTTTGAAAGTGAATTAATAGTGAGTTTAGAAAGCTAAATGTATATGAAAGAATTATAGCTTTGAAAAACTGTTAAGCACCCACCAGTGCTCATCACTGTCACCTGCCGAGGGGTGTGGCCACGCACCCAGAGAACCCCGCGATTTAGTCTCCAGGCTCCTACCTCTTTCCCTCCTGGTGAGAAAACAAGCCCCCAGCACTTCCTGAGCAGCTCCGCCCTCCCCACTGGGAAGGACACCAGGGCAGGTCTGACTGCACAGCCTCAGGCCCTCCTCCCACAGAGCTGGGCCCTCCCCACACAGCTGCCAAACCATCCACTTGGCGTCGCCCCCCTGCCCCCCCCCCCCAGAATCCAGCTACGAGCTCGACATTTGTACTTGGATGCCTGATGGCTGGTTTAGACAGAACAGGTCCCGACCCCTACGTGGCCACCGTTTCAGCCCAGGCCCCCACCCACTCCACCACCTGGATTCACTCACAGCAACTCTAGGCCTCCTGCCCCAGCGCAAGGACCTGGACTCCTGACTCCTCTCTGTCCTGCACACCCCACATCTAATCGGTCAGCAAACCCTGCCAACTCCACCCAGAACCCACCCTGGTGTGGCCACCGTCCTCTCCCCCGACCCGTAGGCCGTTCTCCGACACGGTGACACGGCAGCCAGAGTTTTAACATGGCACGTCTGGCTCTCACCCTCCAATGGAGGGTCCCACCAACTCTGAGGGAAACCATCTTCTCAACATGGCCCAGGGCCTCCCCCAGACTTGCACCCTCCCCACGCCCTCATCTGTGGCCGCGCCATCTCCCTTCTGTCTCCTGCGGGCCAGGCAGGTTCCTGCCTCTGGGCCTTTGCACTGGCTATTCCCTTGGCCTTGACCGCTCTTCTCCAAAACCTCCTGCCCATCTTGGCTGGAACCTCCTCGTTTAGCTCCCCCAGAGGCCGGGTTCAGCACTGCACTTCTTCCTCCAGCCGGGCCTGTAGGCATTTGATAAAGGTTAAGAGAAGGAGTGAAAACACTAGCAAAGATGTCCAACTCTGCTTGTTGGGAGAAATGCTGAGGGGAGGGCCCTGTGGGCCAAAGGGGTCTGATGTCTGCCCTTGGGCCCCCTCCTGGGTGGGACACAAGGCACAGAGATCACCCCAGGCCTTCAGGGACCCATGGCTCCCAGGATGGGAAGGAACTCCTTCCCTGGGCAGGGGTCTGCACCTGTCCATACTCCCACGGGGGGACCTGCAGCCCAGCCTCCTGGGCAGTGGCTGTCTGCCTCTACCCATGTGCCCTTGAGTGCCTTCACCTCTTTGTGCACACTCAACAAATGGCACCCGGGTCTCACCCGGGAGGCTGCCCCAGGCCGCTCGAGGCGGGTTGGCAAGAGGCTGGGAAGTGCCTGGGAATCTGTCTCCCCTTCCCCCGGACACACGGGCCAGTCGTTCACAGTTTGCTCCCACCAGGCCCCTGACTGGGACCTCCTGACAAACCCTTGGGGTGCAGACCCTCATCTCAGGACCTGCTCCTGGGGCCCGAGCCTGAAGTGGCACACCTTCCAGGGTCCCGTGAACCGTAGCCCAATGGGGACACACACGTGTCACACGAGTGCTGTGCACCTTCACCCACTGGGCCTTCCCCAGGTCTCAAGAAGGCACAAAGATGAAGGGGAGCTTGGGTGGCTCAGTCGGTTGAGCGACTGACTCTTGATCTCAGCTCAGGTCTTGACTTCAGCGTTGTGAGTTTGAGCCCCGTGTTGGCCTCTGTGCTGGGTGTGGGGTGAGTTCCAAGACCCCCCCTGGGACCCCTGAAATGTTGGATGGTACAGAACCCTATATGTACTGTGCTTTTTCCTCTACATTCATACCTGTGATAGCGTGGAGTGTAATCAGGAACAGGTTAACCACATTAATAATCAAATAGAACAATTAGAACAATATACTGTAATAAAAATTATGTGACTGTGGCCTCTCTATCTTGCTGTCCTGCACTCCACCTCCCTCTGGCGACGTAGTGGGATGATAAACCGCCCGGGGAGTGAGGTGGGTGACGGCGGCGCTGTGACTACTCTTGACCTGCTGATGCCGCCTCTGCAGGTGGATCATGTGTGCGGAAATCCAGCCGGTGGATAAGGGGTCGCGGCCTGGAACGCGCTCCCTGCAGGCGGCAGCCCCGGCAAACCGCGGCTCTAACTTCTCAGGATACAATGTTTCAGATTGGAACTCAGGTGTGCATTTTCTTTCCAAAAGACATCTTCAAAAACTTTAATGTGTTTCTTCTTTTCAGGATGAGAGAGCCTTAACATGGGGCTCCATCCCATCCCTGCAGAATTGGCTCCACAAGAAGGGGAAGAAAAAAAAAATCATCCTGCCGTATTTTTAACTGATTGCTTGCTTGTGCCTGTTTGGTGAGATTTATTCTCTCATTAATCACTGCCCTCCCTTCATTCATGTTAAATATAAAATTGATTAGGAAAGATCCCCATCATGGTTAAAAAAATAATTAGCTGCTACATCATGTTGCCCACAGTGAGACAGAAAGGAGTGATTAAATTAGGAATATTAAAACCCCATTAATCTGCACTCAACTTAAGCCCTGCTTGTTCATCTCGCAGTAGCGCTTATTATTTCTGACGCTGAAAGATATTTGAATTACCAGCTGCAACAAGGTCACTCGCTGAAAGATGTCAGGTCAGCCATTAGTCAAAGGGGGAGAGGCGACCCAAAGTGAGGGCTGCCCGGGTGTCGAGGAGGCAGTTCCTCACGGATGCCTTCCGACGCCGCGATGTCAGTCCAAAAGGTGGGCACACGCCCCACATCCAGCCTGGCCAGCAGCGCAGGTGCACACCTGCTCTCCATCACCCTCCTCAGGTCACCTGTGACCTGAGGGACATCCATGGTGTCCTCTGGGGTGGTGTCCTCTGTCGCCCCTCACCACCACCACCGGGCCTCCTCCTCTTGTCCGTGGGAGCTCGCAAGCCTCGCTCCCGTGACAGCCATCCCACGAAGAATGGCGAGGGTCTCCTGCTGGATGTGTGTATGTGCCCAGACTGTGCTGAGCGATGCCCGTTCACCGTCTCATCGAGTGTGTCACAGCCCCATGAGGATGCCAGCTCTGCCGTCTTTTGCACACGGTGGCAAATGGCAGAGCTCAAGTTCAGGCTGGTCTGCTGGGCCCCACCCGCGGGAACAGAATTAGCCACTCGAGACGCTCCCACAGCTGATGGGGACCGGGGCCCACAGGCCTCCCTTCGAGAGCGAGGGGCTGTGCGCAGGCAAATGGATGTGGGCCGCAGAGCTGTCCTGTTTGGCACGATTTAACCATGACATTAATAGCAGTCACGCCTCACCTGCCACCGCAAAGCTGGGTGAGAGGCAGCTTATCGCGAGAGCCTGGCTGAGACCCTCCCTTGCAGGGTCGCCCAGAGAACCAGGGACAAACCACCAACAGGGGAAGGAGGCCTGCTCACCCCCTCATCTTCCTTTTGAGTAAAGATTTAGCTAATCTCTGCCTCTAGCTGCCTCCGTCTGGATTTATTTCTTCCCTGTTAATACCACTTGCTGCTCTGTTAAAGAACCCCATCACCCCAAACCCATCATTCCTGGGGCCTGGGGGAAGGAGGATGGAAGGTCCTTCTTCCTGCTGGCAGCCTTGTTCGTGCTGACCGCCCAAGGGTGCCATCTCCTGGGCCCGAGCTGCCCTGGGTCAGTGCTCCAGGTGGCCCTGGGGACGAGATACAGCCAAGGTGTCTCCCCGGAGCAGCTGCAAGCGGCAACATGGAGAAGGCGCAGGCAAGTGGTGCTGGGGGAGGGAGGTGGGGTCTACACGGGTACCAGGGTCCGTGGCAGGTGTGAACAGGGGTTGGACGAAGGTGGCAGCAGGGCATCATGGGAAGCACTCAATAGCTATTTCCCGAACGAATGAATGGAGCCAGGGATGGGAGCAGAGATGTCAGGAGTCGTGCAGGGAAGAGAGAGATTTGGGGCTGGGGGCTGCTTGGGGGTCATTCTGGCCTCCTCACTGGGTCCTGGTCCTGTTGGTCTTTGTCTGACCGTCCTAGGCCTCTCTGATGCAGAACCGTGCTGTCAAGCCTCGGCTCCAGCCAGACAGCACCTCCTCTTCCGTGTCCCCAGAAGCACCGTGTCACTTCCCTAGGAGCCATCCTCTTCCAGGCCCGCTGACCCTGCTCCCCAAGAGGTCAGATCTTCTGCTGTCTCTGTGCCCTGTGCTCCTCCAAGCAGACACAGCCCTGCCATGACCTTGGTGGCCCCTTTCCACCCCCGGCCACCTGTCTGCAGGTCCCCAGGACCCCACTCCTGGTGCGCACTCCCCACAGCACGCCCCTCTCTCAGCTCACTGAGTGTCTGGAGTCCTGGTGCTCAACCAAGGTTGTTGAGCTGAATCCAGTGGGGCTGGAGACCCCTTGGGCCACATCCCTCATTTCAGCGACGAGGAAGCAAAACCCCATTGGCCATGATTCCGCGCTGCTCCCACAGCGGGCTGGTAACCGGCTGCCCGGGAGGAGCGCCCGCGGCTTGCTCCAAAGCAGAGGAATTCAGACTTGATAGGAAGGGTGTCCTCCACCAGGACCGCCTGCAACGGCCCGGAGTTGGTTCCTGTTACGCGGTGTTCTCTGTCTGCTTGTGATGCTTACCAGATGTGAAGGCCAGGGACCAGCCCGGGGGGAAGATGCTTGGACCTGGGCGCCACGGCTGGTCCCTGATAACCAGAGTCCCGTGCTGGCCACGGCGCCAGAGGCAGCGCGGGGGCCCCGAGCCAAGCGGGCTTGCAGCCCGGGGCCCCCATCGGCCCCCCAGCCGCTGCCAGCTCCCTGCCTGGGCGAGCGCAGCCGGGGCCTTCCCGTGCCGTGGCCCCAGCCCAGAAGCGCTCAGCTGCATTACTGGAAACGCGGAGTCGCAAACCTGTGAAAACAGCCCATCCGCCTGGCAAATTCCTGAGGCTGCTATTTATAGAGGCGGCTTGGAACAGCCCGCAGCCCTCCCCACAGGTCTCCTCGGAGCCACCACGGAATCTGCACAGAGGGAGCATGTGACACGTCGGACAAAGAGTCTCTTTGGGGCGCGGGCTCCGGAGCCCCAGGCGAAGGCTGCCTACGTGGAGCAGAGTATCGGGTTTTATTTGCCACTGGCCTGCCACTCTTAAGGGCACAGAGCACATTTGTGTGGGCCCCGCGCTCCTGGATGGGGTCCGGAGCAGGGCCAGCCCTCAGACCTCTCGGAGAGCCGGTGTGGTCCAGGCCGGGGAGCAGGCTCGACTGCAGTTCAGAAGAGCACAATTAGGCCTATTGTCTCCAGCACAAACACCGGGCGAGACCCACGAGCGAGCCCAGATCCCGATCCGGGGACACTCAGTTGGATGGGTCTGTTTAACAGCATAAAATATCCTAGAGAAAAAGTATTTCACTGGTGACCTCTGGGAAAAGAACATTGTAAGAATCAGAGAAACATCCTAAAGGCTCTTTGCAATGGGCTGGCTAGACCCACAGGGCCCAGGGAAGAGGGCAGCAGCCCACGCCCCCACTGCCGCCCTCCCACGAGCACAAGGCTGCCTTGTTTTGGGCCCTGGGACTGCGCGTGCACGTCAGGGGGCATTGCAGGAATCACGAGGCCTCCAGAAGGAAAGGTCAAAGAGGCAAGCCAGAGCCTCGGAAACGGGCCGCCCTCCGACGGCTGCCCGAAGTCCCTGTGTTTAGCCAGACCAGAAGAAGTAAAGGAAAATCCATCTGTAGCTTGCTCTGGGCTAATGATCTTTGAAAAGGATGGGAGAATTAATTTATTTTTTTAAGATTTTATTTATTTGAGAGAGAGAGCGAGTGAGAGAGAGAGAGAACACAAGCAGCGGGAGCGGCAGGCAGAAGGAGAGGGAGAAGCAGGCTCCCCACTGAGTAGGGAGTCTGACGCAGGGATAGATCCCAGGACCCTGGATCATGAGCTGAGCCCAAGGCAGATGCTTAACCAACTGGGCCTCCCAGGCCCCCCAAGTTGGGAGATTTAATGCTTCTGTGTTCTTAGCAGGGAGGGTGACCCAGGTGGGCAGAAGCAGCCCCAGGAGATGACAGTTCACATTTCAGAGGGGGAAGGGAAGGGTCAGTGCTGTCACTTAGAATGTGACATGGGGGCAGAGTTATGGGAGGGCTGGGGACTCCGGGGGGATCCTTGACAGTTGGGGTCCACGTGGGCAGTGAAGGGAGCAGGGGAAGAAGCTGTGAGCTTGCCTCCCACGGGGCTGGAACCGTGTGCCAGCAGGGGACCTCAGGACAGGGAAGGTCTGTGCCCCCCCCCAGGAAGGCGTCTGCTCCCCGGGGACCTTAAAGAGACCAGGAGGGAAACCGGTCTGGGGAAGGTGGGAAGTGTCCCAGCAACATTCAGGAAGTCCAGTCTGGACGGGAGGATACAGACAAGTGCTTCGTGGGGGTCCAGTGTAGTGAGTGGCCCCAGACCCAGAGCAAGAGCCTGCAGCTGACCTCAGAGGACGTGGACCTCAAGTCTTACCCTGCCGTTTACTGGCTGTGTGACCTCCTTACAATCTCAGACCTCAGTCTCTGCATCTGTACATCGGGGTGATGAGACATAGTGAGAGGTGAGTGAGCCTGGCATGCAGTAGGTGCTCAGTAAATGCCTGATGAGCCTGGACCACCCCAGCTTTGTGTCAGTTATATACCGGGAGGACCCACACACTCTACCCAGGGCCTTACATTCAGTTACATTTAAAATTACATTTGAGGGACACCTGGGTGGCTCAGTGGTTAAGCATCTGCCTTCAGCTCAGGGCGTGATCCCCAGGGTCCTGGGATCGAGTCTCGCATAGGGCTTCCCGCAGGGAGCCTGCTTCTCCCTCTGCCTGTGTCTCTGCCTCTCTCTCTGTGTCTCTTAGGAAGAAATAAATAAATGATCTTTTAAAAAAATAAAAAATGAAGTAAAATAAAATTACATTGTAAGTTTCAGAAAGGTTAAAAAAACAAGATTCCCAAAGAAAATGGGAGACAGAGAGTGATTTAGATATTTGGCCTCAACTCAAAAGGGTTTGGTAGGCTGCAAAATAGGCCCCCTGATCCTAATCCCCAGACCAAGATGTTACCTTATTTAGAAAAAGGGTCTTTGCAGATGTGAGTAAGGGGCTTCAGATGAGGGGACGACCCTGGGTTCTCTGGGGGCCCCTAAATGCCATTGGAGGAGGTGTCCTTATAAAAGAAAGGCAGAGGGGGCTTGGGCTGACCACCCCGAGGAGAAGGCCTGCAGGGACAGGGCCACAGGAACCCTCGACTAAAATGTGGAGGCCAGAGGCAGAGGAGACATGACCTGCTGGCCCCCAGACAGACAGGAGGTCAAGAAGGGGGCAAAGGACTGAGCCCCACAGTGCCAGCAGCCTGGCATCCTGCCCTCCCCTTCATCCAGAATTCCTCTCAGGTGGGGCTGACTCTTCACCTCAGTTTGTCCTTCAGTGGGCACAGACTTTCACCCCCACTTTGGCAGAGGGTTGCTCCCGGGGGGTGTTAACTGCCCCTACCCAGGGCACCTGGCCTTAGCTTTGGAAGAAGCCCTGAGACGGAACACAGGAGGGGGGTGGGGCCTACCTGTACCCCTGCACCGTCACGGGGCTCCCTGGGGGGCCAGGAGGATTTGGGCCAGAAAGTGCCTTTTATTCCCTCACCATCCGCCCGACCCCACAAGGATCCATACGTCAGGTGTGCTCTGTGATCACTGCAAGTCTGTCCAATGGACTGTTAGGAAAGAACAGATTGTATTGAAGCTGGTGAATCAAAGGTCTGGAGCGGCTAGGCCCCACCATGGGTCCTGGGAATGAAGCTAACACAGAGGAGCTCAGAGATGAAGATGCTGGTCCTGACCACATAGTGCTTGAGCACCAGGATCCAGCCATACCTGAAGCTGCTGGAGCCAAGAAATCCTCCTTTTCCTTATTTGAGTTTGGGGTTTGAATCACATGCAGTCAAAACCTCCCAATTAATACAGCCCCTACCGTGTGCTAGGAACTTCGTATGCATGTTCTCACTTAATCCACTCCGCCAGAATGGGAAGGAACCGGGACCGAACTCAGGCTTGGTCTAATTCAAAAGCTCATGATCTTTTTTTCTCACCCTCTGGGTCTGAGCTAAGCTGAGAAACAGCTGATAAGACAGCAAGGCCGCACCAGCCTGTGACTACAAGGGTTACTCCTAAAATCCTAGAATCCTAAAATCCTAAAATCCTAAAATCTTTGCTTCCCCTCCAAATCCCCACTATCAGTAAGCGACTGTTTATTCAGTAACTATTGTATGAAGCACAATTCTAAGCTCATGTTCATTGATTAAAAAGTCGCGATCAAGTACATGCTCCTTGCCGCTGGAGACCTGGACCTCTGGGTCTTTAACTGGCGCTACAGCAGGCTTGGGGACAAGGCCCCAGATGCCAACAGAGTCCACCTCCGGGGACCAGGCTGGTGACATCAACCTCACGGTAGGGACAGTCCTTGCCAAGCCGTCCAGGACCCTCGCCCTCCAACAAAAGAATCCTGCCCCTGCCTCCTGGTGGGCAGGGTGAGAAAGGGAGGACAGTTTGCCCCCAGCAGGTACAGTCCTAGAGGGAAAGTACTGTCAAGGACATGCCCCTTTAAAGACATCCTGAGTGGGGACACCTGGGTGGCTCAGGGGTTGAGCGCCTGCCTTTGGCCCAGGGTGTGATCCCCAAGTCCTGGGATCCAGTCCTACATCGAGCTCCCTGCATGGAGCCTGCTTCTCCCCCTGCCTGTGTCTCTGCCTCTCTCTGTGTGTGTCTCTCATGAATAAATAAATAAAAACTTTAAAAATAAGAATTAATAAATAAATACAAACATCCTAGGGCGGATCCTCCCATGCCCACGGGGACCAGCATCAAGGGACAATGAACACATGCCCGCCCACCACCTCAGTCCAGCTCCGGGCCCTGCTCTGGTCCCCGTGCCCACCTCTCCTGAGGGAAGAAGCACATCTCCCGAAACTTCTGTCCTCAGTGGGGCTCACAGGTGACTCTGTGACTCTCTCCTGTTTCCAAAATCTGCCTCAGCCCAGCTTGTCACCGGATGGCAGGCTTCGCAGCCCCTTCTGGTTCTAGAGCGTCTGGTGACAAGACTCGCTTGCCCGACCTGACCACGCTGGGCCGGGGGCTGGGGTGACGGCGTGGCGGTGGGCGGCCTGAGGCTCCTGGTGATGGGGCAGGGCGGGAATCTGGCTCCAGACAGCAAGCTCCTTCTTGCCCCAGGTCCCGGAGGCCAGCCGCCCGGTCATCTGCTTGCTCCACGCGGGCCGAGGTCCCCCAGGACCCTCCTTGACACTTGGTGCCCGGCTCAGCTCCGAGGGGCTCCTAGTGGCTGTGCCCGCCAGGGGACACAACAACTTCCCTCTGACCCAAGGATACGGGGCAGGGAGGGCCTCAGAACTGCCCTGAACGACGCGTCCTGACCAAGCCGTGGGCCTGCCAGGAGAATCGGTCTGGGCTGATTCTGGAACGAGAGCTGCAGGGTTTGCCCAGGACTGTGCCTCACCTGGCGCAGGGACCACAGCCGAGAGGGTGGCAGGGCCGAGTGGAGGGTGGGATGCCAGGCTGGTGCCTCTGGGGAGACCGGCCCCACTCTGCTCCCAAATAAAATTTTTCCCAACATAACACCTGCCGAGAAGCTTCTGTTGGGCGCTCGCCCCAGGACTGTCCAGGCAGGCCTGCCCCCAGCACCCCTGTTCCTGCACAGAGGCGATCGTGGCCCTGCTCTCCTGAACAGACTAAATCTAGGTCATAAAAACTACGCAGCATTTTATCTTATGGCTTCTACCAACTACTCACTGGCGCCTCGACCACTTGTCATCCCAAGGCTGGTTCTGGCAGCCGCAGGCCCCCCCCACCCCCAGCTCAGGCAGGGCCGCACCCGGAGGCAGAGGGCTGGGCTCACCGCCCTTCCCCTCCCCTGCTGCCTGGACCCGGGCAACTGCGCGGGGACAGGCAGCCACAGAGGCCCACATGCAAAGGAATCTCGATTATTCGCCGAGCTCAGGCCTGGACCGGTCACGATGGCCGCTTCTCCTGTTTATTCCCTTTGGATCAAGAGGAGGGGGCACGTGTTTGGAGTCTGATGTCATTTTTGTATTTCAGGAACAAAACACACAAGACAAAATGAAAACAAAACCCGCTAGGCCTTGGCTCTCTTTTGTCCCGGCCAACGCTAGATCCAGCTGGCTTCCAGGCAGCAAGAGACCAGAGCCACGGGGCACGGTGGCCTGTGGCCCACACGACCCTTGTGACACGGCTGATTTGCAGGGACCCGGGGTTCCCCAGTCCCTTGCCTGCCATCTGTCTACACAGACGCTGGACGGGCTGCAGGCTGAGGCGCTGACGTGGCCGAGGAGAAGGAATTACCCTCTCCCGAGACAGACGAAAGGTGCAGGCTGTGAGGCACAAGGACTTCCTGGAAGGAATGAGCCTCACTCAAGAAGAAATAGCCACGGTCATCTTTAATCAGAGCCAGAGCCAGGGCCACCCAGGGGAGCCACTTCAGAAATAAACGCCCGGACGCCCAGAGGGAGTCGGATGCATTGTGCTGCGCTGCTCGTTCCTGGAAGTGATAAACGCCCCGCACTTCAAATGACAGACAGGTGGCTCTGTCGTTAGTTCCCATCCCTCTCCACCAGACGCCTGGTGGGACCTCGGCAGTGGGGTCGGGAAGGGCTTCTGGGGTCGTCCTGAAGCTGCTGGGGTGGCCCCATGGGCTGGTCCCCTTCTGGGACCTGGGCTGTGCTGGGTTCACTGTGGCCCGAAGTGAATTAACCAGTTCCTCACATTGGGGCATAGATGTTAAGGACACCCCGACTTTTCGTGCTATCTGCTCAGAGTTGCCAACTCTCGTGTCCCTGTCGATGATCACGCTGCAGCTTCAGCTCTCACTGGGCCTTATCTCCGGCGGCACTGACCCCGGCGTGCTAGCGGGCAAGCGGCTGGCCCTCGGGAGGCCCAGCAAAGGACCTGCTTCCTCTTCCCCGGGGACGTGGCTTCTCTGTTTTCTCCCCATGTGCCCTGCAGCTGCCCTGGGTTTGGGCAGGACAAGAACCATCCCCGTGCTGGGGTGCCCGGGTGGCTCAGTCGGTGAAGCGTCTGCCTTCAGCTCAGGTCTGGGGTCCTGGGACTGAGCCGCGCATCGGGCCCCCTGCTCAGCGGGGAGTCTGCTTCTCCCTCTCCCTCTGCCCTTCCCCTGTTCTTGCTCTCTCTCAAATAAATAAAATCTTAAAAAAAAAAAAAAAAAAAAAACAGAGGAACAATCCCCATGTTGAGTTCCACCAGGAAGGGTGCCCGGCCCACGCCAGAGACTAGCATTTGATGCAGATTCTGTGTCTACCCCCCAGCCGTTCGTGTCCGCCCGCCAGGGACAGACTCTGCTCCCCAGACTTGAAGCTGCGTCTCCATCTCTGCTTCCCACTCAGCCCCTTGCCACCCCTATTCCCTGCAGAACTGCTGGCTCGCTCTTTCTGGCAGGAGAGGGCATCTTTGTCAGGCAGGCAGCTCTGGTCGGTGTTAGGTTGCTGCAAAGCGCCCGCACTTTCCTTCCACCTAGTCCTTGTGGTGGGGACACAGTGCTCTCTGCAAAACGGATCCAAGCCAAACCCAAGCCAAGCCTGGTTTATTTTTTCACCTTACAGACAAGTGGCCGTACATACACGTCAATGCAGAGACACAGCACGACCGCCGCGTATTTCTTCCCACGGGGTAGAGGAGGAGAACAATGGAAATTTGGGGGCGGCTGCATTAGCCACGCACCGCAGAAGGAAGCCCCAGGGATAACCGACCGAGCGTCAGAATCGGCAGCGAGGCGCCCGCGGCTGAAGGTGTGAGGAGGAGCACATGCTGTGGATTCCGAGTGGGTGTGAGGCGGGACCACAGGGAGGTAGGTGTGTGCAAACAGGTGTGGTTGGGAGCACGCTGCGGGGGCCAGACCACTGGAGCAGCACCCGGCCCGCCACCACCTGGTTCTGGGGCCTTGGTCAGCCACGTCACGTCTCCGGGCTCCGTTTTCCTCTGTCCAAAGAGCTGGCCGGCCCTGACCTCCTGTTTTCTTTCCGCTCTAACGCCTTTGATTCAATGACCAGGAATCATGGAAAGTAAGGATTATTAGAGAGAACACATGACGGCCACCTGCTTATTTCATAAATCTTGCTCTCCCTGGGTTCTCCCTCAATTCAAGTCATCAGGAAAGCCTGTTTAAGTTATTATGCTCATCATATATGGAATATTAAATAATTTGGTCTTCCCCTCCCCCTTTTTTATCCTTGATCGACTAATTCCCCTTCTGGGAGTCTGAATAAAGGGTGAGACGTTGAGACAAAGACTCACACCCAAAGATGTGCCACTTAGCCTGATAAGCAAAGAAACAAAAGGCAAAAACAACCAAAAATGGATATGATCAATATAAATTACAGTTAGCCACAGAAATAGTCTCAATAATACGTTTAAAAATAGGAAAGTATTCAGGGACGCCCGGACGGCTCAGCGGTTGAGCATCTGCCTTCGGCTCAGGGTGTGATCCTGGAGTCCGGGGATCGAGTCCCACATCGGGCTCCCTGCGTGGAGCCTGCTTCTCCCTCTGCCTGTGTCTCTGCCTCTCTCTCTCTCTCTCTCGATGTCTCTCATGAATAAATAAATAAATCTTTAAAAAAAATTGGGAAGTATTCAGAGTGTAAACACACCCACAAATACGCCCACATCCGCAATGGTTCTCGCTAACGGCACACGGCTGGCTTTCCTCTTGGAGATTGGAGTCAGGCTCAGAATCCTACGGCACACGGCACTCACGAGAGCTCCCGTCAGTTACAGTCGGCGTGGGGTTGACATCTACTCGCGACCTCAGCGTGAGCTCCTCCAGTGACAAGTGTAACGGCCAAGGTCAAGGATGAAAAAGGAAGCTTTATAAGTGAAAGTCTGATAGCACGAATCAAAGGTCGAGTGAAGGTGAGCGCACGGTTATAATAGCCCATTAGAGTCGTTTCCTAGGACGGAGGCCCCTGGAAATTTAATACACTTCCTGCTGCTTTGGTTGGAATTGTAGGAGCAGAACATTGCTCTTTTGAGACAAACGTAAAAGGTATTTTTGGGTTTTCCTTGCTTCCCCATCCCTGTAGGGGGACGGCCCTGGGAGACGCAGCTGCTCCAGAATGCCAGCCAGACTGTCTTAGTTATTTGAGAACTGATAGGCTTTTAGGGGAAACTCCCTCCAAAGCAGGTTTGCCCCAGATCGGTAGTCACCACGTGACTGTGATATCTCTGGGCTGGCAGACGGAGGACCAGGGTCCCCCCTGGGGACCTCGCGAAAGAGGCTGGGAAGAGCCGTTTGCCTCGCCCATCCTCACGGAGGAGGGATGCTGGGAGGACGGGGAGATTAAGAGGCTGAGCCACGGAAATCTAAGGAGCACGCGGGGAGCGGCGGAGGTAATCCCACTGCCGGGTGACACCTGGGCCCCATCGCCCGCCGCAGATGATGGAGTGACTTCCCCTGGCGGCCACGCGTCCCTTCCCCCAACAGACACTCTCCACTACCCTCGTGAGCCTGTGTGATTGCGGGGACGGAGTTGTCTAGATTAAGTCCTTTATTAACCCTGGGGTGGGGGGGGGGGGGGGGAAGTGGGCGGAGACCAGCGCCTTCTTGGCATCTTCATTTCCTCTCCCCCACCCCATAAATCCATTCCGAGTCAATGACATTTGCAGAGTGTATTTTCACGGGTCTCCATAATCCCTTCAGAATATTAAGGCTGCATTACTTTATCTTTGGTTACATTAACTTCAATTTTCCTTATGAGTTAGTATTTGGCTAAAAATTAATATAGTGAAGTTGAAAAGAATCTTATGATAGGAAAAAGACTAATTTCATCTCTGGCTGCTCAGATCCCGGAGTACACTGGGGTTAATGTAATTAACTTACAATTTGAGCCTGGGTTGTGTACATACACTGAATCTCCCCGCTGGAAACGAGATTAGATTTTATTACTCTATATATCCTGGTTATCTTCACCGTGCCGGCTCGGTGCTGCAATGAAAATGTAGAACCATCTGGTACTGAGCCCATGCAGTTTATTTAAGGATTTAATTAAATGCTCTAAATGGAGAGCTTCTCTGAATTAACATTTTAAATGTGACTTATTGCAGGTTTAATATTGTCTTAATGCCAACCTGGGAAACTCCAGAGCCAAGTTGTTGACGTTCGAATTGAATTCATTTGGGTGGCTCCAGGGGGATCCATTAATTAATCTAAACAACTAATGGGGATTGGTTCTGACTTTTGATGAAGATTATTTACTGAGACAATTTGCAATGAATAAAGAGTCACAGTAGGCAAATGCTTAATTGAATTCAAAAAAGTCTCATTGTGTTTAATATCAGGGACTCATCGTGTGAGTAAGCTTTGAAATACCATGAAAGGGGCTATGCTCCAATCTTCTTTAGCTGTGCGCTAATAACAGTGAACGGGTAATTACATTTTCCTGGGTAATTTGCTGCTTGCAAAAGGACAACAGGTCTGGCTGGCTAATCGCTTCCATGGAAAGAAATTTCTAAAAGCACAAACTTTGCCCTTGGATGGCACGGGGCTCCGCTGGTTGCCTAAAGGCAAAGACATCTGAGCATCTCGGCCGTGCACTGCTGGATCCTCACCCTCCAGCTGTCAGGAACCCGCCTGGCTGAAAAGGCCCTCCTCCAGCCTCACACAAAGTCCCCAGATAGACTCTCTGCCAGGCTCAAGTGTCTCTGATGAAAGCGATTGAATTAAGTGAGGAGGAGCCTGCCCATCCGTCCGTCCTTCCTTTGGTTTTCACCTTCTGGGTCGATGCAAGTGAGACCTCTGCTTCGAGGACCATGGAAGGTTGCCCCAGCGACCAGCAGGACCCCCATTCTGTCCATCCTTCACGGCTCATGGCAGCGCCTGCTCCTTGCAGGGTCACCGCAGCTCACCGGGCCTCGCTCCCTGCGGGTCACGGGCCTTCCCGGGGGACTCCAGACCTGAAGCACCCTCATCATTGTCACATGTTGGAAACGCAGACCCTCAGCCCCCATCCACCTACTGAATCAGAATCTGCCTTTAGCAAGACCCCCAGGGAGGCTGTGCGCTTCTGAGCTGAGACCGCTGGTCTGGGGCACTTATTCTGGGTGACAATTAGGCCGGCTGTTGAATGAGCTGCTCCTTCTGTGGCCCATCTAGGGTCAGTGTGTGGGGAGCAGGGCTCAGGGCTTTGCTTCTCTGGGATCTGTGGTGGCACCTGGGACCGGGAGAGACACTGAAAAAGATGGAAGTGATTGGTGGTTCTTCCCCAGACCTCTCTCCAGCCTGGTGGGGTGGGGAGCCTGGGAGCTGATTCCTCTGTACTGGGCACGCCAGGGACCTAACCCTGCCAAGGCCAGGGAGCACCTGGCTCCCTCTGTGACGCCCTCAGAGCCCGAGGCCTGGGGATACTCAAGAGTGAATTACCGTGGGATGAATGGGAACAGCTCCTACAGACACAAGTTCTACCCAACGGCCTGTCCTCAAGAGAATGGACTTAGCATCTTCCCCAAAAAGGTCCTCACCCTCTGTGTCCTGCCACCCAGACCTCTCACCTCTGAGATGCAGATCTGTTCATGTTTTGGCGGAAAGTGCACCTGGCTTCTGGTTTTATAAAGCTGGGCCTCACATGAGTTTTACCAAACAAATTGCTGATGCGAAGGTG
Organism: Canis lupus baileyi; assembly: GCF_048164855.1. Classification (NCBI taxonomy): domain Eukaryota; kingdom Metazoa; phylum Chordata; class Mammalia; order Carnivora; family Canidae; genus Canis; species Canis lupus. The sequence continues at coordinate 57,635,523 of NC_132853.1, read as the reverse complement.
ATCCACGTGACAGAAAAATTTTCTTTTACAGAAGGGAGCACCCCACAGAGGAGGCCTCCTCTGGGCACTTAGAGTTTGTTTCAGGCCACCAGTGACTTAAGGGAGACCAGGAGGTACAGGAGGTGGAAAGAAAGAAAACGAAAGTGTTGAGTTAAAAAGCCAAGTGAGGGGATCCCTGGGTGGCGCAGCGGTTTAGCACCTGCCTTCGGCCCAGGGCATGATCCTGGAGTCTCGGGATCGAGTCCCACATCGGGCTCCCTGCGTGGAGCCTGCTTCTCCCTCTACCTGTCTCTGCCTCACTCTCTTTCTCTCTCTCTCTGTATGTGTGTCTCTAGTGGATAAATAAATAAAATATTAAAAAAAAAAAAAAGCCAAGTGATCACGGCAAAGGAAACGACCAGGAAAGAGAGAAGAAAACCCAAGGACTGGCAGAGGGTATCTGCAACGCACACATATGATGAGGAACCAATACCCATAACACATAAGGAGCTCCTACAACTCCAACGCAAAAAACAAACAAACAAAAAAAAAACAAAAAGAAAAACAACCCAATTAAAAAAATGGGCAAAGGACTTGAATGGGCATTTCTCCAAAAAAGACAGAAAAATGGCCCATGGGCATATGAAAAGATGCCCAACATCACTAATCAGGAAAATGCCAATCAAAACCAGCTCACTGGGATCTGTTAGGATGGCCATTATAAATATAGAAATATATATAAAAACCAGTGTTAACGAGGGTGTAAATCAGGATCCTTGTGCACTTGTTGTTGGTGGGAACGTAAAATGGTGCGGCCACCATGGAGAACAGCCTGGAGGTTCCTCAAAAAATTAAAAGTAGAACTACCTACAATTGGTAAGGCAATCTTACCTACACAAATTTATTTTTTTTCCTACACAAATTTATCCAAAAGAATTGAAACTGGGGATCCCTGGGTGGCTCAGCGGTTTAGCACCTGCCTTCAGCCCAGGGCATGATCCTGGGGTCCTGGGATCAAGTCCCACACTGGGCTCCCTGCAGGGAGCCTGCATCTCCCTCTGCCTGTGTCTCTGCCTCTCTCTCTCTCTCTCTCTCTCTCTCTCTCTCTCAATCATGAATAAATAAATAAAATCTTAAAAAAAAATTGAAACCAGGACCTTGAAGAGATTGTTGCCCTCCTGGGGTCATCACATCATTATTCACAATAGCAGAGGCGTGGAAACAACCTGAACGTCCCTTGACAGAAGACGTGGTCCATCCAGGCAGTGGAACAGTATTTATTCCGTCTTAAGAAGGAAGGAAATCCTGACGCCTGCTACAGCACGGATGAACCTGGAGGACACTGTGCTCAGTGAAATAAGCCAGTTTCGGGAGAACAAATACCACATGATTCCATTTATATGAGCTCTCTCAAGAACTGCAGCTGAGAAAGGTCTAGAGATGTCTGTACAACGTTGCACTTGTGGTTAACGGTAGTATTATGGACACTCAAATATTGTCAAAAGAGAAAAAAAAAAAAGCAAATGTGCCATTGTTCTTGGTTTTAGTAAATGTGCCATGGTTAGTTTAAGATGGTAACATTCAGGAAGCCAGTGAAGGGCATGTGGCAAGGCTTCTCTGCCTCTGTTCTACCGACATTTTGAAGAAGATCCTTCTTGGGGCTGTTTTGTGCATTGTAGGGTTTTTAGCAGCATCTCTGGCCTGTATGGTGTGAGAAGCACCCCTACCCCTGGGTGCAGTAATCCACAATGTCTCCTTAATCTGCCAAATGTCCCCTGCTGGGGCGGGAGGAGCTCCCAATTAAGAACCACTGTCAAACAGAACTCTTTGTGCTGTTCTAGAAATCTAAACATTTTTCAAAATAAAAAGTTTATGCCATAACACCTGAGGGGCAATCCACGAAAGGAATCATTGACACAACAGGCTTCATCAAGATTGAAAACCACTGCTCTACAAAAGGCAGTGTCAAAAAAATGAGAAGACAAGCCTCCCAAGCCACAGACTGGGAGAACATATTTGCAAAAGACACGTCTGATAGAGGACCGTGGTCCAAAATATGTAAAGAGCCCCTAAAATTCAACAAGACAACAAACAACTTGATTAAAAATGGGCCACAGACTTTGACCCCTCACCAAAGAAAATACACAGATGGCAAATAATCACAGAGATGCTTCACATAGTACGTCATCCGGGAAATGCAAGTTAAAGCAGCAATGAAATACCGCTATGTACTGACTAGAATGGCCCAAAATCTGGAACACTGACACCACCACGTGCTGGGGAGGGTGTGGAGCAGCAGGGAGCTAGCTCATCCATGGCTGGTGGGAATGTGCAATGGAACAGCCACTTTGGAAGCCAGTTTGGAGGTTTCTTATGAAACTAAACGCACCCTTAGCAAATGATCCAGGAATCGTGCTCCTTGGTATTTACCCAAAGGAGTTGAAAACTCGTGTCCACGCAAAACCAGGCAGGTGGATGTTTATGGCAATTGTATTCATAATCACCCAAACTCGGTGGGGAGGGGGCGGGCAACCAGGATGCCTTCAGTAGGTGATGGAGAAGTTAGCTATGGTCCATCCAGGTGAGAGAACGTTATTCCGCATCAAAAGCAGTGAGCGATCAAGCCATGAAAAGGCACAGAGGAACCTTAAGTGCATATCACTCAGTGAAAGAAGCCCATCCGAAAAGGCTACAGATGGTGTGATTCTATCTGTACGACATTCTGGAAAAAGGCAGAGCTATGGAGACAGTAAAAGGATGGGTGGCCGCTGGGGGTGGGGGTGGGGGGTCAGCGGGGAGGGGGGGGCGAGGGAGGAGGTAGAGGCAGAGCACGGAGGGTTTGGAGGCCAGCGGAGCTGGTCTGTGTGATCCTGTCATGGTGGATACATGTCATTTCACATTTGTCCAAAACCATAAAACATACAACACCAAGAGTGAAGCTGAATGTAAAGTATGGGCTTTGGGTGGTAGGATGTGTGATGGAGGCTCCTGCATTGTCACAAATGTACCCTCAGGGGTGGGAGGTGGTGGTCGTTGGTTGGTTGGTAGTGGGGGAGGCTGCGCATGAGTGGGAGCAGAGGGTATGCAAGAAATCTGTTCTTTTCAAATATTGCTGTGAACCCACTCTGGGTGGCTCCGTGGTTGAGCGTCGGCCTTAGGCTCAGGGTGTGATCCCAGGGTCCTGGGATCGAGTCCTGCATCGGGCTCCCTGCATGGAGCCTGCTTCTCCCTCTGCTTGTGTCTCTGCCTCTCTCTCTGTGTCTCTCATGAATAAATAGTAAAATCTTTTTAAAAAAAAAAAAAAGTCTTGATTTTAAAAAAGAAAAGGAAAGAAACATAATTAAATAGATCAAAGCCTCACAAAGCTGAACAGGGTTTTGGGGGATGATACGGAAAGTCAGTAGGCATCAGGGAAGCATTGATACAGTCTGATGCCAGGTGACCTCTAGGGTGGGGATGAGGGTGACCAAAAAAGGCAAGTTTCATAACCTAAGCTGAGTTACCATGCAGAAGAATTGGATGCAAGAGATGGACACTACCAGTCTCTTCCAGAAAGGCCAGCTCCCTGTCCTCCCCAACCCTGCCCTGGACTAGCCTGGCAAGCTGGCTGGCATGTTTCTGGATGCCAGTTGGCAGCAGCCACTCCTTCCTCCCCGGAAGCCTGGAGATTGGAGCCACAGGGGGCGGGCCCCTCGGGGTGAGGCCTGAGGCCCCAGGGATCCCCGGATCATGCTCCACGACCACAGGCTGAGCCCAGGCATCCGGCCTTCCTGGATGAAAGCGCCTCAAATCTAAGACCTCAAGGGTGAATAGGAAGTTGCCAGGTAAGGAGGGAGGCAGAGGGGCATCTGGGAGCTTGGACGCTTGGAGGGTGCACACCTGGATCGCAGGTACATGAGGCGGTGTGAGGTTCCCCATGATTTGGAGAGGGGCCACCTGGAGGGGGTGCCCCAGGGCTCTTATAGGGAGCTTGGCCTCTGCCCTGGAGAGCAGCAGTGGGGAGCTGCAGAGAGATCCAGGCCAAGGTCTGGGCAGATGGGGAAGAGCAGGGAGCAGCGGGTGCCAGACCAAGGCTGTGGCCACCCCATGCTCGAGGCAGGTCACCAGCAGCCGCCCAGCGAGCTGTAGAGTGTTCACAGTGTCGCAGCAAAAATGTTGCCACTGAACGGACCAAAAGTGCGACCAAGTTCCCCCAAATTAAAGGCGATGACTTCGCCAACACAAAGGAACAAATCAGAGATCCAGGAGCTCAGGGGAGACAAGAGAAGAGGTGGCCGTGATGTGGGACAGCGCAGAGATGACGGGGACAGAAGCACAGCAGCAAGGACACCCGTGCAGGCACGAAGGTGCCGCAGGAGGATGGGGGGCGCGGCCCCCCGAGACCCGGGATCAGCAGCCGAGCAGGGACATGGGAGGGGCGAGCAGAGCCGACCCTGCTGGACGTGGTCCAGCCCACAGCTTCTCCAGTTGGCTCACCCGGGAACCCCGTTGTTTATGAGCGCCCCGTGAGACCCAGTGTCCCCGGAACACGTCTCGGGAAACGCCGTCCTCCACGGGCGGTTCTCAACCAGGTGCGGGTGGGTGTGCGTGTCCCAGGGGATGCCTGACAGCGTCTGAAAGCATTTGGGGTTGTCGCGGAGCTAGTGGGGACCAGGGAGGCCGCTCACATCCTCCTACAGGGCCCTGGGGCCCCAGGTGGGAGCAGCGTCACAGCTGAGAAGCCCCGGCCTCGAGGGTCCCCGGGGCATTGGCACTCGCTCAGCAACACATTCAGCAAGCACAACCCCTTGGAGAGGGGAGCCCCCGAATTCGGGGCTGCTTCTCCCCCTTGACAGGGTGGTGTTAGGGCTCCCCTGCTAGTGCAGGTGGCCGAGGATGGGAACCATGGGAAGAAACGGGGGGTGGAGGGGAGAAGCAGGCTGGTTGGCTTTGGAGACCACGGGCAGGTCCAAACTCGCGGGACAGCGGAGCTGCCAAGGGGACACGAACACTCGGGGGCGCCGTTGGAGGGCAGAGGGGGTGTCCGCTGACACCCAGCATTCTGTTTGTGGAAGAGATTCCCACTTCGCTCGCTCCCAGTCGCAGGTGTATGGCCCCACGATGTGGTTGCCGAGGGGGGAAGATGAGGCAGATATATCACCCCCCCCCCCAGAGCCTGGGCTGACCCCTGCCTCTTCCGGTCCCCGAGGGGCAGGCGGTCCCCACGCAGGGGCCCCTCCAGACCCACCTGGGCTCCCCTTCCCCGCCTGCGACAGCCCCATTCTAGGGAGTTCAAGGAAGGGAAACTTTGCGTGAGCTTCTATTTTACTACATTTATCTCCTTGCCAACCTTCGAAATGCCAAAGGCTGCCACTTGCCCTGGGGGAAGTAATTTCATCTTTTACCCCGAATGTCACCGCAGAAACTCACTTCAAACCCCGCTGACTGATTGGCTTCCCCTCCGCCAGCATCGGCCGTGGCCGCCGGGCCTAGAGACCAAGGGACTCACCTCTGCCTCTCCGGCCTCGGCTTTCTCTGGTATTAAAATCACAAGGCGCCACTTCCACACCCTGAAAGCGACGTGGAAAATGCTGGATTCGCAGAAAGAGGCTTAACTATGACCCCTCCACGTTATAACACAGTATGCAGCCACTAAAAAAATAGCAATGATAATAATCAAAGGACGTATCGAAGACTATTTAAGGAGCTGGGGGAAATGCTCGCATTACGATGTTAGCTGGGGGGGAAAAAGACAATACAATAAGATCTCAAGTTTGTGGAAATAAACACAGAGAGAAGAGTAGAAGACAAAACAAGAAAGCAGAAAAATATTCTCTTTTCTCTCCAGACAGGAAAAGTATAGATAATTTGTTTACTTCTTGGTGCTGCGCTCTAGTTTCTGGTTTTTCTGCGCGAGTCTATGATTTTGATGATGTGTAATTAAAAGCTAGTTTTTAGAAGAAAGTTTAAATCCCGGGGCTCTCTTCAGGCTCAGGGCAATGATGCTCTCGTGCGGGACACCTCACATCTGAAGCCACCAGTCACCTTCTCCCCTGATTTATCGTAAAGAATCTCCCCACAATGAGCTCACAGGAGACACCTTCAGGGGATTTCTTTCTGGTGGAGGAGGAGGGTAGAAGGAGCCACGGGGAGGGACACAGCATGGCCCATTGTCTCAAAGCCAGAGGCACAAAAAAGTACTTTAATGGCACAAACCCTGGGCACCTGGGTGGCTCAGTGGTTGAACATCTGCCTTAGGCTCAGATCAAGACCCAAGGGTCCTGGGATCGAGTCCCGCATCGGGCTCCCTGCATGGAGCCTGCCTTTCCCTCTGCCTGTGTTTCTGCCTCTCTCTGTGTGTCTCTCATGAATAAATAAGTAAAATATTTTTTAAAAAAACTGGCACAAACCCATTCTAACCACAGTACAGGAGCCCCCCACCCCTCCCCTGCCATCCCATCAATTTTGACACCTATAGAATCTTCCAGAAACACCTGGTCCTGTGAAATGCTCCCTGGGCCCAGGAACATCTCTTCGACCTGATACCGGAGCTCAGCAGGCAGGCAGGCTGAGCATGTCTGGGAGTTCGGCACCCACTGCCCTCCTCTCCTTGCACACACACCCCTGAGTGCCCTGGGGAGCAGGTGTGCCGTGCCGATGGCCGGGAGGCTGGATTTGAGGGCTGCCTCCCCAGCTCCATCCACCCAGCACCTAGCTCTTGAGCACCTGCATCCACGAGGGGATGTGCTAGGGGCACCACCTTTGTCTAACATAGCGGTTTGCACACTGGACGGCTCTCAGCATCACTGCGTGGGAAGCAGGGGGCGGTGGGGAGGAACGTTAAAACACAGGTTGCTGAGCCCACCTCCAATTTCTGATTAAGCAAATCTGGAGTGGGCCTGCCCAAATATGCAGGGGTAACAGGCCCCAGGCAATGTGCTGCTGCTGCTCAGGGGACCCCACTTTGAGAACCAGTGAAGCAACAATAAGGAGACAGCAAGGTCGCAACCCACCAGCTCCTCCACCCCATGAAAATGGACAAGAGCTGGGGATGGCCCACCGCGGGCACAGATCCAGGAGGCGCGGGCCGAACCCGGCCTCTGGAAGGGGGGGCTCAGCGCCCACGGAGGGAAACCAGCGGCCAGGCTGGATGGGCAGGAGCAGGGCTCTTCCCCTTTGTCTGCGCGGCTGGACGCCCGTGCCCAGAGCGGCGGGCTCCGCTCAGCCCCAGCCATCGCCTTGGCAGCCAAACCGCAAGAAACTCATTGGAATTCAGGCTGCCTATAAACACCTGCAGGTTTGGAGATTTTGCTGAGGTCCAGAGCTCAGGGATTTTGCTCGGGGAGTTTATCAGAGTTAAGTCGGTGTAGGTAAAAAGAGGTGGGTGTGTGTGGTGGGGGAGGTGGCGGGGATCAGTGAAGATTAGTAAATTATTCACACATCTCTCTCTACCAGAACGAAAGCTCGCCTTCCACTCAAGAATGCTTATCAACACCCTTAGTTTTTTTTTTTTTCATCCATTTTTTAAAGGAGGTAGAAGGGGGAATAAAATAATTTTTAATTAAGAAATTAAGCCTTCCCCTTCCTAAATATTCGGTTCTGTGTTCATCACTTCCAGGAGGGAGGGGGCGGGGAGGGGAGAGTCCAACCACCGCAAGAAAATGGTTTTTCATCATCCGCAAAATCCGATGCCCAAAATAGCCCCTTTGTTGCCCTGGCAACTAGCATTTGCTCCCCTCCTCCCCCCCCCATCCCTTTGCATATTGCTGCATATTTCTATCATCTCTTTCCAGGCACAGTTCATAAACAGGACGGCATAATAAAGAATGTTATCACCAATGACTTACAGCCCAGCTGCGCCCAGCGAGATAGGAAGTGGCAAGCAAATACAATTTCATGCAGCGAGGGTAACAGATTGATTGGGTGCCCTTCAAATGTGATGCCACCTCCTTAAGTCAGCCCAAATTCAGGAATAAAGTTGGTCTCGCCCTTTTCCTGGCCGCCATAGACAATACACGCAGGGATAATGCCCGGGGGTCTCATTAGGACTGGAACAATCTTGCCCCGAGACAGGGATTATTCCGACAGATTTAGCTCCTCTCCCTGCCTCCCCTCCTCTCACTCGTCAAAGGGCCGAGGCCCCGGGATGTGGGCCTTTTTCGAATTAATTATCCTCTCTTGCTGAGGATTACTCAGGCTCCGTTGCTCGGGGCAGTGGGGGTGGGGTGAGGGCTGTAGCTGATGAAGATCAAGTGCGATTTTTTCATGCCCGTACCTGGGTCCTCCCGTCTGGGGCGTCCATCATGGGGTCTTTCTCTCTTTCAGGGTTAACGCAAAAAGAGTGGGATCTTAGTACGACCCCAGGGAGCCACTTCTATCCCAAGAGGGTTTCTTTGAGGCCCCAGGAGGTCGGGGACCTCCCCAGGCAGGGAGGTCGTGGAGGAAGGAGGGCACGAGGAGACACCTGGGGAGACTGTAGTTGGGGACCAGGGATGGAGATGGGGGCAATGGAGGGAATAGGGGGACAGTCAGGCATCAGGTTGAAGACTCCCGTGAAGTCTCAGAGTCCCAGTCGCCGGCGGGGTTCCCACAAGGAGTGCTCCAAGGAGGGGACCCAGGGAGAATGACCTGGCAAGATACCCACCATCCTTCTGGAAAAATCTTAGGAGCCGCCTGGGCTCCACGTGCCATCCAGAATGGAGACACCGTCATTCTTCCTTCTACGGACACCATTTATGAAGCCAGCTTCAAGGTCGTTCCTGGGCCAACTGCAAGGGAGGGAGGCAGAGAAACTGGGCCGACCTCCTAGAGCCCGCAGATGGGAGGAGGACCCAGGGGCACCACGCTGGCTGCCACCGCCCTTGCCCGTGCCGGCTCTCACCGACCCGCTTGGCCCAGGCAGAGGAGCCCGGGGGGTTGGACAGGTGCTCGTGTGTGCGTGGGGTGGGGCGGGGGGCTTGCGACAGGGTCGGGGAGACAATCGCTCTCTTGTGTCCCCTGGGATCTTAGCTCCGTCCCAGCCGGTTTCCAGTTCCCAAGGTTCTCCCAGGGTGGAATTGATGCATAACCTGACGTTCTCACCAAGCTCCATTCCTGGGAGGGGGGAAGCAAGAGATTCTGGAGGAAAACAGGGGCGACGCATCTTCCATTTGCAACAATCCACCCTGAGTCAGCCTGGCTCTCGGAGCTCGCTTCTCGGAGCCCTACCTGAAATTCTGTTTTATTTTTTTAAGATTTTATTTATTTATTCATGAGACACACAGAGAGAGAGAGAGAGAGAGGCAGAGACACAGACAGAGGGAGAAGCAGGCTCCATGCAGGGAGCTCGATGTGGGACTCGATCCCAGGTCTCCAGGATCATACTTGAGCCGAAGGGAGATGCTAAACCGCTGAGCCACCCAAGTGTCCCTGAAATTCTGTTTTAATGTATTTTTAATTGAGATGAAACTTATATAACACAAAATTGACCGTTTCTTTTTTTTTTTAATTGACCGTTTCAAAGAGAACAAATCCAGTGCTTTTTAGAACATGGACCATGTCGTACTTCCAGAATGTTTTTATCACCCCTAAAGAAAACCCCAGACCTCATCTGTGCGCCGCCGTGATGAGGATGACGGGCAAGGGAGGAAGACAGGGTACCCCTAAAGGAAACCCCATACTCATCCCCACTGCCTCCTCTTTCCAGACCCTGGTAACCCACTGGTCTGCATTTGTCCCTACTCTGTTCTGGATACTTCGTGGGAGTGGACTCAGACACTAGGTGACCGGCTGCTTTCACCGAGCGCGATGCTTCCGAGCTTCACCTACATCATAGCAGGTGTCAGCGCTTCCTTCCTTTCCTGTGGCTGAATAATTCCCCTGTGTGGACGCAGCACATTTTGTTCACGCGCTCATCCAGTGACAGGCCCTGGGTTTTGGCTACTGGGAACAGTGCTACTCCCAGCACGCGTGTACACGTGTTGGTTTGAACACACGCTTTCAATTCTTTGGGGTCTATACCCCGGCGTGGGATTGCTGGGCCCCAGGTAATTCTGTGTTTAACGTTTCAAGAAACCACCAGACTGTTTTCCGAAGCAGCCACGCCGTATGACGTCCCCTCTCGGAGCTCAGGGGGGCTCCACTGTCTGAACGTCCTGGTCAGCACCTGTTACTGCGGGCCTTGGTTCCAGCCCTCCTCGCGGGTGTGACGTGCTGTCTCACTGCCCATTTGTCTTTGTCCGATGACCAACGGCGTTGGGTGTCTATTGCATGCACATCGGTCCCCATGTGACCTGGGTTTCTTTGCTTTTCCTCTCTGCCAAGACATGGGGCTCTGGAATACAGATTCTCAGTTCTCGAGAACTGCACGCGGGGCCCTCGGACACGTGTGGACCTCCCAGGACGAGGTCCCTGTGAGACAGAGAACTTTCCCTCTCTCCCTCCTCGGGCCTTCCCGACAGCAGAGCCGAGGAGAGAGAATTGAGGTGGGAGGTTTTAGAGGAATAAGGTTTAGAGAAAACTTTAGCATCAGACGCTCTGCTGTTGCAGGAGCCTCTGCCCTCCTGCCCGGAGGGAGTGGGAAGATGCCAGAAGGAAGGCCGGGGGAAGAGCCTCTTCATTTTCTTTCCATGCGGAAGGAGGCTTGCCAATCCCATTTATCTTCCTCACCTTGAGTACATTTCCAAGAAAAGCAAAACAAAATCAACTTGGTATTCTGCAGACAACGAGGGTCTTTGTAGGACAGTAAGTTCACAGTTAATTTTTCCCTCTCCTGGAACCTGACACCCTGACACCATAAAACATCTCTATGGGCCATCAGATGATGGGGTCCCGGAATCTATGGGAACATTAAACGGAAGAAAATTGTGCTGAAAAATGACACTGTGTCTGTGCCCCCTGCCCCCCTGCTCTGGGTTTGTGTCATCCCAGGTCAGACACCTGCTTCCTCTTTGTCATTCTCTACCATGACAAATGCCCCTGCACACCGTCCCGCAGCGTCGCGTCAGCCTGCCAGCCGACACTGCCCCGCGGCTGGCCTTTGTCCTGGAGAAGAGCCCCGGTGGGGACAATCTGTCCCCCATCCCATCCCCCTTGGATGCACACCAGTCAGACAACACCTACCTCTGGCCTGGGGTCGGACCCGGGGCCTGACCCAAGGGGCAGGGGTGGGGAGGGCAGTGAGAGGCAGACTGGAACTGGGGCATCACATGGGAGGGAAATTCGAGAGACAGCCCCGTCTCCTCGTCTCTGCTCGGAGGGAAACCTTTCACCCCAAGGCCCAAGGGCCTGTTTCTCCTGACGTCTCACTTCCCTGCCTTCGTGGGTGACAGAACCGTCTTCTGGAGCGCATCTGTGAGCCGCCGTGATGAGGGTGACGGCGAGGGAGGAAGCGAGGGTACCAGGCTAAACCCCCAGCTCTGTAACGGACGACCCACTAGGTGCCCAGCCCTGTGCTAGGCACGGGGGGATGCTGCCCCCAGACTCTTAGAAGGCGCAGTGGTTTGTAAGGTGCCTCTTGTGTGCTGGGCACAGTGAGGCGCTTCCCCCGCACACGGGCCCAGCAGCATCACCGATCCCGGAGGCCGTCCCCGAGCCCCGGCAGGGAGGGCTGTGGCTGTCCTCAAGGAGCGGCTCTGGCTGTGGCGCAGCTGTGTCCCGTTGCCACACGGCCGGGTGGCCGTAGTGGGTCCCCAAACATCCCGACAAATCGTCTCTCGGAGGCAGAGAGGAGCCACCACCCGCCTGACGCTGGCAGGTGGAGTCCGCACCTGCCCTGGAGAGCGTCTCAGGGAAGGAGGTGCCCGAGAGGCCTCCGGAAAAAGGTGGACACTGGTCCGAGCCAGGACCGCAGGTCTGTCCGTCGTCACCGTGGGGCTCAGCCACTGCTTGGCAGGACAGACGTGCCTGGAGTAGCTACCTGTGGGGTACCCTGAGGGCTCAGCTAGGGCCGGCCCGGCCCACCCACCCAGCCCTGCTAGCCTTGGCAAACTGTTTTTGACTTAATGGATAAAACGAGAACTTAGCAGGGTCCCGGGCTGCTGGCGCACATGTTGTGGGGGCCACAGAGGTCGGGGAGCTGCCTGACCTGGAGTCCGAGGAGGGAAACATCGTCAAGGTCACCGGAAAGGGCGCATGACCACACAGGGCAGTCGTCATCCACGCTGTTGGAAAAGCTCCCAGTCTTAGGGCCAAGGGTAGGGTGGGGGGGTCCTTCATGGTGGAGGGGGCCTGGGAAGGTCCTCACCAAGGGGTAACACTTGCCGAAAGCCGCTAGAAAGCCGAGGGTTCCTGCAAACCCAAAGTGGGGTGGGGGGTGGGGAGTATTGCAAGTGGAAGGCACAGCCTAAGCAAGACCCAGGAGGCAGGCCAGCCCCTGCCGTTTAGGGGGCTCCCTGGGTCCCTTGCCCTCACCAGAGTGTGGAGCCTGGTTGGGAAGGGACGGGAGCTTCTCTCTCCTTCTCCTTTCTTCTTCTCCAGGAGCACAGGCCGCCCCTACTGTGACCTGGTGACAGGCAGCCCTGTGGCTGGGAGGCCAGGCCACAGGGCTTAGCGACCCTCCTGTGCCCTTCGGGGAGCGTTACACCATGATCCCCAGTGCCGCCTGAGCTTACGCGATTGCCCTGGACCCTGAGGCTGGCCATCTCCCCGCACATGTGGGTAACCCCCCAGCTGGCCTCCTGGACAGGACTCCTCGTCTGCCCAGCCCTGGAGGATGGGCCAGCCTCCTCCTTCTCAGGCCTGCCCGTTTCTGCCTCCCACCCCCACCCCCTTTTCTCCTGGGACACAGGTGCAGTGGTGGGCTGGGGCCAGCTCAAGCCAGCTCATGAGAGCCAAACCTGCACAGTTTGTCCCAAGTCCACCATCAGTGAAGTCTTGTCTGTGAGCGCGACATCGGCCAGGGTGGGAGTATTTACACCATGGGGATTGGCCAACCTCAGGGCCTTTCTCCCCAGAAAGCCAGCTGTGACACACTTCGCCCCACGCATGATGCCACCAAGTCCCCCACTGTGTCGGGCCCAGGGTGAGCAGCACTGCTGGCAGGGCAGGGCAGGGCAGGGCGAGGGAGAGCTGACGAGGAGCAGAGACTCTGGGCCGGGCCACTGAGGGTCTTCCAGGGGCAATGATCTTTCCTAACGAGCCTGCATTTAGCAGCTTCGAGAAGGACACATTCACTTACCTGGAGCTCGTGATGGTGACTGCCCGTGCTCGCACTCTCCTCCTCTCTTCTCCTCGAGGTCCCTAGGTGGCAGAGGGGCCCAACCACGGCACTAACCATGCCACTCGTTGCTCTGGCCTCCATCTCTCGTCCACAAAATGGGGGTACAGAGTGGGGGGTGCTCTGTGGGGTGCTCTCAGACCTCGGGCTGCTCATGAAACAGCTGTGCAGCCTGTGGGACGCACATGCCCAGGCCCAAGCTCCACCAGGAAAACCCAGCTCTCTGGGGCTGAGCCTGAGAATCTGCATTGAGGCCACAGCAGGTCGTCTGAGAACCACCTTGAGAAACGCTAAGTGAGGGACACCTGGGCGGCTCAGCAGTTAAGTGTCTGCCTTCGGCCCAGGGTGTGACCCTGGGGTCCCAGGATCAAGTCCCACTTCGGGCTCCCTGCATGGAGCCTGCTTCTCCCTTTGCCTGGGTCTCTGCATCTCTCTTTATGTCTCCCATGAATAAATAAATAAATAAAAAAGAGAGAGAGAGAAACGCTAAGCGGCCCCCTGCCCGTGTCCCACCTGCTATCTCAGAGGGGCGACACAGCGACCAGCTGGTGGGACATCCCTGTGAACGCGTGTGTGTCTTCCGTCCCCAGGTGCCCAAAGTGCAACAGCTGCATGGAGATACCTGAGCATCTTTGGTGTTCAGACCAGCCGTGGTTTCTGAGACACCCCCCTCCAGCCCGTGGTTCAAATTCGCCATCACTAACTGTCGCTACGCCCTCGGGATGCCACCAGCCACTTGCACGGGGGCCGCACGAGGCCTTGTTGGCTCCCGAGCCATATGTAAAACACCGGGAAAGAACAAATAATCCCCACACAAACAGCAAAAGGGGAGGCAATTTTCATCAGCCGAGGAGCCATAAATCTTTATATATTTTATGAATCTCACTTACATTTCTTGTCCAACTTGTGCATAAAACTTCTCCAGATTTATACAAGCCAACTGATAAGTCATTCCCTTCCCAAACGGGCTCTATATCTTGATGACCTTTTAGAAACCAATGACTGCTTTTCTGTTGTTATCCATAATTGGAAAAGCACTGGAGATAAGAAAATTTATGGCAATGAATGATCTACCTGTGCAAAGCCATAAAGAACGCCGGGGATCTCGAAGAGGGGCGGAGGCGGAGGCGCACTCTCCCCGTCCATCAAGGGTTACCGCCGGCGGCCAGGGTCTTCTGCGGCCGCGGCCCCCTCCGCGGGCTCCCGGAACCCAAGGGTGCGGCTCCGCAGGCCGGTCCAGCCGCTGCCACTGGGGACAGTGGTCCAGGAGCAGCTCTGTTGCCCGTGCAAAGGTCTAGAGACACAGCCCTCCCTAGCCAAGTTCACTGTCACGTCCACGTTGATGCAGACTGTGTTTTAGGTAAAAAAGAGAGAGGTCGGGGTGGGGAGGGTCCCCAGAATATTTTCTTTTCTTTTTTTAAAAAATATTTTATTTACTTATTTATTAGAGAGAGAGAGAGAGAGAGAGAGAGACAGGCAGAGACACAGGCAGAGAGAGAGAGAGAGAGAGGCAGAGACACAGGCAGAGGCAGAAGCAGGCTCCATGCAGGGAGCCCGATGTGGGACTCGATCCCAGGTCTCCAGGATGACACCCTGGGCTGAAGGCAGGCATTAAACCGCTGAGCCACCAGGGCTGCCCCCAGAGTATTTTCTTGCCCCCCCTGGAACCCCCAGCCCTGTCAGTTCCCTGCTGGTTTACTGAGGGCCTCCCCTGCACCGCGTGCTGTTGCAGAGGCTGGAGACACGCAGCAAACAGAATGTACGAGAATCCTGCCTTTTGCGGTGCTTACACCGTCTTGGGCTCAAGATACACTCAGACGGTTCCAGCCACATGAGGGGCAGGAAATGACTCTGAGCCGCTAGACAGGCACCAGCCGGCCTTCCCTCCTCTGAAGGGCCCCGGGAAACGGACTGCTCCCCAGGCAAGGACTGTTGGCCGAAGGAACTTGCATCCCAGCGCCCCGGGGAGCCAGGGAGAGCCTGGACCCCTTTGACCAGCGTTTATCAGGCACCTCTCATACAAAGGGCTCAGCCCGGAAGCTTTCTTTCTCAAAGGCATCTGTCCAGGTCTCTAAGGATCCCACACAGACTCAGTGGTTCCTGGCAACCCGGGGGCAGATGAGCTCGCCCCTCACACAGGAGAGGGAAAGGTGTGGCCTCTTCCCCAGAGCCTAGAGGGGGACAGACAACCAGGACAGCAGGGCTCCAGGAATTTCACTCACCAAGGGAGGGAGCAGGCTTAGGTACAGCGGGAGAAACTAGGTGGACGGAACCAAGAACTCAGCCTCCATCTCGCTGTTTGATCAAGGACAATCATATTATTTTTTAATTTTATTTATTTATTCATGAGAGACACACACAGAGAGACAGAGACCCAGGCAGAGGAAAAGCAGGCTCCCCATGGGGAGCTGGATGCAGGACTTGATCCCAGGACCCTGGGATCATGCCCTGGGCCCAAGGCAGATGCTCAACCGCTGAGCCACCCAGGCGTCCTTAGAACGATCATCTTTCTGTAAGAGGGGAGAGTGGAGGAAGGAGAGCTGCAGGAAGAAGCATTGGAGCCCAAGACCCAGCAAGTGGCCGGAAGGAGGGAGGGACGGCCCCTCTGTCGGGAGTCCCAGCTGCCACCGACCTCCGTGGTGACCACCCAGCCCTCGTGCCTGTGGGAGGAGTCGGGGGAAATGCCTCGGAAGAGCAGCCAAGGACAAAATGAATTCACTGGTGACTGAGTGTGCGGTAGAGCTCGCCGGTGGGCAAGCTCAGAGGCAGCGTTTGACACCCCAGGTTGAGAAGGGCGTGGGAAAGCGAGGGGCCACCGGGCGGAGTCTGTCCCCACTCCAGAGGCACGTGCTGGGACCGAGCTGGGACCTCCAACCACGACACTCTCTCAGGCTCTATGAGGCAGCCACAGTGGGAGGCCCTCTCCTGACACCGCTCACCCAGGAAAGACCTGCTGAGCCCCTGGGACACGAGCTGGCCGCGCCCACTGCCCAGCACTCATCCTCACAGCTGCAATTATTGGGCACCGACGACTGGGGTGGGTGTCTACTGGGAGGGACCCATGGGAGGCAGTGGGCTCGGGATGGGAGCCGGGGGTCCAGCAGGCTGGGGGCCAGCCCCACTTTCACACCTCGACTCTGAGCAAACCATTGAGCCCCTTGGAGCCTCCATGTCCTTACCTGTTGACCCTGTTAACGAGACGACGGAGGGTGTGTGTCCCGCTGGAGCTGGCACTGGGCACTGGGCTGCGGTCACTGCCATCCTGGCTGCAGCTCTTCTTCCCTCTTCCTTCAGAGGCCCAAGCCACCGTGTGAGGACGGAGGGAACCAGGTTAGTGATTACAAGCAGGACTGTGATGCCAGCAGGAAGGGACCCACCGCTCCGGGTGACCTCCTCTGACCGGTGCCCGGGGGCGGGCCGCACTGAGGACGTGAGGAAATGACGGGCTAAAGGTGCTCAGGGTTTCCCTGAGGGACTGGATGTCATAGGAAAATGGGCAACAATTGCACCTTGGGGCAGCCCGGGTGGCTCAGCGGTTTAGCGCCGCCTTCAGCCCAGGACGTGATCCTGGAGACCCGGGATTGGGTCTCACGTCCGGCTCCCTGCATGGAACCTGCTTCTCCCTCTGCTTGTGTCTCTGCCTCTCTCTGTGTCTCTCATGAATAAATAAATAAAATCCTTAAAAGAAAGAAAAAGATTGCACCTTGGGTCCCCCTCCAACAGCAGCGCCATCTGAAGTCAGTGAGGGTGCTCAGATCTCGGGAGCCAGCCAGCCTGGTCCCCAATCCTGTGTGACCCTGGCCAAGTGACCTTCTCTGGGTCTCACTTTCCCCTTCTGAAACATGTACCTCCCCACGGGGCGTGGGAGGGCCAACTGAGATAATAGGGTCACATGCTTAGGACGGCGGCGGCTCCAAGGAAGCCTCACACTTGGGGTCCGCTTGTAGGCGGGGAGACTCTCTTAGGGGGCACGGGGAGGCACTGCCCCCGGAGCCTCTGACCGAGTTGACAGGGGGACCACAGGGCTGCTGCTCTCACTCAGGGAGAAGCAGGGTCTCCCCTCGGCAACTTTGGGCGACCCCTCCCTCCCCAGGTGCTCCCTCTCAGCCTCAGAGCTCTAGGGCCGCCTGCACTGTGGGGTGCCATGTGTGTGTCTGTGTTGTGTGTGTGCACCGTGTGTGGGTGTGCACTGTATGGTGTGTGTGCTATGAGGGTGTGCTGTGAGTGTGTGTCATGTGTGTTGTATGGGTCTATGTGTGAGCGTCAATGCTGTGTGTGTGTTGTGGGGTGTGTAGGTATATGTTGTGTGAGTGTGCTGTGCCATGTGTGAGTGTGTGCGTGTGGGAGAGGAGGTGTGCTGTGTGTAGGTATGTGTGATGTGTGAGTATGCTGTGTACTGTGTGGTGTGTGGGTGTGTATTGTGTGTGTGAGCATGTGCTGTGTGAGTGTCCTCTGTGTCTGTGTATGTGTGTGCTGTGTGTGAGTGTGCTGTGTGTGTGTGGAGTGTGCTGTGGTGTGTCAAGGAACGGCCGGAGGCTCCCTCAGGTGCCAGAGGACAGGTGCCAGCCCTTCCAGGGCTCCCGCCGCACCTCCCGCCCCACCTCTCGCTGCTGGGCACTTTGCTGGACTCTGGCTGCTGCGGTCCTTTCCCCGCAGGCCAGGACCCGGAGTGGGGGGCTGGGGCTCCCCCCGCGGGAGGCACGAAAGGCACAAAATCCTAGGCAAGAAAAAGGAACCGATCTGGCAGCGAAGTGGCACCCTGGCCCCGGGAGGGTGGCGGTGGCAGGGCCGGGCACGTGGTTCCAGCCCCGCTCCTTCCCGGGAAGGGTGCCTGTGCCCGGACCTTGGCCCCAACGACGTGCTTTATGCTAAGTAAACGCCTGCTTTGTCTCTGGGGCTCTCGCACCTCTGGTGTGCCGGGCGGAGAGCCCAGGTGACCCTCACCCCATGGACACCGGGGGGACTCTCCGGGGCAGAAACACCGCACACGTGTTGCTGCCTCTCGCACACTGGGGGTGGGGGTGGGGGACACTCCAAGCTCTCCCGTGCTAGACACGAAGTGCTAACCACGTGGGATATTTGTTAAAATCAAGAACTTCTGGGGCCACCTGAGCGGCTCAGTCGGGTAAGCATCCGACCCTTGAACTCGACCTCAGGGTCTTGAGTTCCAGCCACACTGGGCGTGGACCCCACTGATTGATTAAATAAATAAATAAATAAATAAATAAATAAATAAATATTAAGAACTTCGCTTCATCAATAGTCAATACAATTAAGAAAGAGGATGGAAGAGCGAGGCCCAGCCACAGACTAAAAACACATTCTCTGTTTGCCTCTGTCTCATACACACACACAGGAACGGATCTAGTACAAGGACTGGCTCACGTGCCTGCAGAGACTGAGCCGTCCCCTGGGCGGACATCCGCAAGCCAGAGGCCCAGGACAGTTGGTGGCGCGGCTGGAAGGTCTGAGAGCCAGAGAGCTCATAACGCAGGTGGCAGCCTGGGTCTGAAGCCCTAGGACCAGAGCACTGCGGGCCAGTGACTGCAACCTTCTTCCACCTTCTTGTTCTATTCAGGCCCAGGGCGGAGGGGATGATCCCCACTTACGCTGGGGCTCGACGTCTACTTTACTCATCCCTCAATTCTTTTTTTTTTTTTTAAGATTGTATTCATTTATTCATGAGAGACACAGAGACAGGCAGAGACACGGGCGAACACGCCCAGATAAAACGTCGAACCAGCTGGACTCTGGGCATCCCATGGCCTAGTCAAGTTGACACATAAAATCAGCCACCACAAAAAAATAAAATAAAATAAAAATTAAAAATTAAAAATAAATAAAACAAAAAACAAAATAAAACAAAACAAAAAAATCAGCCACCACAATATAGGAAGAACTCCTACGAGCCGTTAGGAAAAAGGCAGACAATTTAATATGTCGGCGAGCCAAAACCTTGGCCAGGTACTGCACAGAAGTGACAATGATCCACAAACATATGGAAAGGTGGCCAGCTTCACCGGCTACCAGGGATTTGCAAATGACACCCGTGAGGACCCCACTACCACCCACGCGGCAGGGTGACTGCGGGGCGGGGGGCGGGAGGAGCCCGACACCATCGAGCGTTTGGAGGACGCGGAGAACCCGTGGGAATAGATGCCACTAGTATCTGCTAGGTCACTCCCAGGCTCCCAGCCCACAGAAATACATCCCATGTTAGCCAGAATATGTGACAACGGTGTACCCGGCAGCACTATTCAGAATAACCCCCAACTGCAAACGACCCCAAATCCACTGATGGATGGATAAATACCGTATGGCTCCTTCATACAGCAGCACGGTTGGCGGCAATGAAGATGCAACATCTACACCACATGTGAGAAAACATTGAGGAACAGAAGCTAGAAGCAAAAGGGGGCACACTGTATGATCCTATTTATGTGATTTTTTTTAAAAAAGGCAAAAATTCATCTATTCTTTTTTTTTTATGATAGAGAGAGAGAGAGGCAGAGACACAGGCAGAGGGAGAAGCAGGCTCCATGCAGGGAGCCCGACGCGGGACTCGATTTCGGGACTCCAGGATCGCGCCCTGGGCCAAAGGCAGGCACCAAACCACTGAGCCACCCAGGGATCCCCAAATTCATCTATTCTCTTGGAAGTCGGGACAGTAGGCAAGATGGTGCATCGCACACACCCCCTGTTCAGGCCTGCAGGTTTCACCCCCAGCCCCAGGGGGACCGACCTCCCCTCCAGGCCCCCTCCCTCTGCCCATGATTCACTGATCGGTCGGCCATCCTTCCCCCGATCCATCCTCTCCAGAGAGATCTGGCTAAAACACAACTGCCACCTCACCACTCACTGCCCTGCTCGGCAGCCGCGATCACAGCTGCGCCCCTCATAGTAGCCGAAGGGGGAAGCCACCAAGCATCCGCCCATGGAGAAACACAAAGTGGTCCAGCCACACGCCGGAATCTTATCCAGCCTTAAAAGGAGGGAGACTCTAACACCTCCCACCCCGGGGATGAACTCTGAGGACGTGCTGCTCAGCAAAATAAGCCGGACACAAACGCTGCATGCCTGCACTTCCATAGGGTGCCTGGAGCATCCCGATGCACAGGTGGGTTACCAGGGGCAAGAGGTGGGGAGAAATGAGGAGCCAGTGCTTAGTGGGGACAGAGATCTAATTAGGGAAGAGACGAAAGTTCTGGAGATAGTGGTGATGGGCGCACACAGGGTGTAGGTACCTAATGCCACTGCTCTGTCCACTGAAAAAGTGGCTAAAATGGCAAGTGTTTTTTACCACGATGAAACAATAAGTAGCACAAACTAAATCACACAGGTCACTTGGTCTTGCCCTGCAGTGTGTCCCCATCTGCTTCACCCCCAGAGGCCTCTTTTGGCTCCTCAAATGCAACCAGGCTTGTCCCTGCCCCGGGGCCTTTGCATTTGCTGCTCTCTGTGCCTGGAAAGGTCTTCATGGGCCTGGCCTGTCCGTGGATGGAGTGTCCGGTTAGATGTCACCTCCTCCCCTGGCCACCTGAGTACAATAGCCTCAGCCTGCCAGTTTCCAGAACATCACCTTTTTCACTGTGCAGAGCACATCTGTCTCTCGTATGTCTTGCCTACTGTCTGTCTTCCCTGTCTCCACCAGCCTGCACGGATGCTCCGGGAGAGCAGGAGCTTGGCCTGTCTGGTCGACGGTGCTCTGCACACAGTAGGTGTCCAAGGACTTTGGAAGCAGGGATGGAAGGAAAGAAGGGTGGTGCTCAGAAATCGTGCGCCGACACCCAGCCATGGGTAGCCTGCAGGCTGGAGACAGAGTTTTGGGGTGCAGGAGGTCTCCCATGCCTTGGAGAGCTGATACGGGCTCAGGGAAGACTGGTGGCCCCACCGGGAGCCCCGGAGCTGGCGCCGGAGGTGCCTGGCTGAGGCAGGTGCTTCCAACCCCCCCGCCCCCAGACTGGCACACAAGCCACTCTGTTCTCCCAGAAGGACTCCACTGAGCCCTGGATGGGGCTCTGGGGGCTACCGCAGCACATGCTACCCAGATTGCCTTCTTGTGGCCGTCACCCCAAACCAGAGGAGAGCCCTTCCTGAGCCTTGCCCACTGCAAGTATTTCTGCAGGCAGCGGTGAGGGCCTGGGAATGAGGGAGAGTTGGGCAGTTGTGGGGAGAGGTGAGTGAGAGGGGGAGAGGTTGGAAGGGAGGAGCAGGTAGGCAGGAGAGGGAGAGGTGGGCAGGGGAGGGGGAAGGCGGGCAGGGGCAGCAGGCCTGGCAGGATGCCCCGTGAAGGAGGAACTGGGGTGCTTCCAGAGCCCGCCCACTTCAGGGGCCACCAGCCCACGCCCCGGGAGGTCCCCCTCCCAGTGATGTAGACGTGGTGCTCAGTCGGCCTCCTGAGCAGTGCGCCCAGCTCCCCTGCCCTCTTGCACCTGCAGGACTGAGCCCCGTGGGGGTATGCATGGGCTTGGGGGCACGATGACACGGCCTGTGGCACTGCGGTGTGGGTGGGGTGGGGTGTGCACGGTGTGTGGTGTGCGTGTGCACGGTGCATGTGTGCGAGTCACTGCGGAGTGCTGCCAGGGCAACGTGGTTTCCAAGGAGACACGGGAAGGCGGGGGCGCACTGTGGAGGGAGGTGCCCATGCGGAGCCCAGGCTCCCAGCCCCAGCCCAGCCAGTTACTGCCCCCTAGGTGCCCGGACAGCCTTGCCCCCGGCGGGGCTGGACAGAGGCCGGCAGGGGGGCTGGGGGACTGGACAGAGGCGGGGGGCTGGGGGGGCTGGACAGAGGTGGGGGGCTGGACAGAGGCAGGGGGCTGGGGGACTGTGGGGGATGGGGGCTGGACAGAGGCAGGGGGTTGGGGGGGCTAGGGAAGGCTGGACAGAGGCGGGGGGCTGGAGGTGCTGGGCAGAGGCAGGGGGCTGGGGGACTGTGGGAGGCTGGACAGAGGCAGGGCGGCTGGGGGGCTGGGGCACAGCGAACCCCACCCAGAGAGGCCCCGGCCTGCAGGGCGAGGCTGACCCCAAGGCACTGAAGCCCCTGCTGAGAGCCGCCCCCGCCCCCCAGGCCCACCGTCTCCCCCTCCCGCCGCAGCAGGGTGGGGGAGCCCGCCAGGCAGGCGGCAGGCCATCCCGGGCCCCACTCCACCGCTAATTATTTTCCATGATGAACATGTTATTATGTCTTACACTCGAAATAATCAATTTGGAATCACCACTTTGATGAGTTAATGGGCACTTGGTGGGTGTCATCTGAGAATCTCTGCAGAGTGCGGTTCTATTTTTAACAGCGGCTGCACCCGGTGCACCAGAGGACATGCCAGGCGGGCACGAGTGCCCACCTCCCAGTGTCTCCTTCTCCATGTCTCTCAGCTCCCACACCACCACCTCCCGCTCCTCTGGGCTGTGGCCCGCGGCTGCCCCACTGTCTGTGCCCGAACCGGGGTCCCCCTGTCGCCTGGCTAAGGCCTTGATGTGTGTCGCAGATGGAATGTCTGTGTCCTCCTGGGATTCAGAGGCTGGATCCTAACCCCCCAGTGACATGGTACTTGGAGGTGGGCCTTTAGGGAGGAGATGAGATCACATCGGTGGAGCCCCTGTGAATGGGGATCGGTGCCCTCATGAAAGAGACCCCAAGAGCTTCTTCATCCCTTCCTCCACGTGAGGACACAGAGAGAAGCAGGAAGTGGGCCCTGACCAGACTCTGAATCTGCAGGCATCCTGACCTTGGGCTCCCCGACCCCAGCGCAGTGAGAAGCACGGCCCCCGGTCTGTGGTGGTCTTACGGCCTCCCCGACGCACGAGGACGATGTGCCGTCAGCCTGCCAAGTCCTCCGGATGTTCTTCAGAACACCCACTTCTCTGGGGAGACCGCTGAGGCTCTGGTATTTGAAACCAGACAGTCTAGCCTCCTGCCCGAGGACGTCTACACTACCCATCCCAGTGTCATGGCCTAATGTCGACAGAACAAGCAGCAGCAGAATTTCAAGAGATGGGCCTGCTGCGTTGCAAAGGCTGGCAATGGAAGTCGTCGGACACTGCGGAGGAGCATGGGCAGAGCGGGCTGATGAGGGGGCTAAACAGCCCAAGGGCCAGGGCACCCCTGCCCCTGCCCCCCACAAACTCACTGACCTCCACTCCTCCGAGGGGACCCTAGCCTGGTTCCTGGGAGCACCTGTCTTGCGGTGCTTGGGCTTCTATCTCTGGTCTTCCTAACCTTAGTAAGATGGAGCCCCGTTGGCTGCCCCCCTAACATTCGTGCCCCTTTCCCAACAGCCTCCATCTCTCAAGGTGGGGATCCATCTGCGTCCCAGGAACCTGACTCCATTGCCGGGTCTAGTGATCAAGCACACAACGTGGGCTGTCACCCTGTGTATTTCCTATCCCTTTGCCATGGTGATTTGTCCAAAGGTGGGCACGTTAGCCAACCCAGCTTAATTAATGCAAGCTCAGGACCTCCGCTTGGGACATTGGGACAAAGGGGTCTTTCTTACCAGATATGACCATGAAAGCATGGAGCCCTAAGGAGCTACCAGCAGCCATCCGGGACCTTCTAGGGGCAGAAATTAGAGATGAAAACACACACATGTGTGCACAACTCACACCCATGTATTCTAACTGCCATGGTTCTTGTGGGTCAGATGGTCCTGGTTCTGGGGCACACAGGCACTGTCGGGAAAAGTGACCAGCAGATGGCCCCAGTTCAGCTTCCTCTTCAAAAACTGGGCAGCTCCAAGACCTGCTTTCTCCATTCGAGAAGAACAGGAGACATCCAGACAGGCCAAAGCAGAGCAGCCCTCCTGTTGCTGCCAACTCCTGAGGAAGCCAGATGGCCTGTCCTCTGGCCCCCTCCAAGGCAAATCCTAGCTTCTCTGCAGTCCCACAAGTAGAAGACCAAATTCTCCTCGTTCCCTGTTTCGTTTCTGTGTTCTCTGGCCACGTCCCACCCAGGAGGGAAGAGGAGCATGGAAATTCTTGCATAGCATTGCTCTCCAGGATGCCTGAGCCGTTAAGCCTGCAGAGCTCGTAAAAGTCTATACTCAAGTGGTTGCTGGGCACTGGTGGGTTCATAGGGCTTTGTAGAACTCATGAAAGCCAACGTCACAGTGAGATCTCCAAGGCGCCTTTCCAAGAACCAAGGTGTGGTATGACGGGAAGGAAAGGGATGGCCAGAGAAGAGCAAGCTTGCACTCACTGGTATTGTGAATTCTGGCAGATGTCCTCCAAGCTCGTAAAATAAAGGGCTGGAGATGCCTGCAAAAGTATGCAAATCCTAAATTCAGCATGTGAGCCACAGGAAACCTGAGAGGGTGTGCAGACCTACTCTCCAATGCTGATATGTAGGCTCCCTGAGGAGCCTCATCTCTGCATCCCAGACACTCGGGTTAAGCAGGTGTGGCTCTCAGTGAGGCTGTCCCCAGAGTGCCCCTGCTCTCCAGTGCCTGCCAGATGAGAGAGAGGACACTCTGTCTCTGGCACTGTCCGATGCGTTCAGCTGTATGGTCAAAGACAGCCTCATGCATGCTGGATAAAGGTCTCTGGAAGGGGATGTCTGGGTTGCTCAATGGTTGAGCATCTGCCTTTGGCTCAGGGCATGATCCTGGGGTGAGGATCGAGTCCCACATTGGGCTCCCTGCAAGAAGCCTGCCTCTCCCTCTTGCCTATGTCTCTGCCTCTCTGTGTGTCTCTCATGAATAAATAAAATATTTTTTTCTTAAAGTCTCTGGGAGGTGGGGGGACCTACAAGAAGGAACAGAGTAGAATTCACAGAAGCAAGAACCTCAGAAACACACAATCTCCCCAAGGAAGGAATGCCAGGAATGTGCCCACCAAAACAGGAAACAGGGCAACTGGGAGATACTATTTGAGAATATCATGTTCCCAATCTCCAAATGCAGAGCTTCATCAACATTTTTCAACAGGTTTGTTGGGGGTAGAAAAATCCTTGGTAGAGTCAAGTTGGTATCATTATTGTCAAAAACAATGTCATCTGTTCAAAAATTATCTCATACATGTGTATATGACCCAGAAGCAATTCCCTAACAAGTTTCAAAAAATATTTTATATAAAGAGTATTACGGGTTTTGAATTCATCTTTAAAGATATGAAATGTAAAAAAAAAAATAAAAAAAAATAAAGATATGAAATGTGCAACACTTTCCAAGATTGTGGGAACAACTGATTGACATAAGAAAAGATGGAAATGAAACCAACAAATTTCAATTAAAAAAAAAAATCAGGGATCCCTGGGTGGCGCAGCGGTTTGGCGCCTGCCTTTGGCCCAGGGCGTGATCCTGGAGTCCCGGGATCGAATCCCACATCAGGCTCCCGGTGCATGGAGCCTGCTTCTCCCTCTGCCTGTGTCTCTGCCTCTCTCTCTCTCTGTATCTGTCATAAATAAATAAAATAAAATAAAAAAATCACACAATTGTCAGATGGGATTGGGGCCCCTGGGTGGCTCAGTGGTTGAGCGTCTGACTTTGGCTCAGGTCATGATCCTGGGGTCCTAGGATCGAGTCCCACATCAGGCTCCCCACAGGGGAGCCTGCTTCTCCCTCTGCCTGTGTCTCTGCCTCTCATGAATAAATAAATAAAATCTAAAAAAAAAAAGGGATTAAAAAACAAGTATCTTGATTTAGTAGCTGCAGTCCTCAACTTGCTTTTGCTGTTTGGATCTACACATCGTTGTGAGGCCTTGTTTCCACCTAGGATCACCACAAACAAGCATTGACATAAACAATTCAGAAGTAGACCTTCAAGTCACATTAAGCCAAAAAAAAATTTTTTTAAGCCAAAATTTTAAAAACTAATGAAGTATGGTCAATTTATTTCCTATAAAGCACGAAGGCATTTCACTGGGGGAAAGGACAGTCTTTTAAAGAAATGGTGGTATAACAATGGGATACTCATAGGCAAAAAAGATGAGTCTCAACCCATATCTTTCACCATATATAAAAACAAACTCACAAGGAATGCAGACCTAAACTTCTAGAAGAAAACCTAGGAGAAAAATCTTGGATTAGGGAAAGATTTCTCAGACACAAAATAAAAAGCATACTCCATAAGAGAAAAAAAAAAATAATGAACTGGAATTCTTCTGAACTAAAAACTTCCACGCTCTGAGGAACATTGTTAAGAACACAGAAACACAAGCCTCAGACTGGGAGCAAATATTTGCAAAACACATTTCTGTTCAAGGACTCACGTCCAGGATATTAAAAGAACTCTCAGAACTTCATAATAGAAAACAACCCAATTTTTAAAAGTAAGCAAAATATATATATATATATTTTTTTTAGCAAAATATTTTTAAAAGACACTTTGTTGAAGAAGGTATACGGATGGTAACTAAGCCCACGAAAAGTTGTTCAACGTCACTAATTGTTAGGGAATTATAAACTCAAACCACCACGAGATATCACAACACAGATATTAGAATAGCTAGGAATCTTTTGAAATCTGACGATAGCAAGTGTTGGTGAGGATGCGGAACTCTCCGCACTGGATCACAGGCTGGAGGCATACACTCAGACGACCCAGCATCCGTACTGGACATGTGTGTTCCCACCAACACCCGTGTGTGAGTGTTTACAGCAGCTTTCTTCACCATCATCAAAAACTGGAAACATCCCAAATGCCCTTCAGCTGGTGACAGATAAAGAAGCGCAGCAAATCCCTACAAGAGGAGGCTACTCTGCAATAAAAGGAGCAAGCCACCATGCACGCGGCACAGATGATGCACAAATGCATTATGTTATGGGAAGGACGCCAGACTCAGAAGGCTACGCGCTGTATGAGTCTATTTATAGCACAATCTGGAAAAGGTAAAACTATAGGAAGAGATGACAGATTATTAGTTTCCAGAGACCAAGGGGGAGGGGAGCTTTTGCTGGGCTAAGGGAACGGAGTGTTACACAGCTTGACTGTGGTGCTGTTGACACAACTGTATGCATTCATCAAAACTCACAGGGCTGGCCACTAGCAAGGGTAAGTTTTGCCGCATGCAAATTCTACCCCAGGAACTGGACTTAAAAAAAAAAGAGAGAGAATATGATCAGACTGACCACCACTTATATATATTTTTAATATTTTTATATTTTTAAAAAATATAAATTTGTAGGGGCAGCCTGGGTGGCTCAGGGGTTTAGCGCCGCTTTCAGTCTAGGGTGTGATCCTGGAGACCCGGGATCGAGTCCCACATCAGGCTCCCTGCATGGGGCCTGCTTCTCCCTCTGCCTGTGTCTCTGCCTCTCTCTCTCTCTCTCTCTCATGAATAAATAAATAAAATCTTAAAAAAAAAATATATATATATATATAAACTTGTAACAGGGAGGTAACATTTATTATCAATAAATGTGGTGGTTGTTCAAGTCAGGGAGCTAATGCCACGTCAAACAATTAATATTATTTTAATATTAATATTAATAGCAAACAATTAATATTATCAAGTTATTTTCAAAACCATTTATTCCACAGCTGTGCCGTTTGGGCTCTCAAGACAACCCTTTTGTCTTCTCCAACTTACACAGAGGTTGACGGCAGGTTGGAGCTCTGCATTTGGCGAGCAGGGGCCTGACATTCCGAGCAGCACCTCCTTGGCATTTCCTGCACTGGAGGTTTGTGCCACCCACTGAGAGGGCACCTGAGATGCGCCAACATCCTGCGGGTCATGCAGCCTGCTGAGAAACACTGAGGGCGCAGATGGGTCACAGCTCGGGTAATAGGTGGGGGCGGCAGACGACCAAGAAGAGGAGAGGTGGGGACTTAAAAAAGGAAGAATGTGCGCTGAGAAGCCTGTCGGGAGGGAAGAGGTGGAGGCCACCTAAGTGGTGCCGGGTGCCACTTAGCAGCCCATCACCATCACGGCGGTCTGCTCTGCCAGGATTATGTGAGCAAAGCAGGCAAAGGGCTGAGGTATAACCACCCACGAGCCAGTTCTCCCCCGCACTGGGGATCATCTCGGCCCATGAGCAAATAACCTAGTGACCCCATCACTCCCAACCAAAAGGGGTCACCAGCCCCTTGACCTCCGTGTAGTTTGACTAAAGACAAATAAATTCTCATGTTTGTTTAAGGAAAGGTCTGCAAAGCCTGGAGCCCTGGGAAGGGACCTTCTTCATTCCACTTAAAGTAATAGACTCCCCTCAGGTCGCTGGTGCCCAGCCCCAGGGGTGAGAGGCAGGACAGGGGAGGCCCAGCTCTCTCCTGTCTACACTTGGGGCCACCACACAGTCTACTCTTGCTTTATTAAGTGAATGTACCATAACCTGGGGAGGGTGTGTTCCAGCTCCCAGGATGTTCCCAACATTCAGGAGAGTTGCCTGTCCCACAGCTGTCCTGAGTACAGAGGTGATGTTCTGGGAGCAAACAGACAGACTGTCAGATGGACAGACAGGGGCCCCACTTGGGAACTGGGAATCGGCATGCACAGGTTCAGTCTTGCTCTGAGCGGCTGGTCTGTGCACTTACCTACAGAGGGACCAGAGGACTGGCCAGTGACTTGCTGAACTAGGGTGTCACCCGTGGCTCCAGGGGCTCCTCCCATTCTTTTTTTTTTTTTTTTTCCTCCCATTCTTATAATCAACACCCTTCTTGCTTCTCTGAGCTGGCTCAGGCAGTCTCTGCTCCTTGAGCGATTATTTCCATTTTACTGATAAGCTCTGAGGCACTCGCAAATGAAGTCACTAGTCCAAAGTGACATGGTCAGTAAGGGGACAGCGGAGAGCCAAGCCCAGATATGTTGGAGTCTGAAATCTGTGTTCCCCACACAGTGCTTCCAGAGAAGTCGCCCCATTTCTGAATTCTTTCCAGAACCTTCCCTGGCGTATGCAGCTCTGGCTGCCTGTCAAAATCAACTACGCAACCTTGAAAAGGGATCTGATCCCTACAGAACCACCCACACCTGGCCCTCTCGCAGAAGAGAGCACAGGTCAGTCCTGGGAGCCACTGGACACACCCACTGGATCCAGCCTTGAAAGACCCGGATTGCTCACCTCTGAACTCACCGCCCCCACCCAGTAGCTGGTGCTGATTTTTAGACTTTGGGGGTGAGAACTGGCGGTTGCTATACCACCTGTTTGTGCTCCCCTGGAGCTGCCCTCCCCAGCCTTCCCAGGTCCGGCGAGACTTCACCGGAGACCACGAACAGCTGAGCTGTGGAGCCTGGCTTCTTTCCTTCTAACCGCCCATCAAAGTCTGTTAAGAAGCAGCAAAAATGCTGTTGCCCTGCGTGTAAGGCTCTGGCCGACCCAGATAAGATGGGCTCCCCAGGCCCTACCAAGGGCCTGTGCCTCTGGGTCAGTGACTTTGACACAAGGACTGCAGGGCCCCGGGGATTAAGCTAAGCTTCTGTTAAGTCCCTGACCTTCCAGATAACATCATCCAAACCAAACCCACGGGACACTGCGATTCTCCTCTCGACACAAATGCATCTCAGACGCTGCCAAGGAAGCTGTCAGCCTGACTGCCACGTCTGCTCCCAGCACTGTTCCCCTGGGGACAGCAGAAGGTCCCAGCATTGGGGACACGCGGGCACACACACCTGCGACGCTGAAGGATCGGCAGCCACTTGTCCGAAGCAGCAGGCTTGTAGCTGAACCAGCCACTTCCGACCCTGGGGAGGGCCACAAAGCCTGTGTCCTGACAACCTCTTCGGGGGCCGGTTCCCATCTCTGTGGGACTGGGAGGCGGTCTGTCCACCCAGGCACGGGGTCAGGCCCACCTGGGCTGCTCTCTACCGCAACTGATGGTCCGCCGTTCCAGGCTCTTGATTGGCTGACACAGGCGTCCATCACCGACCAGGGAGTCAACAAGACGAAGTCACGGCAGCAGAGTGGCCCTGGGACTGTGCACACAGGTGCATCCACGCGCCTCACCTGGAACAGTCAGGTGACTGCACTTCCCGGCGGCTGGTGGAGCCTGTTCCCCACCCGGTTCCTAGGTGGAGCTAGCTGAGGGGTTCCAACGGTTTGAGGCGGTGGGATGCGCAGGGTGGCCCATCCTCAGTGGAGGGTCAAGTTCTTCCTGGAGCTATTATGTCCCCTCCCCGCGGAGGGGGGCACCTGCTTGCAGGTGTTGGTCTTCACACCCACCCTTGTTTCCGAGTGAGACGAAGGTGGAGCAGGGTCCTCACGCCACCCGTCTGCTCCCGACTTTGCACCTGCAGCCTTAGCTGTGGACGAACATGACATTGCAGTCACCTGGTGGCTCCCAGAAACCTCCTTCCATCCCAGCACATCTACAGCTTCAGCCTTTCTAAACTCTGGGGAAGCAGTTTGTGGAAACTCTGTTCACCGGGGCCCGGGGTCATGCTGCACCCCCACTCTGCCCGGATCAGTCCGTGACCTTGGGCCCGTCCTTGAACCTCTCTGGGCCTCCTTTCCCCCTTTAGGAGGTGAGCGGGGTGAGGCCCCGTGTCTGTGGCCTCTCTCTGCTCCGAGGTCTGTGCATTTGCTTGCAACACCTCTCTACCTTCTCCCTGAGTCCGAATCTGGAAGAGAGTTAATCAGCCGCTGATAATAATGCTTGTGTTTTCCATCTTCTCCCCGGGCACCCTTTTGTGCTGCTGGTGTGTCTACCTGCATCTCTGGCTCCCAGGGAAAGGATTGTTTGATCTCACTGCACAGTGTCCTGATGATTAGCTCCATCTGGGCGACTGAAGAAATTCCAGCCATAAATAATGATGATTACAAAAATAATAACAGGCACAGTCTCCTCCCCACGTCAAGGCGCTGGTTGCTTCCTCGTCTTCTTTTTTTTTTTTTTTAAATGCCACTCTGTGCCAAAGGCCTTCAGAAAAGGAGTTAATTAATATCCCTTGCTGTGGACTAATTCTCGTTTCAACATGTGGCTGTCATTTCCCTGTCATCATAGCTGATTTACAACAGGGTTTAATTAAATTCTCCGTACATTATTCAGCATTCTCCAAAGACAACACCAGAGAGGCCCGGGGTATTTAAAATGTCACCTGCTGAGACATATCACCTCTTCTTAAATAAATATGACAGTGATCAAACTTTGGCTAATTACAGTGACTTAGTTATTTGTTTGTATGTTTTAATATTTAATTGCTTTCATGTTCATCCAATTACCGAGCAACAGCAAATAGAAATTAACTTTTTATCAGCGTGTTCCCAGCCCAGCGAATAGGCGCCCCGAAGCCCGTACAAGGGGAGCTGCCCAACCGGAGAGATCGCAGACGTGCTCTCAGCTCAGCGCACGGGGCGATTAAATTAAGGGAGAAGAACCCCGGGGCTCCTGCCCCAACTCCCAGCAGCCTGCATGGGGCTGAGCACCCAGCTTCCAGGAGCATCTCCCTCAAGACCTGCGCGGTTTGCAGAGCAGGCTCAGTGATTTAGCTCCATACCGCCACCCCATGGCCGCTCGGCACAATTGTCCCCTTCCTTGGGATGCTCCGCATTCCCTGGAAGGAGATGAGAGGACTCTGGTGACTTGTGTCCTCAAGCTCCCACACCGCGGCCTGCGATCTCTGCACCACGGAGCTTCTGTCTTCATGCTCCTCCAGCTCCGCTGGCCGTCCGCTCCTCCTTACAAGTTCTAGCGCCTTCTGCCGAGCTCCCTGGGACAAAGGCAGCACCTGAGAACGCATCTACTGTGTGCCATTTATACCCCAGATTCCGGCAACTGGATGCCCCATCAGCTTAGAAGCGGGGACCAGAATATGCACACAGCTTATCATGAGTGGTGTTCTGATCACACGCATTAGCCAGGCCCTGCAATGTCCCACAGGGCCCCCAAAAGCCTGTCCCTCTGGCGTTATCTTGAAAGCTCCCACTCGCTCCGGCACATCATTTGACATTTCAACGTTTGCTTTTCTCCCAGTCCTAACCTCAGTATCTCAATCTCTGCAGAATTTTAAAAAATAAAAAGGGATGAAGAATTAAGCCCTTCCTGGAACTCTCTCAGTGATTCCAAATTGGATAAGCCTCTTCTACCTCCAGCCGAACCCCCGCAGCCTCATGGGATGTTGGTTTAAATCGTTCAACTTTCCAAAAATAAAAATAATCTTTTCATGTACTTACATCTTATCTTCCCAGCTCAGCGGTAAGCTCCTTAAGGGGCGGGCCCAAAAACTAGCAGAGACTTTTACCCATGGTAAAAGCTAAAGAAAATAGCAACTGGCCAGCCTCCTGCAGAATGGCCCATGAGTGATCTTATATAGGGTCTGGCTCACAAGGGGGCAGACAGGTGTCCTGGAAGGAAATCCATTTGTTCGTCGAGCAAGTAACATCTACTGTGCACTAAGCATGGGCTATCCAATGGCGATTAAACAATGCAAAGGCCCTGTCCTTGGTGCTGGAGAAAAGCACAAATAATGATGAGCTGAGGTGGGTGGCGGAGAAGGCAGAGAGCACAGGCACCGGGCCAAATGAGGAGACCTGGCCTGAGGAGCCAGCATGAGCTGGCCCAGGAAGCCAGTGTGAGCTGACAGCTGATAAAGAGGAACCTATTCCATTTAGCAAAGAATAGATGGCCATTTGGAACATTTTTCCTGGGGGCCCAGAGTGTATGCAAATGAACCCAGCCCGGAAAGAGAGATACTAATTGGCCCCAGCAGGTGCTTCCCTGGTCAGGGGTCAGTGCACAGTTTGCACCCCTGTGGGCGCCTCCATCGGGGTCCCTGAGGCTGCATGGGTCACACCCACTCCTCTTCATATCCTGGAGATTTTTACCTTAAATTCACATCAAGTCCTGATTCCCATTTCCTCTCAAGCTAATTCCCCTTGACAGGCAAGACCTTAGAGAAAGCAAGAAGTCTTCAAATCCCTCGGCTTGGTCATGAACTACTGAGACATCAAGGCAGCAGAGAATACAGCACAGTGGACCAAGACAAGGCCATGCATCAGGGAAGGGTCTGGACCTTAGGAACCTGGGAGGGGGAGTACACTGCTGATATGGGGGTCCAGCTTTGATGGTTCCTCTGAAAAGCAAAAGCATGTCTACAGTATTGAAGTGATTCAGTTTATCCTTGTCAGAGCCCATCAGAACAGGCGAGTGGTAGGTAGGACTCAGGCCCTTCCTTAAGTGTCACCGGTTATCCCAGGGCAAGGCACAGAAAGCCCTGGCTGTCCCCATCTGAGCCCATCTAGAGGAGCAGGAGGGCTGCTTAGACTATAGGAGGACGGACATACAGGACATTTAGGACATGAAAAAAGGATAGCGGTGGGCCAGAGGGAAAAATTAGTCAGTGATACAACTGCTGCCTGGAACCAAGCCACATGGAAAGGCAGCAGATGACAGCCAGCATCAGCCATCAGACTTGTAAGTAAACATACCTTTAGATGATTCCAGCACCAGTCTTTGAGCCATCCCATTTGATGCTGAGCAGAGTAAAGAAAAGCTGTCTCCACTGAGCCCATGAACAAAATTAATGCACTCATTGTTTAAATAACCCCGAAGTTTGGGTTTATTAGATAATACTAGGGAACCAGAACAATACCTATGATCAGTCTCAACCTTGTCCCTCTGATGGCAAAGGATATCACCACTTTTACCTTCAAAATGTATTAATTTGTTATCTGAATTTATTAATTCAGATATTTCTCATTCCAAATTCCCATCTGGGCTAAGGTGAAGAGTATCTTTTCTTTGCCTGATTTGTCTGAATTAAGGAGTTACCTAAGTAACTTAATAATGTACCCAAGATGACAGGGGAAAACCTACTTTCAATTGAAACTGTCTTCAGGTACATCTCTTATAACATGTATTTGCATATAAAGAGGTAACATTCTAATCACAAAGTGAGCTTATCTGTTTGTTCTGGTCCTTACCAAATAACTTTGAGACATTTGAGTACATGAAGTAAGTAGTCACTACAGGTGCTTGAAAATAATACAGCAGTGTTTCTTTTAAAACATCCCATAACCAGCTCATCTCCACAGCATTGCTCCAAGACCCTGAAGCAAATCATAAGTAAATCCTTGAATTTTCTATATAGAGTTACCTCGATGAGAAGCAGCTCTGTCACAAATCCATACCTGCAATTCACGTGTATTGTC
The DNA here is from genome assembly GCF_048164855.1 of Canis lupus baileyi. Taxonomy (NCBI): domain Eukaryota; kingdom Metazoa; phylum Chordata; class Mammalia; order Carnivora; family Canidae; genus Canis; species Canis lupus. The sequence goes on along the minus strand of NC_132853.1, from coordinate 57,601,353 downwards.
CTGTGACTTTCCATTTCGGACTTATATCTGTAACCACTCTTCATTCTCTCTGTCCTCAGCATCTTAATATACTCAGCAGATCTATACCAACAGCCAGGCAAACCTACTTCTTATCATACTCTTATCTTCACCCTCTTACCTAGAGTAACTGATTTTCTCTTTGTGATATGCCCTCAAAGGCCCAAACAGAAGCTTATATCAACCTATAGCCTATATTTTCATTGAAAGCACCATTAAATTGAGGCCCCAGAAAGCTCAGGCCTTAGCAGTAAAGACCATGTCTTAGAGTGAGGGCCACACCCTAGATCCAAGTTGAAAACCAAAGCAGGTCCACCCAGACAAAGAATAAAACTAAACCTTGCAGTAAAGAAAGGATTCACCAACAATTTAACCGCATGCTGAACAAAACTCAACATTTTTTAAAAGTAGGAGAAGACAATATAGACAGCATACAACATATCTTCTGAAATGCCCAGCATACAATCAAAAATTATGAGATATGTGAAGAAATAGAAAAATATGACCCATATCAAGAAAAGAACAGAAATTAATAGAAAAAGGTCTGAGCTAACCCACCTTAGCAGAAAAGGCCTTTAAAGCAGCTATTAAGAATGTGCTCACAAACTTAAATGAAGGTTGGTCATGAACAAAATAGGGGGAATATCAGTAAAGAAATAGAAACTATTGGGCAGCCTGGGTGGCTCAGCGGTTTAGCGCCGCCTTCAGCCCAGAGTGTGATCCTGGAGACCCAGGATCGAGTCCCATGTCAGGCTCCCTGCATGGAGCCTGCTTCTTCCTCTGCCTGCGTCTCTGCCTCTCTCTCTCTCTCTCTCTCTCTCTCTCTCAATCTGTTTCTCATGAATAAATAAATAAAATCTTTTTTAAAAAAAGAAATAGAAACTATTAAAAAGTAACCAAATTGATCCCAGAACTTAAAAGTAAACTATCTAATATTCACCGAGTAGGAGATTGGAGGCTATGGAAGCAAGGTTTAGAAAGCTTGAAAACAGTCAATAGAAATTATTTCACCTGAAGGATAGAGAGAAAAAGATTTTGTAAAAACTAACAGAGATTTGATGATCTGTTGGACAAAATTATGTGGTATAGCATATATGTAAGTAGAGGGTTTTTAAAATATAAGTAGAGTTTTTAACAGAGAGGATAAAGAGAATGGGACAGAAGACATAATAGCTAAAATTATCCAAATTTGATTAAAAAAAAACACTCATTTACAGATCCAAGAATCTCAGAAAAACTCAAACAAGGTCAATTCAAAGCAACCCATACGTAGGTACACTAGAGTCAAACTACTAAAAAGCGAGAATGAGAGAGGGGTGGGATCTTGAAAGCAGGCAGAAAAAAAAAAAGGATGCATTACATAGAAACAACATTAAAAATTATAGCTATTTTCTCAACAGGGATAGTCACAGCCAGAAGACAAGGGAGCAAAAATCTTAAAGAACTGGGGGTGGGGGTGAGATGGGGGAATATTGTTGGTTCATGAGTCTACATCAAGTGAAAATAGCTTTCAGAAATGAGAACGAGACAAACACATTTGCAGATAATGAACTCTGAGAGAATCCTCTCCAGGAACCCGGCTTGACGAAATGCCTAAGGCAGTTCTTCAGGATGAAGGGAAATATTGCCACACAGAATTCAGATCTGCAAGAAGAAATCAAGAGCCATGGTAAATATTAGGGGTAAATATAAAAAAGCACGTGCTGCACCAGGGATCAGGTGTCCGACGGCCTGGGCTTCTATCTCAGTTCTTCCGATTCCTAGCTACGTGACCTCAGGCACTTCCTTAAAATGAACCTCAGTGTCCCCATCTGTAAAATGGGAATAATTCTAGGGCTGACTTTATAGGGTTGCAGGGGGATTCGATGAGAAAAACCAGTGTCAAGAGCATGATGTAGTGCCTGGTGCTGCCTTAAAGCCTTCACCTGTACGAGCTCTGCTAACCACTCAGCATCCTTGTTTGGCGGCTGTTGTTTCCATTTCAAAGGGAACCAGCAGAGCACAGACCAGGCATCCGTGAAGTGGGAGAGGATGGCCAAACTCAGACAAGCATAGCCTCAGATGCACGCACTTGCTCTAGTGCACACCAGTGGTGCCTAACCGTGGCTCCCCCACGGACCCCTTCTCAAGAATAATATTTAGAAGTGCAGAAAATGAAGTACATAGAATTACAGTGGTGACCGATGACATTGAATGTCCGATCTTAAAATCTGTTGTAAAGATCAAGATAGTAGAATTCCTGTGCTTCTTCATCAATGCCTTAAATAAAACATAGTTGCTGCTTTAATAACCAACATGAGCTCTAAGTGATGACGAACATGAAGAATATTTTGAGATACTGCAACACCTTTACTGTAGTGAAGAAACGGTTGTGAAAACCACAGTGATGTGTTGAGTCCATTTCTAATGGAAGGAAATGCTCATTTCCAGTAGAACTTTGGTGAATCTGAGTCACCCGGGTGGCTCAGTGGCTAAGCGTTTGCCTTGGGCTCAGGTCATGATCCCGGGATCCTGGGGTCAAGTCCCGCATCAGGGCTCCCTGCATGGAGCCTGCTTCTCCCTCTGCCTGTGTCTCTGCCTCTCTCTCTCTGTGTCTCTCATGAATAAAGAAATAAAATCTTTAAAAAAAAAAGAACTTTGATGAAACTAAAAATGTAAATCTGCCTCATCCAAGCTCCTGGACCCCAACAGGTCCGTGAGCGGCAGGTTAGGGACCTCAGGCGGTCTGGTCTGTGTTGCTTCTCAATAAATGTTAGCCACTCTTCTTTGGGATGTGGATTCCCTTTGTCTGCAGAAACCTCCCGACTCACTTCCTCAGAGGGAAACCAGATGCCTATCCATGCATGTGGACGCAATATTTTCTAGACAATTGCAAGGGGGTTCCAAGACCTCTGGAAGCCCCCCTTGGATCCCGGGCTAAGGAGCCCTCCTTCCTAAACAGGTGTCACGGTCCTTATCTGCTCAGGAGGAAAACGATCATGATCCCCCCGAGAACACAAAGTACTTTGAAAGAAAGAGAGAATGCAGAGAGCAGAACCAACCACTCAAGAACAGAAAGAAAATATCTTTCCCAGCCATCAGGGCCAGCAGGCAGCTGTGACCCAGCGTAGCCCGTTTACGAGACTGATGACTTAATGGGATCCACTTGGCAACGAGACCCAGGGTGAGGCCAGTGGAAGGCTGGAGACAGAGGGGACATATCACGTGATGCTGTTTGATGACACTAATTACTCATAATGGCCCGAACCAGGAACCCAACCACAAGCCAACTCATTGTAAAAGCCATATAATAATGTTTAGGATAAGGGATTAATTTTTATAGCCATCGGGGCACTGAACTTCTGCTGTAATACAGATTTATTACAAATTAAATTCTCTCCTCAAGTGGTTAATGTAAAGACATCGTACATGGCAGAAAGGACTCCCCGACCAGACCCCTCACTCAGGCTGTGCTGGGGACCAAGGGCGGGTGTTTGATGGGCTGCCACCCCCACCCGCAGACCCCTGTCCCCAAGTGCCATGCAGCTCCCACGGGGTCTATTACCTCCCGTGCATCCCCTGGCAAGCTTATCCCCTCCTTGTCTCTCACGGACGGGACCAAGGGCATCTTTGCAGGCTGCAGCCCATGGGCTCTGCTTTCCCAGTTCAGACCCCTGAAGAGAAGTCGGGGGGGGGGGCGGGCAGGGGGCCAGGCCGGAGCCTGCAGCTCCCCATGCTCTGACTTTCCGCCTTGTGCCCTCAGCCCCAGGAGTTTCACATTTGGGGAATAAATTTTGGTTTACTCTTGACTGATGAAACCCCCTGCCCTTTCAGATGCGACAGATAGGGAACTCCTGGGGTTCTCGGGCCGGTTAGATTTCCCTGTCCTCCCTCTGAGACAGCCAAGCCAGAAAGGTGTTTCTTGGCTGGGTCCCAGGCAGGCGAGGTATGGGCGTCCCGGGGCCCCATCTCGCTGTCCCCTCAGCTCCCTGTTGACCTCGGCGAGCACGTCAGTGGCCAGAGCAGCGTTTGGAAGCAGCATCCGAGGCCCCGCTCCTGGCCAACGTGCTGGCGCGGGGCCTGGGAATGGGTATGTTAAAGCACCTCCGCTGCTTTGACGGTCGGCTGTTGGAGAGCAGCTGCAGGAAACCCTTCTGCCTGGAAGGATCTCTAGCAGCCGTCTACACCATGCCCGCCCCAGTGCAAGGATCCACTTCCTCCCCTACGTAAACCAGCTTTCAGCCCGAGGAACAGTAGGCTATGAAGCACGGGGCACCTGGGCGCAGGTGGGGGCTGCTGAGAGGATAGCGGGGTGTCCGGGACACCTGTGCTTCTGGAAGCTCCAGGTCACCTCCTCCCGAAGGCACAGATTCTGAGGGACCTCTGCTAGGGGGGTTGGCTCTTGTCCAGACACGGACAGGGTGTAGTGAGGTGTCCTCACGTGCAGGGGAGGGTACCCACACAGAGGGGGGACGCAGGCATTCAGCCAGGAACCAAACCCCCTGAGAGACAACATGCAGAGTATTTGCAAATTTGATCCACACCCTGGATTCTAGGCATTTCCTTGATGCCCCCACGGAGCTCAGATCACCTCCCGGCTGGCATCTTAGGGCTCTTGCCTTCAGAGGAGAATATGAGGGGCGCCTGAGTTGCTCCATCGTGAAGCATCAGTCTTTGGCTCAGGCACGATCCTGGGGTTCTGGGATAGAGCCCTACATCGGGCTCCCTGCTCAGCGGGGAGCCTGCTTCTCCCTCTCCTGCTCCCCCTGCTTGTGCTCTCTCTCCTTCTCTCTCTTTCTGTCAAATAAATAGATAAAATCTTTAAATAAAAAGAATGGAAAAGGCACCCAGAGTCCAGGAGGCAGAGACATGAGGGGAAGTCAAGTGCTGGGAGGGCTTGACCTCTCACCTCCTGGGTCCCCTAACATCTCAAATGTTAGCCCAGGCACACCTGGCTGGCTCAGCCTGTGGAACATGTGACTCTTGATCTCAGGGTGATGAGTTCAACCCCCACATTGGGCGTAGAGCCTCCTTAAAAATAAATGAATGGGTAGATGGATGGATAGAGTTAGCCCAGATCTTTTCAAGATGCCGGGCATAGGCCCTGTTCCTCTGGGCCACTCTCTTCCCTCAAACCTACCTGTGTTAGGGCCCCCTACCAGCCAGGCCCTGGGGACACAACACCCAAAGCAAAGTGCTGGCCCTCACAAAGGGGGGAAGAGAGACAGTAAGCAAGTAACTGAGATAATCATACGCGATGTCAGGTGGGATAAAACGAGGAAACGAGGCAGGACGTGCAGACGGGAGTGAAAGCAGCTTCTCTTCAAGGTGGGTAGAGCCAGAGAAGGCCTCTCTGCTGAGCGGACACAGATGCAAGTGCGAGACATGTGGAACTCGGGAGGGAACAGCATCCCAGGCAGAGGGAACAGCCTGTGCAAAGGCCCTGAGGCAGCACAGGGCACACGTGTTCAAGGAACACAAGCGGGCAGTGCAGCTCAGAAAGGAATAAACCGGGACTGGCTACTGCAGGGCCTCAGAGGCCAAGGCAAAGACTTTGTACTTTTTTTTTTTTCATAAGACAGGAAGTCATGGGGGCTTTGGAGCAGAGGACCGACCTGATCTCACTTGTAAAAGGCTCACATCCGCGGCAAGGAGGCTGCTAGAGGGAGGGTGGGGGGTGCAGCCAGACGTGGTAGGAGATGGGGGTAACTGCAGCGGGGAGGGCCGGCGGCTTGGGCCAGGGGCAGCCATAGAGGGCGGAAGACCACCGTAGGCTTACTCGTCCACCCAGCAGGGGCATTGATGCTGACCAAGAAGCGTGGGGAGGAAGTGGACGACCCTTCCCTCCTCTGGGGGGGGGTTAAGCCCCCAGACAGAAGGACGGTCGGATGCCCCCCCCAGCCATCCCACATAAGGTCTTTGAGGTCTGTCCATATTGTACTCACGCCAATATTTCATTCCTGTTTAAGGCTGAATAGTATCCCATTGTACGGACACATCACGTCTTGCTTGTTCTCTCTCTCTTTTTAAAGATTTTATTCATTTATTAGACAGAGAGAGAGAGAACACAAGCGGGGGGGGCGGCAGGCAGAGGGAGAGGGAGAAGCAGACCCCCTCCCTGAGCAGGGAGCCCAACGCGGGGCTCGATCCCAGGACCCGGGGATCACGACCTGAGCCCAAGGCACACGCTCACCCACTGAGCCACCGGGCACCCCGCTTTTCTGCTCTTGGTGGACACTGGGGTTGTTTCCCCCCCTTTGGCTGTTCATGTGCACTCAAGTCCCTGCTCTCTGCTCTCCGGGGCTCATAGCCAGGAGTGGAAGCGCTGGGTCGCGGAGCCCCTATACGTGACCTACTGGGGAACCGCCGGACTGTTGGCCAGGTGGCTGCACCATGTTACACCCCCAGCCCCCAGCCCCCAGCCCCAGCGGCACACGAGGGCCCCAACTTCTCCACGTGCTCACCAACACTGGTCATTTTCTGTTTTTGGGGGGGGTTGGTTTTTTTCCAGTAATACGCCATCCGAGGAGGTGTGATGTGACGTCTCATTTTGGTTCCAATGTGCATTTTCCCAACGACTAATGGTGTTGGCTGACCTGGTTTTTGTTGCAATTAGTTGTGCTTTGCGAATATTCAAGGACCTCCTCAGAGATGCTCGGAGGCACCTGGCTGGTGTGATGGTCCGGGAGGGACTGGCACCCAGGGCTCCGAGGTGGGGCCAGGTGCGCCCATCGGGGGGGTGCTGGGCAGGCCCCTCCCGGCACATCCCACCACCCAGCCTGCCTCCGGAGCCGACCCTTCCAAATGCTCGTCTAAGGACACCTCCCACAAGGTCTCTGGAAGCCTTCGGGTAGATTCCAGCTCCACACCCGCCTGGATTTAGACTCCAATTTGTGGGCCCCTGGAAAGGTCTAGTTAAGCAGTAAAACTTTAGAGCTTTTTTTCTGCCTGATTTTGCTATTAGAGAGAAAAAAAATTTTTCCCCCATTTCCTTTGACTTTAGCCTTTCCAGTTCCTTTCGTAATCACTGTCTGAGAAAGCCCAGGTCATGAGAATGGTGGGCGCCTCCTCCGTGCTCCCCCTGCCACACACACACATGTGCACACTTCCCTCCGTCGTGCACTGTGTGACGTCAGCCACCAAAGCACGAGAAGGGACTCCTAGCTCCAGCGTGTCCAAGTAGATAAGCTTTCCTCGTGAAAACAGCCATCCCTGACCTGCTCGGGAAGTAGATTTGGACTGAACATTGTCTTAAAGCAGAACTTCTTAGGGCACCTGAGTGGCTCAGTGCGCCTCCCTTCAGCCCAGGGCGTGATCCTGGGGTCCCGGGACTCGGTCCCGGCTTCTCCCTCTGCTTATGTCTCTGCCTCTCTCTCTGTGTCTGTCATGAATAAATAAATAAAATCTTTAAAAAAAAAAAAAAGCAGAATTTCCTTTTTTTTTTTTTAAAAAAAAAGCAGAATTTATTGACACCTACAGCGGTAGTGCCTCCCTAGATGCATGACCCTAACATTTAATGGCTTCATGTCCCCAAATTTCCACGGTGGAATATTTTGGAAGAGCACCAGATATGGGAGACCTAAAAGTCACAAGTGCCTGATCTGGGCCATATTCTGAGCTTTTCTGCCTCTCTCTCCATCTGTAAAATGGGCAGGACGTGACCTCTTTCATCTATTCCAGAGTCTAGGGTATGAGGACGCAAGGTCTCTCACTGGCAGTAAGGGCGTTAAGATCCTGGTTGCTTTGGAAATTTAAAGGAAGGCAAGGTCACTCCTCGTGGTGGGCATCGTCACCCAAGGCTCTGCGAGGAGGAGGGAGGTTGTGAAGAATGAGTCCACGTGATTCTGCGCGACGTGGCATCAAGACTCAGCGCCTGCAGCCACCCAGGCCCCCGGGAGCAGTCACGCCCTTTACCCTCCCTCGTGGCCAAGAGGGTGGCGGGGACATACCCCCTGGTCCCCACACCGGGAGGCCCTCTCAGCACGTGAGCCACAGGTACGAACAGCTGTAGGAGGTGGAACAGTCGGGGAGGGCTGGGCACAGGGTCCCTCCTCCATCAGTCATTCCTCTCTCTTTTACTGGAATCCTTCACCCCCCATTCGTTGCTAAAACTGAGAGCGCTGTGGTATTATCATAAAGGTAAATACATAATTACAGTAGGTGGTAGGTTTAAAAAAAACAACAACATGCAAGCTGATTATTTATTTATCCAACCAACTGGAAACACATGAGCAAAACCATCCTACTCTGACAGGTGAACATAGTCATAATTGCTCCTTAAACATGTATTTAAGTGTTGATCTGTTGTGTAAATAGATTTTTAAAAGAGCACGTTTTGAGAAAACATCTTTGAGGGGTAATGTGCTGGGCAGGGGGCTCGGAGCGTGAAAACATCTTGGCACATTCCAGCACACGCATTCCGGAAGTTTCTCCTCCTATCAGAGCAGATGTTTTTAGGGACTTGGGATATAGCTGCTAGAAATACATTTTTGTGTTTATGTGTTTATCTATTTATTTAGAGAGGGAGGGGGAGAGAGAGAGAGAGGAGGGGAGGGGCAGAGGGAGAGCATCCCCACCGAGCTTCACGCCCAGCGCTGAGCCCAACACGGGCTCGACCCCACGACCCCAAGATCATGACCTGAGCCGAAATCAAGACCTAGATGCTCAACCAACTGAGCCACCGAGGCGCCCCTTAGAAATATATTTGGGAATCAAATTTTCCAAGAGATTCTATACCCGTCAGCTCAGGCTGCCGCAGCAAAGCACCACAGGCTGGGTGACTTTAGCAACAGAAATCTATTTTCCCCCAATTCTGGAGGCTGGACTCAGATCCGGGAGTGGGCAGGGCTGGTTCCTTCTGAGGCCTGTGTGCTTGGCGTGCAGACGGCCGCCTTCTCCCTCTGTGTGTGGGGGGTGTGTCCCCAGCTCCGCTTTTTATAAGGACGCCAGTCGTACTGGATTAGGGCGACCCTCGTGACCCCACTTAACCTTAGTGATCCCTTCAAAGACCCTCTCTTCGCATCCTGAGGTGCTGGCGTCTGAAGGGGGCAGGGTATCCAGTCCACACCAGCCAACGTCCACGAGCTGGCACTGCCTGGGGGCGAGGGACCCGTGGACTCATGTCCAGCATCATTCCCAGGGCTCTCCTGTAAGAGCACCTGCGTCCAGCCACTGGCTTTATCTTTAAGGATAAATACACCAGAGGGTGATTTAACATGATGATAAATACATGCCTCAAAGGCAGAGAAAACATTCCAGAAAGTTCCACACTTGAAGGACTGTCCTGATGGGGGAACAGGTGATTTCCAGGGTCAACCTTAGACACCCCACGAGGTGGCCGGGAGCGGAGGAGGGGAGGGCGGCCTCACTGCAGGGCCTGACCAGCAGGGGATGGCCCCCACCGCCCCTGCCCGCTCCCCCCCCACCCCCCACCCCGTGGGCAGCCCCCTCGCGGGCTTGTTAGCCATCCCCAGCTTTCAGGGGTGCTTCTCCTAGCTCTTCCCCAAGGAGGGGGGACACAGGCCCAAGGCCAGAGCCTCTCTGACATGTGTCAGGTCCAATCACCAGCTCTCCTGAGAACACCTTCCTCTCTGGAGCCCTCGCCTCTGGCCGTGCCAGCGGTGCACAGAGACACCCCTAATGATGCCAGGCAGGCAGCCCCAACAGCACAGGCCCCTCCCCGCTCTCCCAGGTCGGTGGAAGGGCCACCACCAACCGCACGGTCCCTGCGGCCAGAGCGCGGTGAAGGGTGGGGGCCCCCTGAGTGGCCCTCACCTTCCTGGCTGGCCCGTCACTCCCCAGCAGCGGAGAAAAGAGGACAAACCCGCTTCCCAGGGCCTGGAGGGGCCGCAGTGCCCCCCAGCCCTGTGCCCGGCCCATGCCCCGCCTCCTGTCCTATTGTCGTTGAGCTTACCTCCTGTGCTGTTTACCCCACAGTCAAGTCCTGCACCCAGGCAGAGAACGGAAGTGTACATTCTCACCCCCCCACCCCCCTGCCCATTCAGAAATGCTCTCTGCTATTATATGAGCGGGTGTTCCAGAAGCTTCTTCAGCTGGCTCTGGCCCAGGCGGTTCTGCCTGCGGCCTCCCGAGTGGGCCCAGGTGGGCCGTCCTGTCAACAATGGGCACTCTGTCCCCTGACCCCTCTGTCCTCCCTTTGTCTTCCCCACCCCAGGAGGGGGTAGTCAGGGGAAGGGGTGGAGGGAGGGAAGGATGGCGCCCGTGATGTGACAGCTCATGGGGGGCCAGCCCTGAGCATCCCGGACACTTCCAGACTCTCACCACCCTGCAGGCCTCCTGGAAGCGCACAGAGGTGGCCGCACTGAGCACCTTGGCGGGCAGGCCGCAGGGTGGGGGGTGGGGGACAGGGAGCTGACACCTAGAACCTTGCGGGAAGGAAGGTGTTAAAAAGCAGGGGGGAGGGATCCCTGGGTGGCGCAGCGGTTTGGCGCCTGCCTTTGGCCCAGGGCGCGATCCTGGAGACCCGGGATCGAATCTCACGTCGGGCTCCCGGTGCATGGAGCCTGCTTCTCCCTCTGCCTGTGTCTCTGCCTCATTCTCTTTCTCTCTCTGTGACTATCACAAATAAATAAAAATTAAAAAAAAAAAAAAGCAGGGGGGAGGAGGAGGGGTGTGTGTGCTGCAGGGGAGGAGAGAGAAGGGGTCCTCCCAGGCGTCCTGGACCCCAGAGAGGAGCAGACAGGTAAACAAAGGCAGGGCCCAGCTTGCCTCCCGCACCCACCTCCCAGGTGACCACTGTTTTTCTTCTCTCTCCCACCCCCATAACTGAGCCGTGTTCCAAAGTGGAGGCAAGGTCCCCGGGGTGGGGGGTGGGCGCGGGGACCAGAGGAAGAGGGGCCTCTGCTGGGATGACATACGGGAAAGGCTTGGCTGGAACCCTTGGGTCTCCCCCAAGACCACACACACAGCCCAGGTGCACCGCGCAGCTCTGAGCCAAGCCTGGGGCCGGCGTCCACACTGGGTGCCCAGATGCGGGCCCCTGGATGCCCCAGGGGATTTGCCCTCGGCGGCACAGGCCCCCCACGCCGGGCACCGAGCAAGACCCACACCCCGGGGCACCACAGCTCCTTTCCCGGCTCTTCTGTAGGGTGGCTGGCAAGGAGCCCGCGCTGCGGTGGCACCAGACGGTGGCAGAGAGGGGGAGGGAAGGGGCCTCACAGAGCCCGGGGCATCTCTGCAGGAGCCCTGCGCGGGAGCCCCCCACCCCTGGGCGGCCTGGGCCCCCACCCTGGCCTGCCCTGCCCTGGAGGCCGCATGCATTCCTAGCCCAGCCCCTGCCCGGGAGGGAGGCTCAGTGTTCCTGGGCAGGGGGGAGGCAGGGGGGGCTCCCCAGGGTGAGCCTTCCTGCGCCCCACGCGGGGAAGGTCGGCAAGCCAGACGAGCCTGCGGCGGGGGCTCCTTCTTCCCTCTCACAGCCCGGAACGCCGGAGCCCATCACTGCTCTCTTGGTAGGATTTTTTTTAAATCCTGCATATTACAAGACCAGAATTAAGCTCTGATGAATGCAGTATTAATTAATTACACGAAGATCCGGTGGAGCCTGAGAGGGGTGGGGTGAGGAGGGAGGGGTGGCCCACAGATGGCAGGGGCGGGGCTTCTCTGCCTTGGGAGGCTTACCTGCAGCAGCAGATGTGGCTCCGCACAATGCAAGCCCCTGGCACCATCGCGTGGAGTGGGGGCGTGTGGGGGGGCTGGGGCCGCGGTGCTCCCCCCTCCACCCCGTGCAGGGAGGAGGGGAGGGGGGCCCTGGCTCGGCCACCATCTTCTGTCTCTGCAGGTGCCGATCGGAAACCTTGGAAGCGCATCCCGCGCGGTCCTGAGCCCGGCCAGGTGCTGGGGCCTGCTGGGGCTGGAGCACCTCTTGGGTCTCTTCTGTCCCTAACACGGAGCGTGAGCATCGCCGGCGCAGTCCTTGTCGGTGAGAGGCAGGTTGTCCCCCTTAAACAGCCCCCAAGTCTGAGTCCCCAGGGTGGGGGCCACAGAAACCCGGCAAAACAAGATGACTCCCCTGAGGACAAATGTAAGACTGCACTCGAAGATCACGACCGGGGACCCATAGCCTGGGCTTTAAACTGCTCGGATGTGAGCGGCCACTTCCCAGGTGGCTCTGGGATACGGCCACCCCCCCGCCCCGCCGCGTGCCTGCAGCCTGACCTGAGACAAGCATCTCCGCCCTCGGGAGCAGACCCGACGTGTCCTCTCAGGCAGGATCTGGGGCGCCAGGCTGGGGTCTCCAGGCTGGGCCGGGAAGGAAGAGAGAGAAACGGGACACACAGGTCCCCCCGTGATGGGCCCTCCTCTGTAGGCCACTCACATCCTCTTTCTCCCTGACGGGAATGTTGTCAGAATCGGAGGGTCTTGCATCATGGTGAGCGACAAGGCCTTCCATTATGAACTGGGATGGTTGTGTCCCCCTAAAATTCGTCTGCTAAATCCTAGTGCCCAATGTGGTGGGGTTGGAGGTGCGGATGGGGCCCCCGTCCCCTGGGAGTGAGGTCAGCAAGGACGGCAGCAGGGTGACCTGATGGGGTGGCGGGAAGGGGGTCCCCACAGACTCGTAAGCTCAAGGTGCAGGGGGCGAGCCGTCCAGCCAGGGGTGCTGGGAGCTGAGCACTCGTCCAGGACATGTGGCCCGACCCTCTGTTGCCTGTCGTGAAGGGCGTTTGTTTCATGAGCATTTGCAGCCGCAGAAGCCCTGGTTCCCAGCCCGGAGGCGTCAGCATCTGGCAGTAAAGCCGCGACAGAGCAGTCAGCCCTCCCCACCTCAGACTTCTTTCGTGGCCACGGGTGTCCCCCAAAAGGAGCCCGCGGCTGTGGTGACCGAGGTCCCCGAGGTCAACTCACAAGGAAAGGGCCTAGCAAGACCCCAGCACAAGGTGCATCGCGATGCTACTTGAACCACGACGCTGGAGAAGTGACCAGAGCAGCCTCGGAGAGGGAGAGGCCGCTTGCCAAGGACAGAAGTGGCACCAAGGCTACCCAGGCAGTAGGGACTGGAAGACCTAAGAGCAACAACATCAGTTTCCGGAGCAGTGATTTTCTTTTCTTTTCTTTTTTAAGATTTTATTTATTTATTTGACAGAGAGAGAGAGAGAGAACGCACAAGCAGGGAGAGTGGCAGAGGGAGAGGGAGAAGCAGACTCCCTGCCAAACAGGGAGCCTGACTCGGGGCTCGATCCTAGGACCCCAGGATCATGACCTGAGCCCAAAGCAGAATCTCAATGAACTGAGCACACACACACACACACACACCCCACCCCCGGTGCCCCAGAGCACTGATTTTCAACGAGGATTCCACACCGAAGTGTGAAGGCAGAACAAAGACATTGCCAGGTGAAGCCTCAGGAAACATACCTCTCTGGGTTTTTGGGAAGCCCCTGGGAGACACCTGATCTGGGAACCAGGAGCCACAACCCCATGGGAAGGAAAGAGAATTTGCACGTTGATAGGGAGGAGGGGGTGTGGCAACCTCAGGGAACAGCCAGAGCTCAGGAGGGGCGTGGGGGGATCCATCGGGTGGGGTGGGAGCCACTCATGAGGCATCTGATGTAACCATCGTAAGGAACATTGAGTGTGGTGTCAGAGAATTTAGGAGCAAATTGCAGCCGAGACCTAGTCAACTGTGTAACCAAATAATATCTAATTAGACATTATTAACGCATATATATATTAACTCTAAGACACAAGAAAGGAAATGTAGCCATAATCATAGCATTTATCTCGGTGATGAAAATTATGTGGTTTTTTTCCTAAGCCCTTGTTGCATGATCCCAATAATCCAAAGACTAAGTAATGATTGTTAGCCCAACGTGCGCCCTATTAGATGGACAGAGAGCAGGCAAGGGGGGTGGGAAAGATGATGCTGTGGTAAATCTTCATCTTCCGCCTCGGGATGTTGAGGGTAATGTCAAGAAACGTCACAGAAGTCCGTTATGGAGACGTGGGCCAAAACCAGGTGAAATATGCTTGAAAAAGGGACCTCAGAGGTGAGGTGGGAAGACGTCTTAGTCCATTCAGGCTGCTGTCACCAAGTACCAAAGAAGAGGAGCTTATAAGCAACAGAAATGAATGTCTCGGGGTGCCTGGGGGGGCTCAGTTGGTGAAGCGTGTGCTTTCGGCTCAGGTCATACATGATCCTGGGGTCCTGGGACGGAGTCCCGCTTCGGGCTCCCTGCTCACTGGGGCGTCTGCTTCTCCCTCTCTCTCTGCCCCTCCTCCTGCTCCTGCTCTCTCTCTCTACCAAATAAATAAAATCTTTAAGAAGAAAGGAAGAGGGCAGCCCCGGTGGCTCAGCAGTTTGGCACCACCTTCGGCCCAGAGCGCGATCCTGGAGACCTGGGATCGAGTCCCACATTGGGCTCTGCCCAGGGAGCCTGCTTCTCCTTCTGCCTCTCTCTCTGTGTCTGTGTCTCTCGTGAATAAATAAAAAATCTTAAATAAATAAATAAATAAATAAGAAAATAGAAAGAAAGAAAATAGAAAGAAGGAAGGAAGGGAGGAAGGAAAGGAATGTCTCATAGCTGTAGAGGCTGAAGTCCAAGGTCATGCTGCCAGCAGATTCGGCATCTGGTGATGGTTCCCACCTGGTTCACAGACCATCCTCTTACTGGGTCCTCTGACGGCATCAAGGGCTGCTAGTGAAGGGCCCTGAGCGCACTCCTGGGGCTTGTCCTCATGACCTGGTCACCACCCAGGCACCATCACCTTACGGGCTCACGTTCCCACCTATGCCTTTTAGGGAGAGGGACACATTCATTTCACTGCAGAGACAAAGGGCATGAACCTCGGGACTTTTTCTACTTTCCCTTTAATATTACCGAACGTGTAAAAAGCTAGGCGCCCATGTTAATGTCATTAAAAAGTCATTTTGAAAGCATATAGATAAAAAAAAATTTTTTTTAATTAAAAAAAAGACAGCATCAAAAAAAAAAAAAAAGAAAGAAAGCATCTCGATTTCAACGTTCTTACGTTTACAACCAAATACGGAATTAATAACCGGGACATACCTTCCAAATATCTAGAGTATATGCCAGGAAGGTGAAAACACAATCTATAGAGAAAACTCCGGAAGACTTAGAACACTCGTGAGAAGACCAGAGAGGCAAAAAAGACAAAAGCATTCAAACCGAATGTGTTTGTTGTAACAATAAAAGTAAATGAGTGAAACTCCCTTATTTAAAAACAAGCAAACTTACAAGTACATGCTGTTTACCAGAAGCACTTCCACAACAAAAGAGAAATCAAATATTAAGGAGAGATGGAAATTTAAAACAGCAAACACGAGCAGGTAAAGGCAAACAGAGCGCACAGGTGGGAACGTCCTCAGCACAGCGCCAAGAGCAAAAGATACGGAGACACACAGTTACTTTATGATCAAAGATAGAATCCAAAAAAAAAAAAAAAAAGATAGAATCCATGGGCAGCCCCTGTGGCTCAGCGGTTTAGCGTCGCCTCCGGCCCAGGGTGTGATCCTGGAGACCCGGGATCGAGTCCCACGTCGGGCTCCCTGCATGGAGCCTGCTTCTCCCTCTGCCTGTGTCTCTGCCTCTCTGTGTGTGTCTCTCATGAATAAATAAATAAAATCTTTAAAAAAAAAATAAAAGAAAACACAAAGATAGAATCCACACGGGAAACGTTATGCCATTTGTCACACCGCAGGTTAACTTGGAGTTGAAACGTATCAACAAAAAAGTGGCCAAATACAAAAAGAATCAGAAGGGCAGTGGTCGGCAATGACCACCTCTCTCGGTTGAGAGTTAAGTGGATGAAAAAAAATAGACCAAGTATTTTAATGACACAATTCATAAGGTTAAATTACTCTCTCCCCATGTCTATAAATAGACCAGGAGGTAGAGTGTGATAGCCAGCCCCCAAGATGACCCGTGTGTCTACTCCCTTCCCGCGTGGGGCTGAGGATGGTCTGCATAACCAGCCCAGCACACAGGAGTTAGGGTGCGGCACTTCCAAGATTGGGGTATGAGAGACATCACAGCTCCTGTTCCCGTCGTGTTCTTTCTTTTCCCTGTGGGTCACTCCCTCGGGGGAAGCCAGGTGTGACGTGAAGACAGGCCCGTGTGGCAAGGAACCCACATGGCTTCTGCCAACAGCCAACAGGAATGGAGCCGTCTTGGAAACAAATCCTCGGGCCCGAGTCAGGCCCTCCCGTGGCAGCTGCCTTGGCCAACATCGCATCACTTCTCGAAAGACGCTGGGCAAGTCCTTCCCCCGTCCACTGCCCCTCAGCTCCTGAGCCACAGAGCCTGGGAGTGAATTACTGCCTGTTGGTTTGAAGCTACTGTTTGAGAATAATTAGTTACGTAGATGACTAATAGATGGGTGGGAAAAAAATAGGTTTTTCATAATATGCCCTCTTTCTGAACATCAGTGGAGAGGTTACACAATTGATTATACACTGGGTCACAAAATAGATCTTTTCCAAGTGCTTTCTTTTCTAGCCATGTACAGGTCACATCTGATAAGGAATGTCTATACCCGGATTTAAAAAAAAAAAGAAAGAAAGAAAATTATTACCAGACCCTGCGATGAGGCATTACGGTCGCCTAAAAGTCAAGATGATAACATCTGGCTCTAATATCGGGTGGCGGTTGTATGGATTTATCCTCTCATTAAGGGTATTTATTTTTTAAGAGGATATGTGGCTTGACTGCACATTACTGCTGACGTAGCTTAAATATTTTGAATGCATAAAATTCTTTAACTCTTTCCATTTCTTGCCACATTCAGGTTTTCCGCCCACGGACACAACTGAGAGATGGTTATTTCTACCCCACTCTGGCAGTATCAATGTGCTAGACGCTGCATTTGCTAGCTGGAGCGAGCCATATATTTTTAAGGGTACGTGTGATCTAGACACGAAACTATTTCCCAACAAACAGCAAGTTCTGCTCTGTTCATGTGGGATAGATAAAGCTAAATCCAGGAACACAGCACATAGCCAAGCTTATAGTAAAATCCAGGAAATACAGTCTCTGTGAACTTTGGACCATTACGTTGTTGGCCTCCAGAATAAGAATAAAACGTTTACAATTGTATTAATTAACGCCACAATTATTTTATTTTATTTTATTTTATTTTATTTTATTTTTTTAACGCCACAATTTTAATAGTTAATTTTTTTAATGCTAATTTCTGTTACTAATTCTCCATCTTATTATACTGAAGTCAGATGTAGTCAGTAATGGTTCTTCTTTGGGGATTTTATCAAGGTTTTCTTTGCAGCGCAGCCTAGAATCAGCTTTCATACATGTCCATGGTCACTCAAAGAAAAAATACACTACCACCAGGGTTGGTTAATGTACTCCCGTCAGCTCCAGCATCTCTGCAGCCTTACATATCTCTAGTCTGCTTTTCCCATTATGTGTGGAGAGAGGCAAGCCATACATAGTCCACTGACCTGCTCGCCCTCCTGGCTCGTCCACCTGGGCCTCTAGATCTCATGCCACGTTGTTTGGGGGGCACGTGTTCCACTATGGTGGCCCCTTTGTTCCACTTAGCACTTCTGCCCTTGAGCTGACAGCTTTCCAGTACCAGTATTATGACCCTGATACTTCCGTTTGTGTTTGGTTGATCTAGCATGTTTTTTCCTTCTTCTCTGTTTAACTTGACTGAATTGCTTTGTTTCATATGTGTTTCCTTATAAACACTATATAACTGAGTTTGTTTTCTGACCCAATTCTAGAGTCCTTTCCTTTCCTTTTATTTTATTTTTTATTTTTTTTAGTCCTTTCCTTTTAATGGGTGATTTATGCTATTTACATTAATTGATATAAATGAAATAGGTGGTCCTAACTATATTATTAAATATAATTAGCTATCGTTTTCAATATTTTTTTCTCTTTATTACTCTAGGTCTGTTATTTTCATGTGCATATATATCAAATATTTATATAAGTATGTATTTTATGTACATATAAAATATACCTATATAAAATATACCTATGCATATTTTGTATAACATATAAAATATTTTTAATACATAATAAATCATAATAGTATTAATAAAATATAAAGTATAGTTGTGCATGTGTGTGTGTGTGTGTGTGTGCCTGTCTGATTTTCTCTGTGATACAAGTACCACCATCCACCCAGACACACAGTAACAAATTCATAAGTCATTTAAGCTCCCCCCTCCATTCATTCCATCAATAGCCAGTGCCTGGCTCTTTGACATATCTCTCAAATCTATCATTTCCTCTTCAGTCTCTGCCTTATGCCAGATTCTTAATGCTTCTCACCTGGATCATCACATATCATTCTCACAGGCCCGTCACCTGCCCTCATCCCATATCGACATAGTCTTCTCGCAGCTGATAGGGATCCCTGTCTAAAACTGCACCACCCAATACGATAGGCGAGTCTACGTAAAATTAAAAATTCAATTCTTCAGACGCCCTGGCCACTTTTCTTTTCTTTTCTTTTTTTTTTTTTATAATTTTTTTTTTTTTTTTATGATAGTCACACAGAGAGAGGGAGAGAGAGGCAGAGACACAGGCAGAGGGAGAAGCAGGCTCCACACAGGGAGCCCGACGTGGGATTCGATCCTGAGTCTCCAGGATCGTGCCCTGGGCCAAAGGCAGGCGCCAAACCACTGCGCCACCCAGGGATCCCCTGGCCACTTTTCAAATGTTTAATAGCCACATGGGTCTCATGGCTGTTGCACAGGACAGCTCCACCGTGAAACTCTGATGTGGCTGCAGAAAGTTCCTTTGCACAGCTCTGTTTTAGATGCAGATCTAACTGTGTTGTTCCCCTTCAGGAAAAGCCTTTAGTAGCTCTTATGGTTTGCAAAACACAGCTTGAATTCCTCACCATGGCCCTCCAGGCTCTTCACAACGTGGCCCCTGCCTGTATGCTGCCTTCTCTCCTGCCCATTTCCAGATTTCCTCTCCAGCTCCAGGGAATTATTTGCTTGTCTTTGACCACCGTGCACTGCATCTCTTTGATGCTCTGATGTTCACCGCTCCCTCAACCAAGTGCTGCCTCTTCCCGGGCAGATTGTCTCTCCGGCATCCCTCTGGCCTTCCCACTCTGGCTCCCATAGCCTCTGGGCCAACTCCACTCTGAACTATAGTTACGAGACGGGCATCTGTCTTCCCCACCATGCTACAAACCCCTGAGAAGAGGTCCTGCCTTTTATGACTTAGATTCCCCACAGGAAGCGTATTACTGGCACACAGAGGTTCTCAAGACAAACATTCCTTAAATGAACAAACAGGTAATCACATGAATGGAGGCCAAGGAGCACAAGTGACGCTCATGTGTTCAGGGAGCAGTAAAGGGACTGATTGATAACAGAGCCTGGGAGGTGGGCAGATTCCACCTTGCGGCAGTTTCAGTCCACACCGATGATCAAACTGGATGGATTCAGGGCTTTGAAGGCATGCACGATTGCAAAGAGCAAGTTCAATTTCCTTTGGGAGCTGCCGAACATTAAATTAACCTTTTTAATCCTTGAAAAGCGGCGCAAACGCAGTCTGCACACTTTGTGTGCTCTGCAGCTGACTGGGGTAGGGGGGAACACCAGCCTTTGGAGCATTAGAGAGAAAGCTATTAAAGCTGCGTATTTTTTAAAAGAGAGAGAGTATAAAGAAGAATTACAAGAAGCCCCCGAAATTACAAGTGTGGGTTACAGTAATTGCTAAATTACAGAGCTCCAGCTTTATTAGACACACACCCCCTCGGCTTCTGCCGATTTCTAGGGCTGTCTTGAGCTGACAAAAGCCAAAAAGCCCTGTGGGAAGTCTGGCAGGGAGCTGAATGGGGCTAATGGGAACCCCCCCTTGTGGGTGAGGCTGGGACACAGAGGTCTGGGTCAAGACCAGGGCAGTTTCTGTTTTCTAGTTATGAATTCATAGGTGGGGGGTGGGGTAGACAATGTACCATGTGCTGGGGTTTGGAGGTAGAACTGGGGTGTTCACATTTTCCTACTATGTGGAAGCAGCCGTGGCCTGTGACCAGTTGATTTGGAAATCTGAGATGTGTCCCGGGGTCTTTGAGGGCCCTGGATTCAGCAGAGAAGGCCCTTCATCAGGCTGATAGTCATCATTTTCTCCATCCACAGCCTTAGCATCTAAGCTCGGTGTCCTGTTCAATAGCACTCCCCCTCCATACACCTGCCTGCTGCCACGCCAGCCACAGATGGGCACATGCCACCTACCTTTTACGTACAGACACACATTAACTTTATCATGCTGTCATCTTCTTTCCCAAACACTAAAGAGAAAGACCTCAGCTTACCTTCAAAACACCGGAAGCGAGTGGCAAAATGAATCTAATGAATGCTACATCCAAGCCCAGACCCGGCTCAACTGGACACTAGATGGCTTAGCCCCTCACACTTACGGCCTGAAAGAAGAAGGGTCGTTTTCTTTTTTCCAAGAGGAATGTATTTAATTTTTCCAGGAGAAATGTATTTAATTTTTCCAGGAGAAATGTATTTATGTTGCACACTCCTGGCTTTTTTACATATAGCATTTAGGGTAAATAAAAAATTACATGCAAAGAAGCAGGAAAATGTGACCCATAATCAGGAGAAAAACTGTCAGTAGAAGTAGACCCAGAGATGGTTGAGATGTTAGAATGACTGGACAAGGAGTTTATGATAAAGATGTTAAAATATCTAGTAGGGAAGGAGGCAGCAGGTGAATAGGGCAGCAGAAAGGGCACCAGATGGGGCTGCAAACAGCTCACCATCTCCTCTGCTGTCAGCTCTGCCCTCCTCCTTCTGGCTGGTTTTCATTCCCTTTTTTTTTTTTTTTTTTTAGATTTTATTTTTAAGTGATCTCTATGTCCACTTTGGGGCTTGAATCATAGTCCTGAGATCAAGAGTCACATGCTCCATTGACTCAGCCAGCCAGCCAGGCATCCTTGGTTTTCATTCCTTTTGACTCCAGGGCAGAGAAGCAAGTTGAGACCATCCCATCAGCTTCAGGATTTTGGTGATGATGGTGGTGATGGTGGATGGTGATGATAGTGGTGATGGTGATGGTGCTGGTCATGGTGTTGATGGTGGTGATAATGGTGGTGATGGTGATGATGGTAGTTGTCATCATCTGCTTGGGCAGATACAACAAAATAGCATAGACTGGGTGGTTTAAAAACAGAAATTCATTCCTTACACTTCTGTACCTCAGGGAGTTAAGATCAAGGTGCTGACATTTGTTCCTGGTGAGAGTCAGCTCCGTGGCTTGTAGACAGCTGCCTTCTCACTGTGATCAAATGTGCTTAAATGGCCTCTGCTCAGTGTGTGCACATGGAGAGAGCAAGCAATCTTGTCTCTTCTTATAAGACACGAATCACGTCCTGAAGGCACCACCCTCAAGACTTCATCTAAACCTAATCACCTGCCAAAGGCCCCCCCTTCCAACTTCCATTACATTGGGGGTAGGCTCTGACATATGAATCTGGGGGGACACAGACATGCAGCCTGCAGCAGGAGTGATGCTGCTGCTGCTGGTGCTGGCAATGCTGATGGCTAACACCTGTGCCGCCGTCTTTATTGACCAGACACTATTCTATGTACTTCACACAAACTATCTCACACGAACAGTTACTAGGTATTGTTTCCCCACCATTTTGCATATGGGGAAACTGAGGCATGGACCCAGGTTAAGTCACCCAGCTGGTAAGTAGAAGAACCAATATTCAAAGCCAGCTGCAGAGAACACTGCCCTTGGATGATCTTTGCAAATGTACACAGCCCAAGGACCTGCAAAAAATTAAGGGGGCAGATGTATGCATTATCTAGAGAAATGAGCCTTTAAGAAAATAAAAAGTGGGACGCCTGGGCGGCTCGGAAGTTTAGCACCTGCCTTCGGCCCAGGGCATGATCCTGGAGACCCGGTATCGAGTCCCACATTGGGCTTCCTGCATGGAGCCTGCTTCTCCCTCTGCCTGTGTCTCTGCCTCTCTCTGTGTGTCTCTCATGAGTAAATAAATAAAATCTTCTAAAAAAAAAAAGAAAGAAAAGAAAATGTAGATAAGCAGCTCAGAGGACTGCAACCTAGAATTCTCTACCCTCCTCACATTTCCTTGAGGGCTGAGTCTCCAGGGGGCACAACTGTAGGAGTTCTGCAGATGGGCTTTTGCTTCATCAGTGCATATCGCTAGTCTTCGTTTTACTGGGCTTCGCAGGGCTGAATTTGTAACACAGGTTTTATACTCACTGCTGACCTGTCACCAGAGTGCTCACCTCCCAGCCAGTCTTCTGTACAGTTGCGATGTCAGTCTCTGGGCCCTAATCCCAAAGAGTAGATGACCCCAACACTCACCATCGGGAATAAACCCCCAAGCCAGTGGCTCTCTTGATCCCTCGGGTTTCCCTGTATTCCATGTTACGGGGGCCACGCGTGTTTGCTGGAGTGCTCACAGGTGTGCACACAGACACACGCGCCCTACTCTGAGATCACAGGCGGACCAGCACAATGAGATTTAATAACGTGGCTGTGTTCCAGCCCCTCTCCTCCCAGGGAGGGCGGCAGCAGAGGAAGGGTGCCCAGAGCAGCACCCAGAGCACGCGGCACCTGAAGGAGGAACCCTGGGAGCCAGGCCTCTGCCGCCACCCCGCTGCAAGACCTGCCTCCTCATCTGGGAGGTGGAACCAGCAGCCCCCGATGTGGCTCCTGCAAAGACACCACTTGAGTGGGAATCTCCGTAAAGCTTGAAGTGCTGGACAAAAACCCAGGGCTCTCTGTTAGAGGAAAAGACTTTTGTCTCCCCCACGTACCCCCAGCTGCTCTGGAGAGCAGGAGATCCAGATGAGACCCTGAGGAGGAGGGGGGCAGAGAAAGGCAAAGGATGGAGAGCTGGCTGGGGAGGGGATCCTCTGCAGGAACTTCCACTGAGCAGCAGGCAGGCTGCAGACCTGCCTCAGAGCCAGAGCCAGAGCCGGGATCCGGGTCCCTCCCACAGCAGTGGGGTCCGGTCGGGGCTGTGCCCGGGCCACCCAACAGTGGAGCTCCAAAGATGCTACTGAGCCCTGTAATGAGTGGCCCCCTTGGGTTACTCTGGTTGCAAGTCCTGAGACTCAGCAACCCCCACCCCAGGTCAAGTCTACACCCTCACAGCTCACGACCCACCAGGAGGCACTGCTGGTCCTACCTTCCCCCCCCCCCCAGCAGTGGTCACAGCCCCTCCTGCTTGCTGCCCACCCTGGCTGGGCTGGAGAGGCTGCCTCTGGGGTTCCTGAGCGCCCTGCCTGGGCGGGTCCTTGGCGCCTCTCCCCACGCCATCCCTCCATGTGGCTGTTTCCTTCGGGGGACTTAGATTTCTTCATGGGACAGGCTCCGAGGAAGTCATTAATCAGGGAGGTGGAGGGGCGGTGGCGGTTCTCCACGTGCCAGGTGATCAGCTGATGCTGGCGTCCCTGGCACCTGAGGGGGCAGAGAGGGAAAAGGAGGAGGGGGGAGAGGAGGGGAGATGGGCGTAGGGGTAGGGAGGAGGGAATAAGGGGGGAGGAGGAGAAGAAAAGGAGAGGAGGGGGAGGAGAGGGAGGAGGAGGAGGGAATAGAAGGATAGAAGAAGGGGGAGGACAGGGAGGACGGAGAGGGATGGGAGATGGGGGTGGGGAGGGAGGAGGGGATAAGGGGAGAGGAGGGGAAGAAAAGAAAAGGGAGGGGAAGGAAGGAGGCGGCGCAGGGGGAGGGGACAGGCAGGAGGGGGAGGGGTGAGAGGGAAGAGGGTTGAGGGGGAAGAGGGAGGGGAGAGGGAGGAGAGGGGAGAGGGAGAAGGAGGAGGGGGAAAAGGGAGGGGAGGTGGGAGAGGGAGGAAGGAGGGGAGAGGGAGTGGGCGGGGGAGGGGAGGGGGCAGGAGAGGAGAGGGAGGAGGGGGAGGAGGGCGTTGAGGGAAGGTGCAGCAGCTCCCTGGCAGGGACTCTCTCCGAGGAATTAGTCTATGAATCAGGCGACACGCAAGGTCCTTGTGGTTACCCGCACTCCCTCTTCGTCCTCATTACCGCCGCCGCCGCCCTCCCTGACGGAAGGAAGATGCCCTCCCGGCCAGGGCACTCCTCGGGCCCCACTCTCCCCGGGCCCCACTCCTCTATGGGGACCGCGGTCTGCCCGCAGGTCAGCGGCTGAGCGGTGGCCCCAGGACCCTGCCCGGCACGTGGAAGGCTGGCGGGGTGCTCGTGTGGAGGACTTGGGGCGTCGGGTGTTCCTGGAGCCACCCTGCTGTCCTCTGGGAGCGCCGGGCAGGGGCGCGGCGGGAGGGCTGGGGCTCACACAGGCGGGAGGAAGGAGGGTGGCCAGGCCAGCTTTGTAGGGGTGCAGGGAGGGGCTTGGCTTGGCTGGAATCAGCCCCCTGTCCTCCCCAACGCTTCCAGCCTCCCAGCCTCGGAGTCCCTTCCAGCTCTGCGCCCCCCCCCCCCCCCCCACTCAGGCCTTTGCACAAAGGGAGCCCGTCTGACACCGACCCCATCATGGGTGGGTCCCCCATCACACCACCTTCCCGGCCTGGAACTTCAATATGTGCTTTCCGAGGGGGCACCTGCTGGGGTCCTCCTGGGGCCCCACTCGAGAGCCGCCCGCTGCCCACTGGAGTCTGGGTGGGGAAGGGGCTCAGAAGTGAGCGTTTCAGGAACAGAGTCGACCCGGGTTCTGTGCCGTGGCCCCGAGCTCCGCAGGCCGTAGCGGATGGTGGCTCGCAGGACTTCCCCAGGACGCTCTGCCCACCTGCCTGCAGCGACGACGAGCGCCCCGGTGGAGCCGGGCAGAGCGGGGAGGCCGAGGGAACAGCAGTCCTGGGGCCCCTCCTGCGTCTGGGTCTACACAGACCCTTCCAGCGGGGCTTCGAACGGTTTCCAGCAGCTCCGGCAACCAGGCGCCTCTCTCATCTGAGGACAGGGATGGCCTGTGCACCTCCAGCCCCTGGGGCGCGGCCCACTTGTAAAAACGTAGCTATTCTCACTTATTAAGGTCGATGTACAGGATGCTCTAATGTACCGCTATTAAAATCCTGTTTTCAAAACAAACAAACAAAAAAACACAAAACAAAACATACCGAAGTGGGGAAATCCTCACGGGTAAGTGAAAGCACAGGTTACAAAAGGAACCTGCTCCCTCTGAGCTCAGTTTTAGAAAAACAAATAACAAAGTTTGCAGAAGCATTTAAAAGCACCTCTCCAAATAAATAGATAGATAGATGATAGATAGATAAATAAATAAATAAATAAATAAAATAAAAGCACCTCTCCCCTCTGGTGCGTGGGCCGGTGGTTCCCGCGTTCACTGTTACAGTGGTTGTTTCTCTGCTTTTCTCTACTTTTCAAACTTTCTACAGAAAACAGGTATTGCTCATATTATCGGAGGAAAACCAGAACATCTGACTTTCTGGAAAGGCCAGCGCCCTGGGGGTGGGGGCAGGGCTGGGTGTGCAGCCAGCTGGGGTCAGGGGTCAGCAGCTGGACCGCAGCCCCCAGGGGGGAGGAGGGGGTGGGGGAGTGGGGGGGGACAGGCTCTCAGGCTCAGCTCCTCATCGCGACATTTCTCTCCATCAGCGCCGGACCCATGTGCTGGCGTCAGGCCAGCGTCCCTGACACAGCTGGTTCTGGTTGCCCGGGTCCTTCCTGATTGTGCCTTGGGCGGCACACACATCTGGAAAGCGTTCTAGGCGCCAAGGCAGGAAATGCATCTGGTCTGCGCAGTGAGTCCCAATTTCCAGCATCCGGGACACCCGAGCTGGGCCCAACCTACTTGGAAGCCTGTCTCCCCTCTCCTCCCTCAGGGGGAGCGATGGGGGAGCAGGGAGCTGGAGGGGAGGGGAAGGGGAAGGCCGGGGACAGAGGGCTCCTGCCTGGCCGAGGCAGCCTCACCTGAGCTCCGAGTCAGCAGCGCCACCTGCTTGGGCTCAGTGGGGGCGGGGGACCCCGCAGGGTGGAACCTGGCACAGGATGCCTCCGAACCGTCAGCATTGTGGGAAGGTACAGCAGTTCCCTGGCGGTGAGCACATGGGGGTCTGGCCCAGGAGTCTGCATGGCTCTCACCCTCCCTCCTGCACCTCCTGCCCCCCTACATCCTCTCCCCAGCACCCCTAACACCCATTCAAGTGGGATACAAGCACGCTCAGGAAGCATTATGGTAATTATGCCTCCCCTCCCCTCCCCTCCCCCCAGCCAGAGTTGGCGCTGGGGAAAAGGACGGTGGGCTTTGTATTTCCTTGTGGTGTTTTTGTTTTGTTTTGTTTTTCTGGCATTTCCGCATTCCACATTGTCTACTGTGTTCACGTTACTTTCGTTACTTTCGTAGTCAGAAAGTAATGCTTAAAGACGAGAGGAGGCACGGCCATGAATACAGATCCAAAAGGAGACCCCTTAGCTGATTTCCATCTGGTTTCTCCCCCAGGTGGAGGCCACCTGCCATGGATCCTCGCTGGATGCCAACGCGCACACACAAGCAGGGTCTGGAAACCCCGTCCCCCCCCCCAAAAAAAAGCCCCTGTTGATTGAATCACTTTTCTGGCTTGTTCACAGCCCAGAGCAGGGAAGGAGTGAGCACTGGACACCTGGTCACCACAGCCCCCTCGGGACATCCCACCCCCACACAGGTGCTCAGAGTCCTAATGACGCTATGGCTGGTCCCTGGGGCCTCCCGAGCACCCCCAGGATGTCTGGCAAGCTCAGCCCAGATCGTGCAGCTCCTTAAGGAGCCCCGTGGGCCAAAGGAGACCAAGACCAGGACCGTGGGTGGTGGGAGAAGGGTCGGGGTGGTATGGGGTCTACAGAGGGTGAGCAACTTGTCCAGCTCACCCAGGACCTTCCTGGTTTTAGCACTAAAAGTGGCACATCCCTGGAAACCCCACATGTGCAGGCAAACTGGGACAGTTGGTCACCTGGATCAACAATAGGGGAAGAGTCCCTGTCACTGCAGGGAGTCTCGGGCTGCCCTGGGATGGGAAAGGCAGGTGGGCTGGGCGGAGAGCCGGCCTGGTCCAGTGGGGCTGGCGAGTGAGGGACCAGCAGCACAGGGCCAGGCAGCCGGCGAGGCACGGGAAGTGAGCCCCCGGGAGGAAGGGGCCAGATTCCTGAGCTGAGGTCAAGGCCTGGAGAGGGTCCGGCCCAGAGAGAGCAGCTGCCGGACAGGGATGTCCAGCAGGGGTGAAAATGGGGACCGTTTTAGTCTGGAGGCGGAACAGGGCTTCGGGGTCAAGGAACTGCCCCCCTCCCAGGTGGACCCTGTCCTCCTGTGCTCCCGGCAGATGTCAGCTGTGGGTGACACACCCCAGAAGCCTGGAAGCCGAGGCTCTACGTGGCCACTGTCCATCTCCATTGATTCATTCGGGCAGGAAACCCAGTTACCTCCTGCAAAAGGAGTCAACCTGCCCCACAGAGAGGGCAGGGGGTGGGCGGGGGGAGCCGAGGGGCTGCGGTAATCCTGACGCCACCCAGCCTGTCGGCGGCAGAGCAAACCTTGAACCCACATCATCTGAGTCCCAGTGCGGGGACTTCTGCTTTCCACCTCGGCCACCCCTGCCGCCACCTCGTCCCTGAGGCCCAGAGATGGAGGGGGAAGGGGACACCTGGGCTGGAACAGCACCCACCTTCCCCCGAATTCATGTCCTTGCAGAACCTCAGAACGTGGCCTTATTTGCAAATAGCGTCTTTCCAGATACAAGGTAAGGACGGGATGAAGCCACCCTGGATTAAGGTGGGCCCCAAACCCAATGGGAGTGCCAGGCAAGAAATCGGGCAAGAAATCGGTTTCTTGTCTGCAAGGACAAAAGCACAGAGCAGGAGGCCAGAGCCAGGCATAGCCTGCCGACACCCCAATCTTGGGCTCTCGGCCTCCAGAACAGTCACAGAATAGGGCACCTGGTCGGCTCAGGGCGTGATCCCGGGGTCCTGGGGTCAAGTCCAGCACCGGGCTCCCCGCAGGGAACCTGCTTCTCCCTCTGCCTCTCTTAAATAAATAAAATTTTAAAAAAGAAAAAAAAAAGCACTGGGAGAGTATTTTTGTCGTTTTAGGCAGCCCCAGAGATCCCCTGGACACCCAGAGGCACCCTGGGGGTCGCGGTGGTTTCAAGCCAAAGGGCTTGGGTCCAGAACGCTCGAGCTCACGCCCCCTGCCCACGGCACCCTCCGGAACCTGTCTCCTCCCCGTTCTCTAGGCACAAACTCGCCAGTGTGGAAATACTGTCAAATACTGACCAGTTCATAGGGTCCAATCTGATAGGGCGGATTTTAAGAAGAAAAACTTTATTTCCAACAATATAGGAACAGAAGCAGCTGGCAGCGCCTCCCCGTGGGAAACCCTCCCAAGCCTCCTTCAGTGAATAAATTAGGAAAGCTCTGCCCTTGGCTTTCCAGAGAAACGAGTGCTTCTGGATTCCCCGAAACCGGCGTCCCCGCCACCATTAAACAGCCCCCCACACCCAGCAAGCACCCCGGTGCCGGCTTCCTCTGCAAGGAAGGCCGCGCCTCCGGGGCCAGGAAGAGGAACACATCCCCCCTTCCAGGTTTGCTTTCGGACATTTATTTCAGGAAATACATTTTCAACTTTGTTATTTATACAAAAAGACGAATTTCTCAGGAGGCACATAGCAAAAGGCCACTGCGGAACAGATCCCAGTGAAAGTCACAATTTTTTCAAGGTCTGGCTACAGAGAAGGAAAGCGAGTCCACCCGGCCGGGGAGGCCGCCCCTCGCCCCCCGCCCCGCCGCTGGAGGTGGAGGTGTCCTTCGCAATCTTGGTTTTGGCAAAAACACGGCAAGTCGGCAAGTCAACGGTTTCACTGAGGGGTCCTTCCTGTCTTGGGTGGGGAGAGAACACGTGATGCACGCATATCGTAGGTGTGCGTACACACACACCTCTGCACAGGCCTCTCTGCACCCCCTTCCTCCACTGCTGTTCTCACGGGTTGCAGTGAGCCGGCCCGGGGGGTGCAGACAGACGTGCACCTCACCTGGGTCTCATCTCACCTGCCCTCTGCTGTGCGAGGGTCCCTGCTGGTCTCTCGGGGGAGACAGAGGGTGAAGGAGCAGGACCAGGAGCGACTGGCACAGCCCTGCTTGGAAAATCCCGTCTGCAGCCTGACGATGGGCCAAGTGCACCTGACTCCTGACCTTTCCTTCTCTGCGGGGTGGGGGTGTCTTTACGATGGGCTCTGGGGCACAGGAGCCCAGGCACATTTAGGGCCATGAAAAGCTCCTGGGGTCATGGTGTCAGCAAGGCCTGGCCCGGGAGGGCTGCATGTGTACCTGGGGTGGCCGCCTGGGCATAATTTAACCAGAGCATCTTGGGCCAAAGAGGTGTCTAAACAGACAGACGGACACACACACTCTCTCCCAGTTCCCAGTTCTGTGGGGCGATGCAGGGCAGACACCGGGGCCACTAGGGCCGCTCTGACAGGCCCAGGCTCGGCCCACAGCCCCCTCCTTCCGGCAGTCACCTCCTCCTCATCTCCTCCACCAGATTCACTTGCTTGGACCTTCCCCAGAATCATGGGGGTGGGCTGGAGTGGGGTGCATCCTTTTCCTTCCCTTGAAGGCTCAATCAAATCCTGGGGGGAGGGGGGACGACGGAGAGATGGAGGCACACCTCTCTCTGTCTGACTTGTCCCCAGTTCCGGCGGAGGGGACGGCGGGGGAAAGGACGCTGGCTCGTGGACGGCTGAGATAAAGGCACTTTCTGCTCCAGGACGGGCTCGTGGGGGCTCGTGGGGGCTCGTGGGGGGGTGGGGGGCGGGCAGCAGGCAGCCAGTGGGCCTTGCTGGGTCTAAGCAATCGGCAACTTGCATCTCATGGAATCAACTCTTCTCCCGATGGGTGGGGCAAGGGCGGGGGCTCTCTGAGTTCCGGGTCTGAGTTAGGGCCCTTAGGGCCTGGGGCCGTGCAGGGAGGGGGCGGGAGGGGGCTCCGGGTCTCCCCCCACACCACCCTGTCCTGATCGGAGGCTGTGGCGACCGGGAGCTGCGCCTGGGGATGGGGACTGACGCGGAATGGGGGGGCCCCTCCTGCCCCCCCCAGACCTCGGGGACAGCCAGAGGGGCGCGGCCTCTCCGAAGCCCAGGCCGGTCCAGGCCCCGGAGTCAGCGGCTAATAACACGCATACTCAGGAGGGCACACGGCGTGTCGTTACTCGGCAGCGTGTCAGGGGGCGGAGGACGATGACGAACGGAGGAAATGATATAAAATAAGACGGGGCACGTGGGCAGGCCTGGGGGTGGTGCTGGAGAGGACTGGGGGGCAGGGTCCCGGGGGCAGGGCGGGTGGGTTACATCTCCTGGGCTTCGGGCCCCTTCTCGTCGACGCCGTTGGACACGGCGCTGCTGCCTTCGTGCAGGCGCTTCACCCGGTAGGCCTCGAAGTGGATGGTGCTGGTAATGTCCTTAATGTTTTGCATGTGTGTCCTGGAAGGAGGGCCACGATACAGGGAGGTCACAAGATGGGGCCGACCCCAGTCCCCACCCCCTGGCTTTCAGGGGGCCCCCCCAGGAGGGGCCAGTAGGTGGGCCAGGGCCCAGGCCTGGCGGGGTTGTGGGTGCCGTCTCCGAGGCACAAGAACACAAACGTCCCACTGCTTGTGCCCCCGTCCCCCCGTGTCAAGTCTAAGGGCAGGGGCTGGGTGCGAACTCAGAGGGGACAACACTGGAATGTCCTTGCTGCCACCTAGAAGCCCCAGGCCATTGGCCAGGTGGGGGGGGCGGGGCAAGGACCAGTGGTCCTGGGGCCAGGGCCTGAGCTGGAGTGCTGGTCGACCCCACTGGTCCTATGCTCGGGTTTTCCCTCCCCTGCAGCCCAGGCCCTCAGGACAGACTGGAAAGTGGCGGGGCGGGGGGGGGGACGGTGTCTTCTGCTGCCAGGCTTTCCAGCATGGTGGGGTCACCCCCCGAAGCCACAGCCCATCCCCCCAACTTAGAGGCCCCAAGAGATAGCCTTGTCCCTCCCCTTGACTTCATTCCTAGATTCCTAGAATGCATCCACCTGCTGAGAAGCGGGGAGCCCCTGGTGCCACAGCGGGAGCCCCCCACCCCCACCCCCACCCCCGCTCTATAGGCTTAGGGGTGGCCGCCCAGGGGACACCAAGGAGCCTCAGCTAGGTCAAAGCAGTGCGGTCAGAGGACACTGGGATGGGAGTGGGGGACGCCGCCCCCATGCCTGGCACCAAAGGCCCCTGAGGCCCTGAATCTAATGGACCCAGGCTGCAGAGAGGAGAACCTGGCCCCCTTCCCACCCAGGTGACATCATCTAGAGGAAGAATTTCTACTTTCTGCTTCATTTCCATGGCAGTGTTTTAGGCCAACGGACTTCGGAGGTCCTCCTGGGGGGGGGGGGTCAGGCCAGCTGCTGTCCAGGCCTGCTCCCCCACTGCCTACACTCCTCATTCAGGGGCCTCTCGGGGCCTTCAGGGGGCCAAGCCGACAGCCCACAGCCCTGACTCACCTGATAAGGAGGTCCCGAAGGTAGGCAAACTCACAGTGGGTGGTGTTCTCAACTGAGAAGAGACAGAGGAGCTTTAATGTCACCCAAAGGCCCTCCCCAGCCCTGCCGCTCCCCTCCCTGAGAGGTTCTGGTGCCAAGAGGAGCCTGGGCAGGTGGGCATGGGAGTCACCACCCCACAGGGGAGTACTGGGCCCCTCACGGGCACCCGGCTCTGCGGATACGACCTTGGCAGGCCCGACGGGGCTCCTGCTCTCCAGAGGGTTCTGGTTGAGTGGTGACAGGACACAGGAACCCTCCACCCAGCAGCGGGCTACGGGCAGGAGGGCCGGTGTTAGGGGCTCCTGGGGGGGCTCAGTGGGCGAAGCATCTGCCTTCAGCTCAGGTCATGATCCTGGGGTCCTGGGATCGAGCCCCACATCGGGCTCCCTGCTCAGCGGGGAGCCTGCTTCTCCCTCTGCCTGTGTCTCTGCCGCTCCCCCTGCTTGTGCTCTCTCTCTCTCTCTCTCTCTCTCTCCTCAGTAAATACATAACACCTTGGCCAGAGCAGTGGGGCCACGGCTCCTCACTGGGAACCAGGGAGGCTTCTGGGAAGAGCAGGATGTCCCAGGGGATCCCTGAAGCCGGGACAGGGTCAGGAGTCGAAGGTGGCGTCCTAAAGACCCTGTGCCCCAGCGGGCGCTCTCCCACACGCGTTAGCATTCACATCGCGCTCTGGCTGCAGGGGACAGTTCTGGGGACGTGGGAAGACGGGGCAGGGAGGGGGCCCTCAGGTCCCCCATGAGGATCCGAGCGGCACCCCCGTGGTGGCTGGGGGCACAGCTGGTGACAGTCTCATTGCTGGCCTCATCACTAAGCCGCACCACCGGGGTGTGTGATTGTCGCGCACCCGCAGGCCGCTAACCGTCTACGCCGCAGGAGGCGGGCACAGAGCACGCACGGAGAGACGTCAGGTGCGGGGCGCCTGCACGTTTAATCCAATCTCCTCACACCCCACAAGCCAGCACCACGGCCCCTCCTCTGCGGTCTCAGGAACTGGGGCTCAGAGGGCAGGGAATGAGTCTGTCTCCCCGCCGCCCTGTAAGCTGCCAGGCAGGGCTGCGGAGAAAAAGCCCCAGTGCCTCTGCCTTGCCGAGCCCTTGAGTTCTAGATCTTATTCCAAGTTGCTGCTTGCCTGGCTTCCGCCCTCCATGCGCCTCTGACACCCCCACCCGCACGGGGCTGTGCCTGCACTAGAACCTTCCACCGACCGGCTCCCACATGGCGTTGCTACAAGCAGGGAGAGCGGGCGGGAAGAGCAGAGCCCCAAGCTGGGAATGTGAGCATGAGTGTGGCTGCTTCCCCTGGCCTCAGCTTGAGTCCTCCTGGCCTCTCTGACCCTCGGTTTCCTCCTCTGTAAAGTGGGGGCTCAAAGGTCACCCACATCTCAGGGACTCGAGAGCATTGGATGAGCCGACTGTGTGCGGTATCACACCCCACCCAGCTCCCGAAGACACCCGGCCGTTTCCCAGGATGAGCGGAACATCTCAGGATGGTGCACCCCAAGTGGCAGGGAAGATCAAGGAAACAGGACCAGGAACGGGAAGGGACGGGGAGGGGCGGGGTGGGGTGGGCAAGAACGAGGCAACAGCTCCTGCTGCCAGGGGCGAGCACAGAGCATCCCTCAGGTCCGCTATCAGCACACACGGTCCCGGAGATAAAGAGCCAGCCCTGTTCTGGGGAAGCTGAGCTACGCTGACGTAGCTCCTCCAGGGCCCTCCAGGGTCCTCATACAGGCTGCGGGAGTGGGAGACCCACCACCTCGCCACTGTCCTTACAGGTGCCACCGCACACGAGTCACAGGATCTAGGGCCCAACACAGCAGGCCGGAGCAGGCCGCCAGGGGGCAGCAGACGCGTGTCCATCCCTGGGCTGCCCCCAAGCCTCTGTGGCCTCTGGCCTTTTTTTTTTTTTTTTTTAAGATTTTATTTATTTATTGGAGAGAGATCAAGCAGGACAGGGAGCGAGCACCACGAGCACAGGGAGCGGCAGAGGGAGAAGCAGCCTCCCTCTGAGCAGGAAGCCCAATGAGGGGCTTGATCCCAGGACCCTGGAATCATGACCTGAGCTGAAGGCAGAGGCTTCACCCACTGAGCCCCCCAGGCGCCCCCCACGGGCCCTTCCTATCCCACACTTCACCCTCCAGAGCGCGTGTCCGTGAACCAGTTCCTAAACAGCAACATTTCAAGACGAGGCGGAGCCAAGGCAGTTGTCGACAAGCCCAGGGAAAGGCTGGTTGTGAGCCGAGCAGCGCCCCCAGAGACCCCCCAGGGGTCACAACCCTTGGAGGAGGGGAGATCTGCAGCAGGCGGAGCCAGCAAACACCCAGGGAGAGGTGGGTTCGTAAAACACCATCCTGCACCCGATCGGCACCCGTGGGCACCCGAGGCAGGTCCGCGGGCCTCTCCAGGCCTCGCCCAGGCTTCAGCAGAGCAGGGCTGGGCCCTGGGGCTCCGCAGCGCAGCCTCCTGCAGGAGGGGCAGGCAGGCAGCAGGATAATGCCTGTGAAGCGGGCACGGATGGAGCCCCCTGACCAGCGGTTTTCACGGCCCTCACTTTCTCAGCGTGTTTGTTTGCCCTAAAAGCTCCAGAAGTCCTTGGGACGTTCTGCATTTTACTAAAATCTTGGCCCATGGTACCCATTTTAAGGATGGTGAGCATGGAGGCCCTGGGGGATTAAGGGACTTGCCCAGTTCCACAGAGGGGTGAGGGTGGCGGCGGGGGGGCAGCGCCTTCTGGACCTTCTCTATATTGGGCCCTCGGCCGGGGATCGGCCCCGGGATCGGCCCCAGGATCGAAGAACAAAGCAGCCCATTTCAATCTGTCCTTCCTCCCTCCTCTGTCCCAAAGAGGGAGGATGAAACAGAGCGGGTGGTGAAGAAACACCCGGGGTGGGGCCCACCTAGGGCGCCAGCACCTGACGGGGGTGAACTGTGCTGCCCACACCACGCCCAACACCCAGCTCCTCGCTACTCGTGACCCAGAACTTATTTGGAAAGTGTTTTTGAAGATGTGATTGAGGTAAAGACCATAACAGGGGGTCATCCTGGATCTTAGGGGGACGCTAAGCCAACGACAAATGTCCTTCTGAGAAGACAGACACAGAAAGCTGAAGGTGGAGCGGAGACGGGGGGCAGGGTGGGGGGGTGCAGGCAGGGAAGCCAAGGGACATTGAGGATGGCTGGCAGCCCCCAGGAGACAGGCCTGGTGGGACATGTCCCCCCTCCGGGCCTCCGCAAGGAACCACCCTGCTGACGCCTTGACGTCGGGCCTCTAGAACCAGGAGAATCATTTTCGGTTTCAAGCCACCGGGTCTGCGCTAACTTGTTCGAGCAGCCCCCAGGGCACTAAGATGTGGGGGTCCTGGGAACTGCTGCAGGGGGCGGACGTCTGGTTCTCAGGGCTGGACGGAGCCACAGGGCCCAGCCCTGTCCTAGGCCCAGGGAGGTGAAGCAAGGTGTCCAGGGTCACACCGCGTGGCTATGAAACACCAGCACCAGAACTTGGCAGGACCCCGCCTAGCTCCTTTCTCTCTGGCTATTTCCCTGCCCCCTGGGGGATTGGGGTAGAGCTCCAACAGCTAAGGGCTGTGGGCCCCGGGGAAGCCACCTGTCCCCCTCCCTGTGGCCGAGAGGGGCCACGTGACCCATGAGCACCCAGCTGGGGCTCTGGTGCATAGGCTTCAGGTCAGCAGAAGCAGCTTTAGCTTTCTGATCTGCCGGGGGCCTCAGCGGCTTGGTGATTACCTTCTATGGTGCCCCATTTGGTTTTCCTTCCGAGGATCCTCTTCCCATTCACTTGGTACTCATGGTCACTGCCCACCACGGCGAACGGGATCATCTCCTGGGGGAGGGACAGGGGCTCTGGTCAGGTGTGTGTGCAAAGGCCGGTGTGCCCCTGGGCCCCTGGGAGGAGCCGCCCCGCCGTGCCCTCTAGCAGGAATCGAGGGGCCCCTGGGCACCGCATCCGGCCCACCCACTCACTCGGAACTTCTCGTTCACCAGCCGGTCCTCCGAGTCCTCGTCAAACTCCTTCTGAGGGTACACATCGATGCCATTGGACAGCAGGTCCGCGGTGATCTGGGGATCCAGAGGGGGGAGGTGTGGGCACCGTCCACACAGCCAGCTGGACCGCTGCCCCCGCCCCGGATCCGCCCCCACTGTGACCTCCAGAAAGTGAGGGGGCCCAGCTTGGGGTGAAGGGCGGGCTCTGCGGGGCTGGTGACCCTGATACTCCAGTTCTGGAGCCTCCTGGGCGGAGGAGGGGCAGCTGGCCCAAGTCCTACGCGGCTCCCCGTCCTGCCTATCCAGCCGCATCGCACCCCAAAGATGGCAGCTTGGGGTTGTCGAGTCACCCTCGAGCTCTACCCGGAAGCCCTCTGTCCTGGCGGGCCCCGGATGCTGCACAGGCCCTCTGCAGCCCAGCACGCACCTGCCCGTGTCAGGACTGTCACTACCCTTTGTGGCACCAGCTCCTGCAGACACAGGGACACTCCCGTGCACAGCCGTCATCTCTGCCCTAAGCACAGACCCACCGCCGTGCGCAGGCTCCTCCGCCAGCCAACACGGCCATGGCAAGGGCAGTCCCCTCTCAGCATGCTGGGAGAAGCCCCACACCTGAGGCCATGGGCTGAGGCCCGGTGGGGGGGCATGCGGTGGGGGGGCATGCGGTGGGGGGGCATGCAGAGCTTCGGGGATTAGACAGAAGGGCCTCCTGGTTCACGCCCACTGAGTAGAGGGTCTATAGGGCCAGGTGTGGTTCTGACATGTGGCCTGCGAGGAGGCAGCAGCCCCGGGCGCGCCCGCCTGCGTGGACGGCAGCCTGACGTAGGGAAGGGAGATGCGGCCCCCTGTCCCCACGGTGGAGACCACCCCCTTTGCGCTTTCTCTTCCATCTAAGAAAAGCCCGGCATGCCGTGTCTGACGGCCTCGCTCCGTCGAGGGCCGTATGGAGGCGGGGAGCCCTACCCGCTGCTTGAAGTAGACCCTCTCCTCCAGGGTCAGCGTGTCGGCCTTGGCGATGACGGGAACGATGTTCACTACTTTGCTTAGGCGCTTCATGAACTCGATGTCCAGGGGCCTGAGGCTGGAAGGGAACGGCGTGGATGAGTAGGGGCGGCGGGGACGGGGACAGAACGAGAGGCGCCGGCTGGAGCTGA
Organism: Canis lupus baileyi; assembly: GCF_048164855.1. Lineage (NCBI taxonomy): Eukaryota > Metazoa > Chordata > Mammalia > Carnivora > Canidae > Canis > Canis lupus. Next base: position 57,564,748 of record NC_132853.1, on the reverse strand, counting down.
GACAGGGCCCTCAGGGTGCCCGTGCGGGCTCCCGGGGCGGGGACGTGCCAGCCCGGCCAAGGCCGTGACTCGAGTGCCAGCCAAGCCCTGATAAGGGACAGGAAAGAGGCAGAGGGCATTCCCTAGACACGAGCCGGGCCGGGCCGGGCAGGCTGGGGACAGGCCCGCTCTGAGCACCGTCCTGGCTGGGGTGTCCTCTCAGAGACGGCAGCTGGGGCTGCTCTTGCTCCGAAGGCTGCGGGGCTTCCCTTGGGAGGGACAGGCAGGAGGAAGCACCCGGCCAAGCTTCTGGAACAGGCTGCTGTCCACGGTGCCCCCAGACCCAGGCCCACTGGCTCCAGCGTGCCGCAGTCTGACGTCGGTTAAGGCCCTGGCCCTCAACGGCCCCCCGCCACCCGGAAACGCGCCCTGAGCGGGTGTGGGGCAGCATCGCGGGGGCCCTCGAGGGGCCGGCACCCTCCTCCCACCCTGGGGCAGAGCTGTGCCCGCTCTTCCCCCCGCCCTGGCGAGAGCAGCAGTCACAGACACAGCCCGGGGTCCTGAACCAGGCTGCACAGAGCCGCCCTGACCACGCGGGACCGGGGACCCGGGGAGGTGACCCCGCGCAGGACTCACGAGTGGCCGGTGGCGGGGATGAAGTACAGGCAGCAGTGCACGCGCGTGTCCGGGATGCGCTTCTTCCGATTGATGTTGACCTCTTCCTGCAGGTACTTCTCGTACTGGTCGTTGATGAACTTCATGATGGGCTGCCAGCTGCGCGGAGAGGCCCCGTCAGGCCGCACCAGGCGACGGCTCCCGCCCCGTCCCCTCCCGCAGGCCGCCAGTCCCCTGATTCCCCACCCGGTACCCAGTCTTCCAGGTACAAGGGCCGGGGGTGTTGGGCTTTCTGAGCAGAGGCCGCAGCCTTCCCTGAGCTCCCAAACCAGCCTCCCATGGTGACCTTTGACCCCAGGGGGAGGGCGAGGGCAAGATTCCCAGGGTAACTGCGTTGGTCGGGGATTTGGGGGCCTCTGAGGCCAGGAGCAGCCCAATGGGCTCTTACCAGTTCTCGTTGTTGATATGGTCCCCGAACCCCGGGGTGTCGATGACGGTCAGCTTCATGCGGACGCCTTTCTCCTCAATATCTGCACAGAATCACAGCACCCACCAGGCTCAGGGGGAGACTCCGGACCCTTACAGCCCCACCCCGAGGCCCCGGGGTCACATGGGTGACCAGCGATGACCCCCCTCCCCAGGTGACGCCAGGGAGACGACCGCAGCCAGCAGCGAAGCCCAGCAGGGGCTGGTGACGGTCATCTTGGGCAGCTGCTGCCCATGGGTTTTGGTGGCAAACTCAGTCATCTGGGGCGGGGGGGGGCTCCTTCTGACCAGGGCCTGCAGGGGTCCTGGAGAGCATCCCCGACTCGGCACCCCCAGCCCCACCCCAGCGCTCACCGTGCGTGATGGACTTGATCTCAATGGTCTTGGGGATGCGCTCCTCCGAGGTGGGCTGTACCGACTTCCGGCTGATTTTGGATTTGAAGAGGGTGTTGATCAAGGTGGACTTCCCCAGGCCGCTCTGCCCTGCGGAGAGGATGGGAGCCAGTCAGCGGGCCCTGCGATTCAGCAGCACCTCGGCACTGCCCCCCAGCACCCCTCCCGTGGGGGCCCCGGGGCAGGGGGAGCTCCGGAGGCAGGAAGGGCTGGGATGCCCAGGCAGTGGCCCAGCTCTCGTGGTGCCCTGTAGCAGGGCAGGACCCAGAGGGCCCAAGAGGAGCCGAGATGCAGAGCAGCCCGGAGGAGGCCATGTGGGGGGGCCGGGGCCCCGTGCAGCTCTCCTCTCCAGAGCTCGACATACCAGGAGGCTCTGCAAACCTGCCACGGTCTAACCACGGCCGGGCCACCTCGTTTCTGGGGGTCATCTGGGTGGGAAGTGCAGGCACGTTCAGCATAAAGCCTGCAGCTGGGCAACCCCTGGGCTTGGTGAAAAGCCCCTAGTCGGTTCCTTCTGGGGCAGGACAGTGGCCCCTGGACGGTGGGCAGCTGGGGCCTCACTGACAGGGACGGGACACCCACTGGCTGGTCCCCTAACCGCAGACCCTGCCACTGAGAGGCTGACTGGCCAGGGAGCCCCCAGGACATCAGACCATCTCCTGCGTGCCTCCCAGGTGCCTGGGCCCCAGAAGCGCTCCTGGCCTTGCCGTGTGCCCCAACCTCACTCACCAAGTCCCCTCCCACAACTGGAGGACAGAGGGTGGAGGGCACGGGGGTGGGGGGGAGCTGGACTAGGCTGTGACTGGAAGGCCCCTCCTGCTCACGAGGGTCATGGGCATAGAGCCCAGCGTGGGGATAGGGGGACCCAGCTGCCTGGCTCCGGGGGCCCGCCCTGACCTGCCACCTCGGGATTCAGACAGGGCGATCCGCCCCGCAGACTGCATGCAGCCACCCTGGTTTTCAGAAGAGGAGACTGAGCCCCAAAGCCCCCGGTGCAGGGTCCCGGCGTGGGGCGCAGACTCACCGACCACCATGATGTTGAACTCGAAGCCCTGCTTCATGGCCTTCCTGCGCATCTGCTCCAGGATGGAGTCGATCCCCACGTAGCCGAAGTCCGCGGGGGCCTTCTCGTTCCGGGGCGCGGGCGCCTGCTTCAGCCCAGCATCTCTGGGGGTGTCGGCCATGTCGCCAATGCAGCCGGGAGCTGCCTCAGGGGCTGTGGGGGGACAGTAGGGGTGTCGGGGGTCAGACACAGGCATCTGCAAAGCACCTACACCACTCCCACTTCTCAAACAGGGAAACTGAGGCTCCGCTGTCCAAGAGACCCCTGTGGAACACCCTAGACCTAAAGGCCGCCCTGCACGGTGCCCTTCCCTCGGCTCCAATACAGCGCTGACCCCAGCCCTCCTCTTCCCAGCCTCCACCCTGCCCCAGGGCACCCAGGTGGGCCCTCTCCGCCTCCAGCACCTGGCTGCAATAGGCCCCAGCACCTGCTGCAGCCTGGGGGCCTCGAGACCCTTGGGGCCAAACAGCTGAGTGTCTGGGGCCAGCCTGTGAACCAGGACAAAGGAGAGGACAGCCTTCTTGGGATTGAAAGGAGGACCCGAGTCCTCACCATCCTGCCCCTCCTGGGCAAGGCGTGTTCAATCCCCGAGCAATGCTCCTCCAGGGGGGCCCAGCTGTTCCCCGGGCGAGGAGGGCAGGCGGAGAGGGCCCCGGGGCAGCTCCCTGCCCCCCACCCTGGACTGGGCCCAGTGGGCTCTCCTCTCAGCCCAGCACCTGTGTTCCCCACAACCACAGCTTTTGCTTTCAGGTCTGTGGACGGGCAGATGGGACGGAGCTGCTTCTAGAAGCAACTCAAGCTTCTGCAGCTTGCAGGTCAGAACCTTCCTCCCCTGGCCGCCCTTGGGAGTCTGCACGTCCAGGTCAGAGGCCTAAGGGAGGGACGACCAGGAGGCACCCAGTGGGGACGTGAGAGGTGCTCACCGCAATGCGGGTCCCCCCGAGGGCCTGGCAGGAGCACCCCGTCCCGGTGCGCCCCTAGACACACCACACACGCCTGGCCGCACCTTTCCTCGGGCAGCCTCTCAGTTCCCCTGGCAGCCTCCCTTGCCCTGGTGCATCCAGGCCCTTCCCACCCCTCGACCACTCAGGAGGAATGTCAGCTCCACCCCACTTCCCGGGGGTGCTCACGGGCCTGTCCGGTGCACACCAAGCTCACGGGAAGAAAGCACACGGTGCACCTCGACGTCTCCCGGGTCCCCGCGGGGTGGGGCTGGTTGGCTCCCTGGGCATCAGCCCTGGAACCCCCATTTTCCTACTCCCGGGTGTGTGCTGGGCAGGGGAGGGGGGGGAACAGGGTCGTGTCCTCCCGGCCCCGCCCCGAGGAAGCAGCAGGCACGGGCTGCCCGGCCAGAAGGCCACCGCGGGGGCCTCAGACACACTGTGCCTCCACTTCCTGGGGAAGTGACCAGATGCTCCTGCAACCACCAAACCCCAGTGGGCCCGGCCGGCTCGCACCTCGGCAGCCACACCTCTGTCTTCTAGGTGTCAGAGGGCGTGGACAGCGGGGGCAGGCACCCTTCCCACCCACGACAAGGAGGGACCATCTGCTGACCAGTTCCAGAATCGGAGCGTGGGCGGCTTATCCACACAAAGTCACTCAACTTCTCCATTTTCTCAGCCCCACAAAGCGTGGGTAATTCCTACTTCACCGGATGGGGGATGGAGCAAATAACAGAGCACATGTGAAAGCGCCGGGGACCCCCGCTGCCCCCCGCCCAGGCCAGCGATGACAGCCTCGGGCCTCCTCCCAGCAGCGCCCAGAAGGCATCTGCCTCTGCTCCCTCTTCAGAAACACTGTCCCCGAGCTCGAGCTCCAGCATCTTTAAATAAACAAAGACAAGCGCTGCATCTGGCCTTGAACATGTGGCTGTGGGGCTGCTTCCTGGAGGCAGCCGTGGGGCCTCCTCTTGCAGGCCAGCAGTTCAGCCCAGCCCCACGTGACCCCAAATTGCTTCCATCTGCCTGTGGGTCTGGGAGCCATTCTGTCCGGGCCTGGGCGCCCCCCTCCCCTCTCTCCCCCTCCCTCCCCCCTGCACCCCCTCCGCTCCAGCTCCCTCCTCCCCTCCGGCCTCTGCTCCAGCTGGCCCCCTCCGTGGGCGCCAACATCCACTGCAGAAACTCAAACCACAAAGCAAACATCCTGCCCCCCAGGGCCCTGCTCAAGAAATAATAATAATAAAGCGACAAGCCCCATCCTTCCCTCGGCGCAGGTGAGGGTCCATCCTGCCAGCCTCTCCTCTCCGGGGGCAGCCACCCCAGTTTGTCCTGCCCTGCCGGGAGGTGGCAGGCTGTGGAGTCTGCCTCCAGGGCCTCCACGTGGAAAAAGCAGAGGCCCCATCAGACAAACCGGCCCAGGGACACTTTCTCTGAACACTTGCTTCCCACGGAGAGTCACCAGGGACCTGCTCCTGCCGGCCCGGAGCGACAACAGGGGCCGTCTCCTCCGTCTCTCCACCACCCTCCGAGAGGCCCCCATTCTGTGCCCCCGCGCGGTCGGACGCTGTAGCCACTGTGACTGTCTCCTTAATCGTGGTAAGAGATACACAAAACTTGACATTTGCCACCAACCATTTTAAGTGTCCGGTGCGGTGGCGTTAAATACGTTCACCTTGTCGTACAGTCGATCTCCAGAAGCTTTCCACCTCGCGGAACTGCGATTCTCTCCCCGTGACACCCGAACCGCCCTCCTTCTCCCCCCCCCCCGGGGGGGGGCCCATCCTACTGTCTGTGCAACTGGCTGCTCCAGGGACCCCTCAATAAAGGGGAATCTTAACAGCGCTCGCCCACTGGGGGCTGGCTTACTGCATGTGACATAATGTCCTCAAGGTCTGCACATGTCGCAGCAGGTGTCAGGACACCCTTCGTTCTCGAGGCTGAGCACAAGTGCCCGGCGTGGCTAGAGCACGTCCTGCGTATCTGTTCATCCCTCCACGGACGCCTGAGCTGCTCTCGCACACGGCTCCGCATACAGGTGTGCAAGTAGCCAGGGACCCTGCTTCTCGCCTCGTTTGGGGACATCCCCACAGGTGGGATCGCCAGGTCGCACGGCATCAGCATCTTTGATTTTTTTGAGCAACTGCCAGCTGTTTTCACGTGGGGGCCACTGAGCCCTTGAAATGCAGCCCAGCCGAGCGAGGAACTAGATTTATTTATTTGATCTGATTTTAATTAGTTTATATTTAAAAAGTGACACATGGCAAATGACAAAAATGCTGGACAGCACACAGTTCTAGGTCAACCTACTCCTTTCACAAATGGGGAAACTGAGGTCCTCGGAGCGTTTTTTTTCTCTTCGTGAGACGCCATCAAAAGAGGTCAGGCCTATGACCTGCGACCTTCACTCCATCTGTTCGACCCTGAAGCTTCCCCTGCACCGCCCCGGGTCTCCAGAACTGCGCAGGGAGGGGACACAATCAATACTCATGGAGTGACGCGGGTCTTGGGAGTGTCCCCTTGGTGTGGGGTGGGTGGAGGGCTGTGCTGCCCCAGGCTGGCCCGCAGCCCCTCCACCACGATGGTCAGACCTGCATCCAGGCCACGTCCCCCAGTGACCTCTCCCTGCGGCTGGGGCCTCATTCTCTTTCCATGGCGCTGGCACCTGAAGGTTTTGTTTCACACCCCAACTTCTTGAGATGCTATTAATAGGAAAGGGATGTTCTTCACGTAAAAAAAAGGTTTTGCATTCACCTCCCAGATACTTCTGTCTGCACCCTCATCAGCTTAAGAGAACAAGAGGGAGCCCCATTTTTTAAAAAGATTTATTTATTTGAGAGAGAGAGAGAGAATGAGTGCATGAGCGGGAGGGGCAGAGGGAGAGAGAGAATCCCAAGCAGACTCCACGCTGGGTGTGGAGCCCAATGCGGGGCCTGATCCCACGACCCCGAGATCATGGCCTGAGCAGAAGCCAAGAGTCGGATGCCCAACCAACTACACCACCCAGCAGCCCCGAGCTAGTTTTTAAAAAAGATCCTGTTTTTAAGTAACCTCTACACTCAACTGGGGCTTGAACTCACAACGGTTGAGTCACATGCTCTACGGACCGAGCCAGCCAGGAGCCCCAGCGGAGCCCCATTTCTGAAAGAGGAAAACTCAGGTTCAGATCACAGAGGTTAAGTAACGTCCTTGTGGTCACACAGCACTGCCTGCCTTCTCTCCCTGCTCCCGCCTGGCTCTCGGGCAGGGCAATGCGGCGTGAGGGCAAGCTGCAGGCCCTTGCTTCCCCACCTCAGAGGAGGGGACCCCGGGTGTGCCCTGGGCGCGGGGGCCCCGGTGTGGCCTCCCTCCCTGCCCAGCAGCCGCAGGCCAGCAGCTCTCCCCTCAAGGCTCTCAGGCCCAGGGTGACGTCACTGCCCCCCAGGCCACCGACCTCCCCGTGGAAGGCAGGCCCGGGACCACCCAGGCTGGGGTGACCCTACACACAGGCTCATACCTTCCTCCAGCCTAATTCTTTCCTTTGTTGTGGTAAACATACACACACAGAAAGTTTCGACCATTTAAACCGTGTTTCAGCGTCTGCTCCCGCGGCATGCACACGACGGCGTGCAGCCATTGCCACCGTCCACCTCCAGACTGTTTCCATCACCCCAGACAGAAACTGCCCCCACGAAAGTCCAACCTGTCCTCCCGCTCCCCCAGGGGCCTCTCCGGCCCACCTGCTGACTCAGTGAACTTGACCCGTCTACAGACCTCAGCAGCACGGTCGCAGCACGGTCGCAGCACAGTCCCGTGTCTGGCTTCTTTCACTGAGCCCAACATCCTCACGGCCCCTGCATGTTGCAGCAGGTGCCACGACGTCCTTCCTCTTCACGTCTGCGTAACATTCCACTGTGTATCCATTCACCCGTCAGTGGGTGAATTCTTCTGGGGATCCAGCCTAACTATGAATAGAACCCAGGTGACCCCCAGCAAGACACAGCAACAGACACGGTCATCCTACCGTGAAAACGAGGCGGCATGGCAGGTGCCAGGGGCCTTGGGTTCTGGCCCTGGCTCCATGTGGCCCTTTGCAAGCCCCCACTCCCCGCCCTGCTACACTGGCACTGCTCATGGGGGCAGAAGATGGGCCACCTGCTTCCTGACCACCGCCCCCTCCTCTGCAAGCCCCTTGAACCTGCGGACACTGTGGCCTGCTCAGTGGTATCCCCAATTCCTGAGCCCAGACGGCAGCACTCGAGAAATATCTAAAATCCAGCAATGGATGAAGGGATAAACATCACAATGGGAGTATCAGCCATAAAATGCAGTGACGACCCGGCACCTGCTACCATGTGGACAAACCTTGCAAACGTCACGCTCAGTGTTTTAATAAGCTGGTCGCAGAAAGTCACCCGTGTACGATCCCACTGATGCGAAACATCCAGAATCAGCAAATCCACAGAGACACCAAGTAGATGAGTGATGCCAGGGGCTGGGGGAGAGAGAGTGCTTGCTCCATGCGTAAGGGGTTTCCTTTTGGGGTGATGAAAATGTTCTGGAAGCAGACAGAGGGGACGCTCAAACAACTCGGGATAAATGCCACCGAACTGCATGCTCTAAATGGGTCAATTGTCTGGTGTGGGAACTGTCATCTCAATAAAGCTGTCATAATTAAGAAAGAAAAGCAGAGGCTGCCAGTGGCGCCGGACTGAAAAGAACCCAACTGTGCCCATGAGTGCCCACCAGCCGGCTCTACAGCTCAGAGGACAGCTGGGCCCCAGATGCTACGCTCAGGCCTGAGGTCTGGAGCCCCGCAGCTGCCAGGTGCTCCCCCCCCCCCCCCCCCGTGGGACCCACTTACTGCTCCCACCCCCTCCTCCAGCAGGCACACCTGCTGGGCGGGACTTTTCTCAGGAGGTGGGTGGCAGGGTCCAAAAGCAGGAAGGAAGTGCGGGCAGGGCTCTGCCCAGCCCCTACCGGGGACCTCCCTCTCCCAAGTGCCCGCAGCCCAGCGGGGGCTGTGATTCCCAGCCGGAGCCAGCCACATCTGGGCACCTCTGCCCAGACCCAGGGCCTGCGAAGGATGGTGGGATCACACACCCGGGGAGCTCGCAGGGCCTGGGGCTGTGGGTTGCCCATCTGGCTGTGAGGCCGACCCTGGAAAGAAGCCCGTTCTTGGGGTGGGGGATGCCTCCAGTGCCACTCACAGTCCACCCCAGCTCAGGGCAGCTGCAGAGAGAGCTCACCACGGAAGGCTTGCAAGGGCTGACCCAGAAACCGACACCCAGAGGACCCCCCCCAGCCTGCCGCCTCCCTGTTTGTCCTGCTGCCTTGTTCTGCATCCCGGCAGTGTCCCAAGTTCCATCCTCCCCAAACATCAGCCTCGTCTGCCAAACACAGAAGCAGCTCTGTCGGGGCCATGGCAGCCACGTGGTACCACGTGGGGCAGTCAGGTGGCTCCAGCGTCACAGCCAGGCCCCAGACGAAGTTCTTGGGGGTAAAGCCAATGCCGTTGGCCGAGCTTACCCAGATCGTCTCCCACGGCGGGGGCGCCAAAGCACGCAAACCCTAGTACAGTTGGAGGCCCCACGGCAGAGGCCTGGCACACCTGCTGCCCCACCAAAGCTCCCAGACGGACCCATCTGAGCAGACGTCAAAGTGCCCATTCTCATCCTTTAGGACCCTCCACCTCTTGGAGGTCACCCCAGGTTGAGCTGACAAATTCAGAGAGGCCTCAGAGAGGACTCCTCACTTCTGGTGTAAGTGGTAGGGGAGGGAGATGCTCTTGTAGCCAACCTGGGATTGGGGAATGCAGGTGAAGGACCAGACACACACACACAAGCACACACAGGCTACAGAACTGCCCTGGAACAAGATGTGCAAGAAACGGCACAAACAATAATCCTGGAAGAAGATCCCAGGGTCCTGGGGGACCAGGACCACAATACAGATTCATTTCAGCGAATACTCCTCGGCCAGGGGGCCTCCCTCCCTGAGCTGCAGCAGGCAGGACCAGTGAGAACCAGCAATGGGCATCAGCAGCCGTGGGCGCGGAGGGTGCGGGCCTCGCTCCCCGCAGGGCTTGGGAAACGGGACCTCTTCCCATTTACTCCGTTCCTTGCTCCTAGTCCCCACCCCGACCCACCCCGTTCACCTACCCAGGCCTCTGCACACTCCCCAGAAATGTCCCAGGGGAACTTCCTGCTCCCTTCTAAAGACGGAAACACTGAATATAAACGACCAAATTTTGCAAATTTGTGCAGGCGGGGATCAGAGGGACTGGATTTCAAAAAGCGCACAAGCCTCATCTAATTCGATAAGTAATTCCAAATCACATTACACTTCACACTTTGTCCGAGGCAGGAAGCGTCTAGTCAGAGTCTGGTCAGGAACTGGGGATGCCAGAAATCTGAGACTTTGCCCTCTGTCCTGAAACTCCGCCTGGAAATGGAGCACAAAGGCTCGCGCCTCTCCGCAGAAAGGAGGGATTTGCACATGCAAAGGGCTGCATTTTCTCCAGCTAAGAGCTCCTCCTTCCGTTTTCCCCCTAGTAGGAGGAGGAGGAGGTGGGGGGGGAGGAGGAACAACAACCAGGCCCGAGGTTGCAGCAAGAGAAGACCTGGTGGGGGTGTGCCCGAATCAAGATCTCCCAGGACCCCCGTGCCCTCCGCAGACCCGGGAGGGGACAGAGCAGGGACAGTGCCATGCCCGTCCGGCTCAGGCTCATTCATTCTTTCAGGGGCCGGAGGCGCCCCTGAGGCGGGGAGGCGGGGTCCCCCACTCCTACTGCCTGCCAAGGCTCCTGGGCTCGGCTCCCGCCAAACGCGTGAAAGCAAGCTTCTCCTCCATTGTGCAGGGAGGAATCTCAAGAAGCTCTTGGTTTCAATTGGCCCGAGTCGGCAAGAGTCAGATTTGGACAGCAGCCACCTCTCACCAGGCCACCCCACCCCCTTCGGGAAGAGGCCCTCTTCTGTTCTCTCTTTGCGGCCCGGCCTCCTCCTCCTCCTCCTCCTCCTCCTCCTCCTCCTCCTCCTCCTCCTCCAGTGCCTCTGGGCCAGCCGGGCTCCATCAGGCTTCGCCCAGAGCAAGCTCCGACCTGCAGGCCGCCTATGTTCTCTTCCTAAAAAGCAGCCTGCAGCACGGACCCACAGCCGGAGCCCAGGGATGAGCCCTCCGACTTCCTGTGTCAAGGATTTATTATTTAATTTTCCACCCACCCCGCTGTCCTCGCAGGATCAGGGACCGTGCCTCCCCTTGCACCCCGCCCCGGAGCATCCTCCCACCCCAGAGAATCTTCGGGCATGAAGAGCCCCCAACCCCAAAGCAAACCCAGAATCCAGCCCCGGGCCGCCCGCCCACCAAGTCCGAAGGGGCGCCGGCTGACCGCAGAGATTCCGTTAGTTCTTGGCAAATATTTGCCAAGTTAAAAAGAGAAAGAAAAGATCCTCCCCCGTGGATGGGTGGAAACTGGCCATTTGTCACCGGGTGGAATTTCCTCTTATCAGGGACGTCCCCCTAAGGAGGGGGCTGAGGCCTCTCCTCCACCCCCACCCCCTCTCCTATCAGCAGGACTGTCAGCAGATCCTCACCAGAGCTGGGGGCGCTGGGGTTCCACCTCCCCCCACTGATGAAATCATCTGAGAAAACAAAAAGTAGACAGGCCTCCCGGGGTGCAACAGCCCAGCCCCCCCACCCAGGGGCTATGTAGAGGAAGATATCAAACATTCACCCCCCTCCCCGGCCAAAGTTATGAAACGATTTGCGTCTGTGCAGTCCTGGTCAGGCCCAGGGTGGGGTGGGGTGGGGTGGGGTGGGGTGGTGGGGGGTGCTACCTAAGGCGACCTCGTGCCCAGAGCACTTGAGGCAGGCGGAGCACAGCCTGGGAGGGGGCCAAGCAGGGAGCGGCACATTCTTGGGCTAGGAGAGAAGCCTGGCCCGATGACCCCGGAGCAGGGAGCTGGCCATCTCGTGCCACCAGCCGAGGGTCTGAGGTCTAGGAAGCAAGTGCGGGGTCAGCCGCTCCGGACCGCCTCGACTCAGGTCACCCATCCATTTGCGGCTCCAGCTCTGGGCTGCAGGGAGAGAGCCGGAGTCATCTGCTCTCCTGCCTCTGGGTCCTCCCTGCTCAGGAGGGAAGTGGAGCTGGAAGCAGTGGGCTCAGGGCCCAGGGGGTGGCAGGGACCCTCCTACGGCTCCCGCAGCCCACCCGGACTGTGCCCACCTGCCAGCGGGGCTACTTAGATCCTCCGTGTCCCCACGTAAGACCCCACTGCTCATCCGGTGAATAAACCACAGAAAGACCCCATGAAACCCAAGGGCACATCCTAGGGCGCACCAGGCCCACCACCTACGGCTGCAGCTCTCTGAAGGGACTGCGGGACGGACTGCCTGCCCATCCGCGGGGTCTCAGACACACAGCCACCCCCGTACCCCAGGCCCGCCCCAAGAAAAAGCCATAACTGGGACAGCAGCCCAGTCAGCCCTCGGGACAGACGCGTCCATCACCCCCCGAAACCCTGCCTGGCAGGGGGTGGGCGGGGTGCAGACACCTGAGCCCAGCGCTGGGTCACACGGCAGAGGAAGGAGAGGCGAGGTCCATCTTCCCATCTGGGCTGTGGCGTGATGCACCCTGGGGCTTGGGGTTTTGAGGAGACACAGCGGCCAGGCCTCTGCAGGGCAAAGTACTTAGGGGTCACCCCTCACCCCAAGTTGCAGCGCATGCGCCCGGACCACCCCAGCCTTTCCCTTCCTGAAATCTCTCGGCTTCCGCGCCAGCCCCTCCTCCACACGCAGAATCAGCCCTGGTCCCTGGCTGGACACTGTCCCCAGGCGACTCTGCCCATCTTCCGTGCATTAAATGCCAGCCTCTGTCCTTCACACACCGGAGCCGACTGACCGTTCCCTTACGTCCATCATGGCTCGGCAGAGATGCCCGGAGCCCCACGTTGGCCAGGCCCCGAGCCCAGCACGGGGATCTGCGGCCTCGGCCCCAGCGCAGCCTGGCTGTCTCACACTGAACACGCCCCGAGCCAAACTCCGACTCTCCAGCCTGCCCCGCACGTCCCCCTTGGAGTAAGTGGCCCCTCCGTGCGTGTGGTCATTACAGCTACAAACCTGGGGGGCCGGTCTTCGACCTTCCCCTTCCATCTCCCAGACCCACCACCCACCCCAAGTTCCTACCACTTCTAACCCAACATTCCTGCAAGCGGGTCTCCTTGCTCCCCACCCCATGGTCGTCCCGCCCCCCTTCCCCGCCACAGTCCAAGCCATCACTGTCAACTGCCTTCACCCTCACCCATCCCACCACCGCACTCGCTGTGTGACCCTGAGCAAGTCCCTTAACCTCTCTGTGCCTCCATTTTCCTACGTGTATGATGGAAAAGTAATATTTGCCTCCCAAGAGCACTAGGAGAATCGATCATTTACGAAACACACAGAATCACGCGGGGCACACTCCACGCTCTATAGTGGTTAGCAAGACTCAGGCCCGGGCCCGGCTCTCCAGCCTGGGTGCACGGACGGTCTCCCTGGCTCCCATCAGCTCTGCAAACGGCTCCTCAGAACCGCCTCCCCCGCCCCTGCTCCTGGAGAAACCCTCCTTGTTTCCCCAGGTTGCTGAATGAAGGAATGAATGAATAGGGAGCTCGCTGCCCTGCTGCCCTTCCTCCTGCCCTCGGCTCTTCTCAGAACGTCGTGGGGGGCCGGCCACGCTCCCCGCCCTGGCCCCCACAGTGCTGGCCTGCATCCTTTCCCACGGGCTTCCCCGCGGCCTGCAATGTGTGGCAGCCCATGACCAAGACATTAACCATTTCCAGCTTCCATCGTCCTCTGGAGCCACAAAGCACCAAACAGGAAGGAGGGATGGAAGGATGGACTTCCGGGGACAGCTCCTGCCCGGTCAGGAAACTTTGCTCAGGAAATGGTGGGGGGTGAGGAGGAAGGGGGCCCGTCTAGGAGGAGAGGAGGGGGGACACGGGGAGGCCCGGTGGCCTGTGGTAGGGCCCAGTCTCGAGCCCCATCCTCACCCCAGGGGCAGGCGGCAGGCTCCCTAGGGGCACAGCAGATGCAGAGCCTGGGCAGGCGGCCGGTGGGCAGGACTCAGGAGCAGAACACCGGAGGCCACCCCGGCACTGCCCCAAGCCGCTCCCCACGCTGCAGCTGGCCCAGCCAGCGCTACAGTGACAAGTGGATCCCCTGTGTGGAGGGACCAGGCCATCGGTCATTGAGCTGCCCCAGAAGGAAGACGTGCCCCCGGCACTGGGGCCCACCAGTTAGTTTCACAGCACGAGGGTGACTTTTCCTGCGGCCGCTTAATCCGCGGCCCAGCTGTTCATGTGACACATGTCCAGCCCACACTTAAGAGTGGCTGGGACTGGCAAAGAGGACTTAATTACGGAGACACGGGCCGCCGGAGCAGCGCGGACCGCCAGCCCTGGGCCGTGCATGGACACTTCACAGTCTACATCGCGCTCGAATTTGCTTTATGGCACAGGGTCCTGGCTTCCGGTCCCTCCTTAGGGTCCACGTTTCCTGCAGTAATTTGCTGCGACTCTTGAAATGGGACCAAGAGGATGACAGTACGGGGTTCTTACACAAGTTTGGCCGGAATGAAGTTGAGCCAGGAAGCGTGACTGTCTGCGGGGTCCCACTCTCATGGGACCCTGCCCATCAGCCTGCCAGCACCCCCCACACCCTCACACCCCGGGGTACCTGCCAGTGGATCAGAAGTGTCGTCGGAGTCCTCCACCCGATGGAGGCCACTGGTGCAGAAGCAGGAGGCCCCAGGGGTAGGAGCCTGTCTCCTCCCAGGTCCCTCAGCCAGAGGCTCCGGCTCGGCTCCGGGAAGGAGCCAATTCATATGGTAATTTCTGCCTGCGAACTGGCCACAGGCAGAGGCTCCTCCAGCTGCGGCCAGAGGGGGAGGAGGGGAGCCTGGCCCCCCAGCCCGACCACCCCTGACCGTGTCCCAGCCCCACCAACAACAGGCCCTTCCCTCCCTGAACTTGGGCTGCAGTGGGGGTGGTGCTGGGGGGGGGGCGCCCCAGTGCAGGCGGGGCAAAGGGCCTTTGCCGTTTGCACTCACGTGGTGGTTTCCGATGACAATGGACACACATTTGTTTGAGCCTAACGTTTCTGTGTGACACGCTCTGTAGTCCCTCCGCCCGCACACCCTCCCGGGATCCCAGGGGCAGCCCTCGGCACGTCCACCCTCCCAGGAAGGACGAGTGTCCCTGGGGCCGCGGCTGGTGGGGGCAGGGGGAGTGCGTTCCCTAGGGAAGAAAAAGCAAGGCCGCTCCCACACCCCAGTCCATTCCCCCAGCTTCCTAGAAGGGGAAGGGGGGGCCCACAATGAAACCCAGCCACTCCCTCCACCCACTTCCTCTCTCTCACTGCAGCAGGAGCTGGGGCTGCAGCTCCCCTATCGCCCCAGGAGGACATGCAAACCTTCTGCCCAGCTCAGGCCAAGCGGAGGAAGGGGACCCGGATGGCCACTCCGTGCCCCCACGCCTACCCCCGATCCACCCATGGGCTCCTTCACCCACGGAGCTGGCCCTGGGCTCAAGAGGAAACAAAAGGACCCCTGGCGAAATGCCCGGACAGATTCAGGACCTGTCATGGGGGAAAGCGCAAGAAACGCACAAAGGATGGCACACAGGGCTCCCCCACCCCCACCCCGGGGGGCAGGCCAACCTCCTCCCACACCACAGGAGCTTCCCGAGAGAAATGATAACACACGTCCTCACCAAGACGTGGGCACATATGTTCAGGGCCGCGTGGCTCCCTCACAACAGTGAGAACGCGGGCACATCCCTGATGCCCATCTACTGGTGAACAGGGAAACGCGCCATGGCCAGCCCGCGGGGTTCTATTCGGCCACGGAAAGGAATGAAGCGTGGGCACCTGCCATGATGCAAACCTTGAAGCCATCGTGTTGCGTGAAAAGAGCCAGATAGAAAAGGCCACCTGTTAGGCTCCCACTGGTGTAAAATGTCCAGGACAGGTGAACCCACAGAGACAGGACGAAGATTAGTGGTGCCGGGGGCTGTGGGCAGCGAGCTGCAGATGGGTACAGAGTCTCTTTGCAAGTGATGAGAATGTTCTGGAATCAGCGATGACCGCGTAACTTTGTGAATGCATTTGAAACACCGCGGAGTTTTCTCTTCCATGTGTCAGAAGAGCGAACTTGGCGGCGTGAGTGATCATCTCAACAAAGCTATTAACGACGATGGCACCGGTGACCAGTGCTCCCCAATAACCAAGGCGGGCACTGTGTCGGTGGCCAGCCCCCAGCCCTGTGACTTCTTGCTCGCCCTCCCTGCTCCTCGTGCCACCAGTGCTCATAAGATCTCACCATTAATCAAAGAAAAAAGGGCCCTCGGTGCCACGGGCTGGAACCCATAAGTCAGAGTGAACTAGGAGCAGGCCCCGTTAATAGAGGGAAGCCCCAAGCCTCAACCCAAAAGGAGGGGAGGCTGGGAAGAAACATGCAGCCAATCAGCAACCACAGAGGATGAACTGGCTCGTCCCAGGCCTCCGGGCAGGCAGGAGGGACCAGGGAAAACCCACTCAAGCATCCCCTCCCGATGTGGGGACCCTGGCGACCCCTTCCAGGCACCAGAACCAGCTGTGAGCAGCAGCAGGACCCAGCACTACGCCCCCACCCCACACACACACTGGGCAGGTGCTCAGCCTTCTGCGCAGGCCCCGTCCACCTGAGGAAGTGACTGCAGGAGGCTGCAGCTGCTGAGGGGCGGCCCCCGGATTTCCTGAGCCATCTCTGCAGGATCCACCCCGAATCTGCTAGAGGCCCGAGGCTTCTCCCTCCCCACAACCCCGACTCTAAGGATGCTGCTAGAAGAGGCTCCACGAAGACAAGTCACAGAGAGACTTCACTGAAGCCCCACGTTTACGGGGCGGCACAGGCCCCAGAGGGAGAGGGGTCTCCGGTGGCTCAAGGTTTAATTATAACTTCATCAGCACCGAGTCTCTCCCAGGGCCCTGTGGTGTTAATTAGCTTTTTAGTCCCCAACCGCCCTTGGAGAGCCCCACGGGGAGGAGCCAGCCCAGAGCAGCACACGCACAGGGGCGTCCCCTCACCCCCGGGACCCTCAAAGAACCAGCCTCCCATCCCTGACTCACAACCCGGCAAATTGCTGCTGAGCCGGAGGCAGAAAGTGAGGTGCAGACAGAGGCCACTGGCTCACCCTCCCACGGCCCACGATGGGCTGGGCCCCGGCTGCACGCCAGAAGCCGGCAGCACGACGCTCTCTGCAGACCAGGCCTGGGTCTCAGGCCCAGACGTATCTGTGCACCTTACTGCTGAGTGGTGTCTAAGGCGCACGGCTGGGTGAACGTAGGAGGAAGTAGCAAAGACAGAGGTGGCTGCTGGCACACAGGCAAGGTCCCAGGAGCCTCGGGGAGACAGACCAGGCGCTCCGGTTCCACTGCGAGCCCTGGAGGAGGCTGGGGAGGCCGCCAAGACCTTTGGAAGGATGGCAAAGGTCAGCTGAGGAATCTGTGCCAGGCGAGCAGGAAGCAGGAAGCAGGCAGCTGCGGAGGGTGCTGTGCGGAGGGCTCGGCGACGCAGGCGGTCTGCGGAGCAGCTCGGAGGACTGGCCTACCCTGGAGGCCACCGGCTGTCCCAGGACAGGCGGGCACCGCACCCTGGGGGCCCTCCTGCTTGCTGACCTCGGAGCCGCTCTCCTCTGTGTCTCGGGTGAAATCCCAGACAGCCCGGGGACAGCACCTCCACGCTCCGGGAGCATCTCATCTTGGAGCTGGCATGTACCTACCACCTAACTGGATTGGAAACTTCTGGAAGGCTCACCTCATGTGTTCCCCTATGCCACTCGGCCCAGGGCTGCCATGTGGGGTGGAACTCATGATAGCAGTTGCCCCGGGGTGCCATACACGCAGCACGTCCCAGACCCCTCTTCTGTCTCACGTCCGTCCTACGCCAACCCTGCAAACTGGTAACTGGACCCCGGGCTGTGGCTCAGAAGGGGGGAGTCCCGTGTGGAAGGCCACAGGGTCATCGAGGTGCACAGGGGGCCCCTGGGCAGGTCACTGGCCCCACCTGTGAAACTGCCTCCAGGAACAGCTATCACTGAATTTGGGGAGCGGATAGCCAGGAGCCTCAGCAAAGGCTGACCCGGTCCTCAGGGGGCCGGCCTGCGCCCCAGCCACGTTAGTGGAGGCGGAGCTGGCACGTGGGCCCCAGGCTGCATCAGAGACAGGGGTCTTCGGGCCACCTGCCCCCATCCTCCTCTCCCCTCGTCTGCAGGAACTCCGGTCGGAGCCAAATCGGGCCCCTCACTGTTCCCCAACTTCCCGGCTTCCACCCGGCTTGTCCCCCACCACCCTTGCTGGAGAGCAGGCCTCACCCAGGGGGCTGTGTTCCCTTGGATACGAAGGGCCCCTGCTTCCGGCCTCCCAGGGTCCTTAGCCCGGGTGGGGGGGCCCAGCTCCCCTGCCCCATGGGGGGCCGTGTGACCTGCTTCCCCAGCCTGCGCCCTGGCCTCCAAGGTGAGGAACACAGGAGGGCATGAGCCCTAATAGCTGCCATGAGCCATAACATCCCCAGCGCACACCTGGGCGATGCCGGCACAGCCGTCCCCCAGGCACCATTTGGCCACCCAGGCCCTTCCACAGGGAAGGTGGCCTGACGCAGCCCTTCCCCCCCGTCCTTGCAGGAGCGCCCGGGGGAGGCACGTGTATCTCTGCTGTGGGGTGAGGTGGCCCAAGGGATCAGCTTAAAGCTCATTCCCATCTGTAATAAATAAACTTATTTCTACTAGGTGACCTGACTTTTGGTCTCAGAAGAGACTTTCTCACCCACCTACAACACTTTGGGGATGACCTCACTGTATTGCCTGTTTCCATGGAGGGAACCAGGCAGCCTCCTAAACGCCCAAGATGAAGACGGAGGGCTCCGGGCCCCAGGCCCAGAGATGACCCTGGTCATCATGACGGTGCCCGTCGTAGGGCCCGGCCCCAGCAGACCGACAGCCAAGCCTCCCGGCGACGGGAGTCAGCGCCTCAGTAGCAGTAGCAGAGCACGTGGTTTGCAAAGTGACCACAGCCTCCCTCCGCTCCAGGGACGCTCTGTGCAGGGCAGGGCTGGTGCAGCTGAGCGAGGCCGAGAGGTAGAGAATTCCTGGCAGGACACGTGGCCTCGCCACACATGTGACACTCCCTCCACCGCTGTCTGCGCTGGACTGCCCACCTGTGCCCCCCGCCCCCCACTACCTCCACCAACGGCGGTTCTCCCTCTGACTCGTGGGGCCACTGTCCCCGTCATCAGCCTTTGGAGCCCACAAGCGACACCCAACAATGGGTGGCAACACGGATCCTTTCCTTAGGCCTCTCCTTCCCGGAAAGCAGGGCACAGAGGGGGGCCAGGGTCACCTGGTCGGTCCAGTCCCCTGCCCCGAGGAGAATGTATTCAGATCCGGGAAACGCTCCAAGAAGAGCGTGTATAAAGACAGCAGGCCCAATGGCTGTTCTCGCAAGGCCCCCTCGAGCCAGCTGTCCAGAAACCAGAGGACTTGGACAGAAGATGAAAAGCTGCAGTCACATCGTGCTGACCGAGTACATTCATTCAAATATTAACTGAGCAAGCTCCTGGGAGGTCCAGCACCCGGAGCCCGAGATCGATAAACCACAATCTCTGCCCCAGTCTCCACGGTCTGACCAAAGACAGACAGGAACAAATGTCCCCACCTGATGGGGGTGGGGGGGGCGGTGTCCTCCGGGCAGGAGGGTGAATTCACAGTCCTGCTCCGGGCTGGGAAAACCTTATCTGCGGTCAGAGGCCTGCCTGTGACAGGCACCCAGAACCAGGCCTGGGGACACCAGCAAAGACACCGTTCCGATGACTGTCCAGAGGACGGGGCGCTTGGTGCCTGGCACTCGCAGGGCAGGGCAGAGGCTGGCAGGCCTCTGGGGGCACAGGTCCGGCAAGGGGAGGCCCTCGCCAGGCACAATGGAACAGAGGGAGGAGCACCATAGTGGCGCCAGGTGAGCCCCCTCCCCAAGGCCAAATGGGGGGTCAGTGTTGGTGACTCACCCCCAAACCAGAGCTGGGGTTCCACGTGCAGCCGCAGGTGCTCAGGGGCTGTGCCCCACCCCCAGCTCCAGAGTGGAGGCAGGAAACCTGGGGGTACATCTGCCACGGTCCAGCTACTGAATTCAAACCAAAATTGTTTATAATTCGAGGGCCGCCTGGGCGGCTCAGTGGTTGAGCATCTGCCTTCGGCTCAGGGTGTGACCCCAGGGTTCTGGGATCGAGTCCTGCATCGGGCTCCCTGCATGGAGCCTGCTTCTCCCTCTGCCTGTGTCTCTGCCTCTCTCTCTGTGTGTCTCTCATGAATAGATAAATAAATAAAATCGGGATCCCTGGGTGGCGCAGTGGTTTGGCGCCTGCCTTTAGCCCAGGGCGCGACCCTGGAGACCCGGGATCGAATCCCACGTCAGGCTCCCGGTGCATGGAGCCTGCTTCTCCCTCTGCCTGTGTCTCTGCCTCTCTCTCTCTGTGACTATCATAAATAAATAAAAATTAAAATAAATAAATAAATAAATAAATAAATAAATAAATAAATAAATAAAATCTTTAAAACGAACAAAAAAAATGAAACATTTATAATTCAATTTAGGTTGGAACAGCCCGGAAGAGGGGAGTGAGCTGACAGGCTGGCCTTCACCTTGCAGAGCCTTCCTTCGCACGAAGCTGCCGCCCCCAAACCCAGGCCCTCCTCCCGGAAACCGGCTCCCACGGGCTGAGCACTAACTGCTCTTACGGTGGGAACGGCCAGCCCAGAGGGCAAGTGGCAGCTCAGGGCCCTGCACAAAGTCAGAATCAGAACTCAGAATTCCCGGTCCTGGCAGCCCGTGCTTCCCAGGGGTGGCACAAAGAGAGAGGAGAGGGGCGTCTGGACCCCATTCACCCACCCACAGCCCAGGGACGAGCCAAAGGTGGGCAAGATGTTGCCACCTGCCCCTCCAGCGACCCTGGAAATGGAACAAGGCTCCCGATGAGCCCGCTGACAGGCAGTCAGGCTAGAGGGCCTGTAATCGGACATCAGACGTGAGCCTCCCCTGGCTTCCCAGCCTGCTCCTCTCGCCTGCACAGCCCACTGCGCGGCCTGCCACCCCCGGGAGCGGTCCTGGGGAGGCCTCCTAAGGCTCCACTGAGCTCCCGAGAACAGGTCCCTACCTGTCCAAGGAACCAGGTTGGCGCTCAATAAACAAATCAAAGCTTGCCGCTGGAAGGCAGAAGTCTGGGCATGGAGTCTTGGCCAAGGGCTGTGATTTGTGCTGGAAGCACCTTCCCCAAGAGCCCAGCTGCGGATACGGGGCTCTCCGGAGATCATCGGCCCTGGAATAAACTCATCCTTCCTGTGCACTTGGCCGTGGAGAGCAGGAGGGAGCCCAGAACCTCTGGGTGGCACGGGGGAGCCGGCCCAAGACTTAAATGTGCAGGGGGCATGGGATGAGGGAAGCTCAGCCAGTCAACCAATGGCTCCCTAAGAACAGCCTTGAGATCTTGGACGACACAGGAAGCCAGGCAGGGCTGGCTGGGGGTGCTGGGGGCGCTCTCTCAAGGATGGGGTCTTCTTCCCCTGCAGGGAGGGCCCCTGGGGACCGTGCCCCGCGTCCTATCTGACAACAGCAGCTCAGGCAGTGACACAACAGGAAGGGGGGGAGGGTATGTGGCCGGGAAGTGGGGAGGGGTGGGGAGGTACGTGGGCCTAGAGAGTCTAGTCACCCAAACGGGGATGGGGCTCCTGGGGTGAAAGTCCCTGTGAATGAACCCTGTGCTGTAGGTTTGGGGCACGGACCAGGCTCCCAGGGAATGTCCCCTCCCCCACCCTGGGCCCCAACCTGGGCTGTCCTTGGCTTCCGGGGGACAGGGGACGGGGTGGAGGGCCGAGGGGGGTCTTGAAACTGCCCCCTTCCCATCAAAAACAGTCTACTGGGTCCCCCGCACAGTGTCGGCCCTCCCCGCGCCCCAACTCACCTGGCCGCGGTCCCCGACGCGGTGCCGGGCACCCGGAGGAGGCTGGCGGAAATACACACACGGGCCTGCAGACACAATAGCGCTGCAAGTGCCACAACACGGAAGCGATTGGGGTGGCAGGGGGAGGCCTGTGAGCGGTCAGCGACAACGCGGGTCCCCAGACACCGCTGTTAAAAGGGGTCCATCACAGAAGAGAGGTCTCCGCCTGCGGTCTCACCCTGGCCCCGAGGAGACCCAAAGGGAGAGGAAGAGGCCTCAGGCAGACAGACACTGGGCCTCCAGCCCCAAATGCTTAAACTCATTCTCCTTTCTATTTCCTGAAGGGGGGCCCCCCGTGGGTTGCCACGAGGAGCCACCAAAGAGAAATGACATTTATGTAGACACCCGCGGAGGCGAACCAACGATGAATCTAGTGGGAAACCCACATGTAATTCCAAGGAATTCTAAGGGAATGCAAGGGAGCCTAAGGGAACGGGGGATCCAAACCAAATTCCTACTGGGGTGCCGTCCCTACAGCCAGAAACCCGCTGACTGGAAGACACATTTCTTTTTTTCCTCCCAGAACGGAATTTCAAACTTCTCTTGGTGAGCAGAGATGCACCCCCAAAGCTCTGACAAAAGCCCGGCAGATTTCCCGGCAGAGAGGACGGGGATGGAACCCGGAGGCCGAGCGATCCCCAGGGGACGTGTGGGATGAAGTTTCAGGAGCAGATGGCATCGGCTCTCCGGCACCTCGGCCCTCCCTCCGGTGGGCGGCGGGCGGCGGGCCGGGCCCGGGGCGGCCGTGGGGCTGGGGGCTGGGGGTCTTCCCAGCGTCTCAGCTGGAAGGGCCTGGCGACGGCGGGTCCCCGCGGAGCAGCCTGGCCCAGCACAGCACACGCACCCCGGCCCCCGCCCGCTCCCGCTCCTGGACCGGCCGCCCGTCCCACGCCTCCCCGGAGCCCGGAGCCCGGAGCCCGGAGCCCGGAGCCGAGCCCAGCGCGTCGGACCCCGCATTTGGAGCGGCTGCTGCAGCTCGCGCCGCCCGGCCCCCAGCCGCCCGCCCCAACGGCTGACAGTCTGTGCCGAATGACTTTAAGAGGCGGCGGCGGCCAATCCGATCCCCAGCCCCCCAGCTCCGCCAGCCCCCCCAGCCCGGGCCTCGCTAGAAGTCAGGGCAGCCCCTTGCGAACGGGAATCGGGCTCCTGAGAAAGCCCCGCCGCCGGGAGGGCCTGGGCACTCAGCGGGCGGGCCAAGTATTTACAGCCGTAGCGGTGGCCGCACAAAGCCCCGCACAAAGCCCCGGTCCTCTGCCCCGCGGCCCAAAATCTGGGCCCCGCGTGGAGACCGCGCTCCCGCCGCCCCTCGCTCGCTCCCGGGGACCCGGAGCCGGTCCCGCCGGCGGGGGGCGCGGGGTGGGCCCCGGGGAGGTGCCGCTCCCGCCCCGCCGCCGGGCCTCCGGGGGGCCGCCGGGCACCTGAGGGCCCCCCGCCGCCGGTGCGCGGCTGCGAGGAACAAAGGGAGCGGAGGACTCACCCAGCAGCTGAGTCGGGCTGCGCTGGCCGCCGGAGAGCGCGGCCCGCCCACCGGGTCACATGGCTCCGAGCCGAGCAGAGGATCAAAGGGGCTTTGTGGCCGCGGAACAAGGAGCCTCCCAGAGCGCGGGCAGAGGTAGGAGGGACGGGCTGGGAGCCGAGGCTCGGGGGCAGGGCGAGGGGAGCGGAGTTGGGGGGACGGGTGGGGGCGCGGCTGCAGGCCTGAAACCAAGCCGGGGCGGGGGGCGCATTCTGTGCAAGCAAACCGAGGAGCCGAGCACCCAGCCGCCGCCAGAGTCACCCCCAAAAGGAAAGTGACACGGTGCCCGCCCGGGAAGGAGGCTCACCTGGACGTCCAGCCCCGCTGCCCGGGCCAGAGCCACCAGTCCCCTCCTCCCAGGCTGTCCTCC
Organism: Canis lupus baileyi; assembly: GCF_048164855.1. Classification (NCBI taxonomy): domain Eukaryota; kingdom Metazoa; phylum Chordata; class Mammalia; order Carnivora; family Canidae; genus Canis; species Canis lupus. The sequence continues at coordinate 57,541,351 of NC_132853.1, read as the reverse complement.
CGCCGGGTGAGGCCGGCCGGAGCGCGGGGCGGTGCTGGGAATCTGACACTGCCCAGGGGCGCCCTCTCTCCCCGTTTGCCAGGTGAACCCCAGATGGGTCCTGACCCCCGGCCGGCTCAGAGGACACGCCCAGGCTAACGGGCAGGCCTCTCCCGGCTCACAGACCCCCCCGAAAAGCAGTCCTAAGCGGTCTTGGGGTGCGGAGCACAGCCAGCCCCGTTGGCCATCGACTGCCTAAGGGTTCTAGGGTGAAAACACCCGCAGGGGAGAAGCCACGGAAGGGGAACTGGGGCAGGGCCGGCTCACCCAGTGCTCACTCTTCTTCCTGGAGCCTGAGAACTCGGCTTCGGGGCTGCGGCTTCTACAGCCCTAAGGGCCTGGGCAGTGAGTCACCCTCCCTGCAGACCCCAGTCATATGCCGAGACCCTGAGGAGGGTGGGCTAGGTGGTCCCCAGAGGGAGGAGCTTGGGAGCCACCCTGTTTGGGGCTGGGCCTGGACGCTGGGATCCCTGGGATCCGCCAGCCAGATCCATCCTGTGCCCCGACCCCTGACCCCGAGTGAGTCCCGCCCAAGCACAGGCGTGGCCAGGGCAGCCCCAGGCCTACTCCCCACCAGGAGAGGGCTCCCACAGGTTTTGGGAATTTGCAGGGGCAAGGAGTGAGGAAGTTCAAGTGCAAAGGAGCCCTGAGTGACCCCTGAGCAGGTTGTCCTAGGGAGGTCCATCCTCCTGTCCCCTGGAGGGCCAACTCTGGCCCAGTGCCCGTTCCCAAGGCATGCTCTCCTTTCCCCCTCCACATGGCCGGTGGGTGAGGCCCCCAAGCACCCACCCCACGGGCCACACGGGCAGGCTGACCGCGTCCAGCTGGTCCACCCTCCAGTCCCTCAGAAGCAAGCTCGCCCTAGCAGCAGCCACTGGCTGCCCACCCCGGCTGGCCAACGTCCTCCCCGGGGCTTCCCAAGTCTTCGGGTTTGCCCTAAAGGCTTCAGGGGCTGCTGCCTGGGGTTCCTGCTCCCCCATCAGACCAGAGATGTGGGCCCCAGAGGCAGACACCAGACTCCAGGCCCCCTTCACTCAACATAGCTTAGGTTCACCACTCAACCCTGTGGGACAGGACCCGTGAAATGGGCACGATCAATTCTAGGTGCAATAACTAAGGTGAGACATGATGTCCAGGACGAGGAAAAGCAGCTGCTCAAAATCTATACTTCTTTTTCCCCGGAAGGTGGTTTCCTAGGACAGGGAATAAGGCAGGCCCAGCCCCAAGAACCATTGCCAGATGCCCGCCAGGAGGGACTCCGGTCACACCGGGTGTCACGGTTCACCTGGAGCCTTGCAGATGACACCTCCACTCCACACCTGTCCTGTGGGCAAGGGCCTGCCTTCCCCGCACTCCCCTTGGAACCTCCTTCCCCGCCGCTCACCTGGCTGTGTCCCCCAGGGCCCATCACCCCTTCCTGGGTGCCAGGTGGGCAAACCGCCAGCTCGCCAAGGCCACTCCTTGCCCTGCCTCCTCCTCTCCCTCCTCCCCCCTGCAGAGCCCTGGCCCAGGAGGTGGCCTGGGTGCTTTCTACACGTTCCCTCACTCATGGCCCACGGGATGGAGGGGGGTCTCCAGAGCACAGGAGAGGGAATCCCTGCACCTGACAAGACCCTGCAGCCCAGAGGTGCTTTTCCAACCCAGAAGCCCCGCCCTCCGGACCCGCTCAGGGTCTCTGGGCTCAGCACACACAGCAGAGAGAACAGCCTGAGGCCTGCCCAGCCGCCCACCGCATCTCCTGGCAGAAACAGAAGGCAAGGCACGCGTACACACACCACATCTGTCACTGGCTGCTGTGGCCAGTGGCTACTGTACTGGGTGGCAACTCTCTCAATAGTCTCGGTTCTACCCTGGAGTTAAGCCAGATCCTTGGAGAGCTGTTTAGACCGTATTATTTTCGCCCTACACTTCATTTTCAGCAGTGGAAATGCAACTTCACTTGGGGGTGCTACAGGATACAGCTTGATGGAACCCACAGCAGGTGATCACAGCGTCCCCCTCCTGGGGATATTTCTCCCATATTCTACTATCAGAAAGAGCAGAACTTCTCCCAAGAAGTTACTTCACTAGATTTGTGCTAAGCACCAGTCAGAAGACGTTCCAAAGACGTCCATTAGGGCTACCACCCATTTCTGGGGCTCTCTGTCCCCTATGTGGTGCACCGCTGCTCAGGCCAGGGTGAACTTCCTGGCTCGAAGGCAGCCAGCCCCAGGCTAACCTGCAACCTGACCTGAGGCCTGGCTCACACAAGTGATGAGCTGGGCCACTCAGAGGGTCCAAGAGCTTGAGGTCATGTAGACTTCAGGGCTGGGAGCTATCCGGGGCCATCTGCAAAGGGAAAGAGGAGAGAATGGGAGGGGGGGCGGGGAGCAGAGGAGGAGACTCCAGGAGAGAGAAAGGGAGTGGAGAGGGGGGCCCCACTGGGCTCCTGCAAACCCTGCCCCTTCTGAGCCGGGCCTTCCACACTCCGACTTCCTCGCACGTTATGTCCTTCCAATAACCGACCCGTCCTGTTTACTGACTTCAAAGTCACACACAGCCACACTGATTAGGGAAAAATCTATAGAAACAGAAAGCGGATTGGTGGTTGCGAAGACAGGGGTGGAAGGGTCAAGGGGGGAGGGTGTGGGAACTGACCACTTAATAGACACGGGGCTTCCTTTTGAGGGGACGAGAATGTTCTGGAGCTTGATCTTGGTGATGCTGCACAACGCAATGAATGTGCTCAGTGTTATTAAGGGCAAATTTCATGTTCTGGTATCTGATACCATAAAACATATATTTAAAGGAAAAAGAGTTTAATGCATCCTTTTTTTCTTCTCGAGCCGGTTTATCGTGTTGTTTTCTACCTGGAGACCACAAGGGCCCCAAGACAAAGTGTAGGTGCAGGGGGGAGACTGAGCTGTGTCCCCTGCTTGGAGCTGAGGCAGGTCACCCGATACGGCAGGAGGGATGTGGAGACCACAGAAGCTAGAGAAGACTCAAGAAAGGATTCCCCACGGGGGCCTCTGGGAGGAGCCAGCCCTGCCCACGCCTCGCCGTAGCCTGGTGGCCCTGACCCCTGATCTGGGGCCTCCAGAAGTGCAGGACAGTGGGGTGCTGTTGCGCAGGGCCACGGTAACCTGTGGCCCCAGGACACTGACACAGCCCCCCAGTCCTGACCTGACCCGCGGTACGTACAGCAGGAGCTTCCTCCCACGAATGCGGAAACCCACGCTCAGACCTGAAACTTGCTCTGGCCAAGGCAGTCCAGAAGCAGGAACAGGATCCTCCCCGCCAGGCCCCTTTGAGGGGGTGTCCAGGTCAGATTTTCCCAGGCTGTCACTTTCGGGATACTGTGAGCTCCACCTGTGCCCACAAAGCCAAGGGAGCCCCTTGGCTGGACACCAGGCTGCCGTGGAGTGGAGGGGAGTGGGGTCCACTGCCTACCTGGGGGACGCCCCAACAGAATGGTCGTCAGGGAGCTGGCTGTCCCGGCTTCCACCTCCAAATAGGCCAACTGAGGGAAATGCAGTGTCTGGGGCTGTCACCTGTGTGCAGTGGGGGGGCACCCACGTGATGGCTACGACCCACCCACCCTCTTGCCCACAGCGGCAGCACAACAAGGAAGGGAAGTGGTCACAGAGCACCCCTCCCTGTCTCAGGCACATGTACACACATGCACAGTTGTGCATGCACTCCCCAGTGCCCTAGTCCCCCCCACACTTTCTCCAGCCAAGCCCAAAGCCTGGGTGTAAACACAACACTCAGCCCTCCCACAGCCTCTTCTCCAGCCCACCCTGGGCCAACCCCCATGGGATGCAGCAGATACTTGCCGTCAGAGGCCCAGAGAAAACACCCTTCCCTCTGCCCCGCAGGCTGGGGGCTGGGCTGCCCGGGAGGGGCTGCTGGCAGCAGGTGCAGCCACACACCCCTGGGTGGAGAGGGGAGCCTGCCCCGGCCCTGCTGTCCCCAGGGGGCCTCCCGAGGGCCCCAGAGTAGGGGCTCAGGCGAGCCTGGGGGGGAGGGCACCTACAAAGCCTCTCCTGCCCCCGAGTGGTGGCTGTGCCACCTAAACGAGTCCCCTCTGGGGCCCAGCCTCATCCTCTGCCGCTGCCACTGCCACCTCTTCACAGTGGTCAGCACCGTGGCTGCCACCACCCCCCCACCTACCCTCTGCTGTCTGCTTCCACCCACCTCAAGAAAGCCATCCTCTTGAGAGAACGCACCCCGCCAACATGCAGGTGCACCGCCAACATGCAGGTGCACCGGTCGACCTGGGCCAGCCCACGCCGCGGATTAACAGCCCCTCCTCCTGGAAAGGCGCCGCTTGGAGCACCATCCTCTCCTGCCACCCCCCCAGGCAGGGGTTCACGGGGCCGTCCCCAAGAGGCCCTCCCAGCTCGGCTGCGACTTAGGGCACACTGTTTTCTCCAGGCCCTGCAGTTGCCCAAACCCCTCCTAGAATCCCCTCCCCTGGTAAAAGTCACTGCCTCCAAGGAGCCCTCCCGGCGAGCACCCTGCCCTGGAGCACCTGCCAGGCGGCTCACTCACCCCAGAGCGGAGCGTGGAGGCAGGAAGGCCCCCCCTTCCTCCTTCCTAAGAAGTGTGCGCCTCCCCACCGTCACACGTCGCCTCTTCCCTCCGGGGCACCTTGATACACATTTCTTTCCCCGCTTGCAAAGCTACCGTGTCAACAGTGTCTTAGAAATTACGTGATGATATCTTAACTTCAGAAAACTGTGCTCCTGCCCGGCAGCCAGCTCCGTTCTTGGGTGGGGGGGCACTCGGGGGGATCAGAGGAGCCCCGGGCGCGCTGCCAACCGCACCCACCCCGCCCCCCGCACCCCCTCGGCCGCCCACGTGTCCCGGCTGACACAAAGCCAGGATCCTAGACACCCAGCAACAGAACGAGCCCCGACCCTGCATCGATTTCAAAGACAAAACCAAGGTGTCAACCGCACGTTCTCTCGGGGTGTCAGCAGGGAGGACTGCCAGGTGGGGGCGCTCCAGGTTGGCTTTAGGTGCAGCACGCGGCCTCCTCGCCCTCCCATCGCCCTCCCTTCGCCCTCCCTTCGCCCTCCCTTCGCCCTCCTTTCACCCTCCCTTCCACCGAAACGAGGGCCCGAAACCAGCTGCTAAGATGGTGGGATCCTGAGTCAGACAACACACAGCTTAGTAGTTAGTAGGGGGGCCGAGGCTCTGACACCCCAGGGTGCTTAGATTCTGGAATCAGGTTCTCAATCCTCACAATGCATCCTATTCTAAAGGGGAGCTTCCAAGAAATACAGAGGCCTGCGCCCCGCCCCTGCCATTCTGATTTCACAAATCCAGGGTTTGGTATTTCTTTGAAAACTTCTCAGGGGGTTCCAGCGTGCAGGCCGGGTTGAAAAGCAACGCATGGGACTAATAGATACCATCTGGGACCTGGTGAGATCTGGGATCTCTGAGATCCTGGGACATGGTGAGGTCCTGGAACCTCTGGGATCCTGGGACCTAGCGAGATCCTGGGATCTCCAGTGAGAGCATTCTGAACCCAATGTACCTAAGAGGCGTGCACGGGACGAGTGGGGTACTCGGGTCAACAGCTCCTTCAACTGTCCAAAGAACCGTGTGTCCTCCAGAGGTTCCATCCTGCCTCAGGACCAAAGGAACCCCGCACAGAATCAACCCTCAGCTCAGAGAACTTGGTTTAAACCCAGAAGGTCCGCGCAGCTCTTTCTGCCCGAATAGCAGCAAGGGGCCCGGGCTGGAGGGGCCCTGGCCATTCACTGGGCAAGGCTCGGGCTTTTGATCAAGTGTCTCCACGTTGCCGGCTGCCTGGCTGGGACTTGGAAAAGACGAAGAAGAAAGGAGATCTAGGAACGGGTCCAGAGTACATCCCAGTGGCATAAAAGGGACTTTGAGAAGACAATTGAGCTCCTGAAATCTCTTATCTGTCTAAAGGCAGAACTTCCCAAAAGAAGTCCGTTGTCATCAATCCCCTCCTCTGGGCAACCAAGGAAGACGGACTATCACAGAAGATGAGAAGTCTTCACACCACACCTAAACATTCACAAAACTATCTACCTCCCATCTACTCTCCTAAGGGGCCATTTATCTTTCCAAAAAGTCATTTGTTTTCCAGGAAGGGCTCCTCTCCCCGCCCTTTCCCCTACTAGGAGAACATATAAGCTTCAAATCCTAACTGCCCCTTTGAGTCACATTTTTCAGTGAAGTCCCATGTGTGTATGTGATTAAAGCTCTTTTCTCTTGCTAATATGGCTCCTGGCAGCTTAATTCTGGGGGGGGGGAGGGGAGGCCCCTTGCAGTTTAATTTGCAGATCCCCAAGAACTGGACCTAAGAGGATAGACAAAAGTTTTTTTCCTCGACAGCACCTACCAAAACCAAACCAAACCCTTGCCTCACTGCAGATCCACACTTTCCCCACCCCCCACCAGCAATTTAGACCTCTGTTTCTCAAATTCTGTTAAAGCAGGACAATTTGTCTTGCAGGGCACTCCCATCCTAAAAGGTTTCCACAAATAAATGTATGAACTGCTACCCTCCACTCTCCCTCTTTTGACGTTTACAAGTATTTACCAGCATAATACATATATACAACAAATATCCTATAGAATATAAAAATATTCTATGATGCAAGTTGGTTTTTTTTTTTAAGTTTATTTTAAACTATTTCCTAAACTTGTTGGACCGTGGAACCAACCACTCTGCCTCTATAACACCTACGAATGGTCCCAGGTAGAAGGCCGTCTGGAAACACTGGTTTGGACTTAGCCCGTCAGCAGCTCTCTGTTCTTTTTTTTTGTTTTGTTTTGTTTTTTAATTTTTATTTATTTATGATAGTCACACAGAGAGAGAGAGAGAGAGAGGCAGGGACACAGGCAGAGGGAGAAGCAGGCTTCATGCTGGGAGCCCGACGTGGGATTCGATCCGGGGTCTCCAGGATCGCGCCCTGGGCCAAAGGCAAGCGCCAAACCGCTGCGCCACCCAGGGATCCCAGCAGCTCTCTGTTCTTGTTCCAGGCCAGACCTCATCACAGATCGGTCCAGACCATCTGGACACAGGTTGGGGGGGGAGCAGAGACCATGAGCCCCACAGGTAGGATGGCTTACCCAAGGCAGCTAGAGAGCTTGGAATACTATGTTTAAACCCAAATTCCTAAGTTATCAGAGAACACAAGAATGTGTCGTGGTGGCATTGTTTATAAGGGCAAAACCTGAAAACAACCCAATGCCCATCAAGGAGGGAACAGAGGGGATGCTCGAGTGGTTCAGTCGGTGAAGCATCTGCCTTCAGCTTGGGTCATGATCTCAGGGTCTTGGGATGGGGAGTCTGTTTCTTCCTCTCCCTCTGTGCTCTCTCTCAAATAAACAAAATCTTTATTTATTTATTTTTTTTTAAAGGGGAGAACAGAAAGCTCTGGTACATCTACCCACCAATGATCATGCAGCAGTGAAAACGCACGGACCAGAACTACAGACACGACGGTAGATGACCTCGATTCCCAAACATAAAAAGCTGCAAAAAGGGTGCTTATACCTTATATGCCCCAGTTATGCAAGGTGCAAAACAATGCTATGTCTGAGAAACACAGCTACACAGCAAAAGTTCTAAGGCATACGTGGGAAGGAGGAACCTGAGTGCAGGATGCGGGCACATCTGGAGGGAGGAAGGAAACGGGCCTGGTTATTGCCTGCCGCTCAGGCTGGACAGGGGCACGCAGGTGTCCGCTGCCTGGGATGGTGCACGTTGGTTAAAAACTAAAGAAATCTCTGGAGGCCCCAGGAATAACAAGGCATAGCCTCCCTGAGCCGCAGCTTACTCCCCTGTAAACCGAGGGCCGCAAACCCACCTGCTATTTGGCTGCTTGCAAGGAGGCTGCTCAAACTTCCTGCCCTCCCTTATGGGGTTCTGGGTAGGATGATAACGAGCTAACAGCCTCGAAGGGCTTTGAAAACCACACCAAGCTTCTAACCCGGAGCAGGGAGCCCGCGACTCCAGGCCTGTTTCCATGACCTGGCATAAAACACCCCAGCCAAAGGAACCTTGTTTTTTCCTCCAGGGCAGAGGCCTTGGTCTCTGCCAGCTGCTCAGGATATCTGACAGGACATTTTTCTTTTTTTTTTTTTTTAAAGATTTTATTTATTTATTCATGAGAGACACACAGAGAGAGAGGCAGAGACACTGGCAGAGGGAGAAGCAGGATCCCTGCAAGGAGCCCAATGCAGGACTCGATCCCAGAACCCCGGGATCACAACCTGAGCTGAAGGCAGATGCTCAACCGCTGAGCCACCCAGAGACCCCTGACATGAGGTTTCTGTCAGCCCAGACCCGCTCGTAGTGAGGAGCTCCTGACCCCCCCGCCCCCATCCCTTTAGCATAGGACACAGACTGGTGCAGGTGCAACCACTGCTCACGTCAAGGAAGAAGCCCAAGCCAGCCCTGCTCTTTCCTCTCTGCCCCCAGAACCAGGAGCTCCGGAAATTCGGAGGCTGTGAAGCTGCTGGCACATCATCTCCGGCTGTTTATTCACAGAGGGGTCGCTGACCCTCCCGGGTTCCCGACACAAACCGGAGCACCACTAGTGCCAGACCCTCTCTGCCTGGGGGTAGGGGGCGCTGGCGATCCCACTGAGGAGCTTGTGGGCTCAACAGCCACCCCACTTTGCTTTCCATCCTCCACCACCCACAGCTCGGGGACTTCGGGCAAATTTCTAAACCTTTTGGAAGCAGCTTTCCTACCCACCAAGAGGGGAAAGGGGTCCTTCCTCCTGCCGGAACTGGGGAAGAAGGAAAGAGGTGCTACGTGCACAGACCGGCGTGGGGCCTGCACTCAAGCAGGGGCTCCAGCACGATGCCCACCCATCTTCCACCGACACTGACGTGGGCACGGGGCCAGGAACAGTCAGGAGGAAGCAGAGGAAGCAAGCATCTGCCAGCCTCAAGACTCACGATGCTCGGAGCTGGAAGTGAAAGCAGGAAGGAGCAGAAACTGTTGGACAGGGAAGTGTGATCACCGTGAGCATCCGTGCTTTGCAACCCTAACAGTGCACCTGCAGGGCCTTCTGGGGAATGTCTCTCTTAAACATGTATTTAAAAAAGGAAAATGAACGGGGACGCCTGGTTGACTCAGTGGCTGAGCATCTGCCTTTGGCTCAGGGTGTGATCCCGGGGTCCTGGGATCCAGTCCCGCATTGAGGCTTCTCCCTCTGCCTGTGTCTCTGCCTCTCTCTGTGTGTGTCCCATGAATAAATAAATAAAATCTCTTAAAAAAATAAGTAATAAAATAAAAAAGGAATAAATATGCAATACTCAATGAAAGAAGTCAAGATAAAATAAATAAATAAAATATATAAAAGCATCCTGTATAAGGACAATTAGGGAAGTTCAAAAGCGGGCAAAATTCTGTGTGGAGACGGCGCACTTCTGTCTCCTGACTACAGCAGTGGGCACGTGAGTCCGTGTCCAGGACAAAAGCTCACAGAACCACACACACAAGCAACTGAGCGCCCAGGAAAGCGGGTGAAAGCCGAACGAGGTCCACAGCTGAGTTCATACTGCAGCACCGTCGTTTCCTGGCTTTGCTAACGAACCGAGCCCTGTAACACGTCAGGGGGGAGGCTGCTGGGGGAAAGGCCACAGGAACTCTCTACGGGGACTTGTGCAATGTCTTAGGAGTCTAAGACTATTTCAAAATAAGGCTTTTAAACACATCAAAAATGGGAAAGGCCAGGAGTATCGATCACAAGGCACAAGTTAGAAACGGGGACTGGACGCCTTTCTCCCTTCGTCTCTTTGTGCAGAGTGTCTGGACGGTGTCCCGAGCGCAGGCTCTGTTCCAGGCGTGGTGGGGACCCTGCAGGCTCAGGTCTCGGGGTCAGGGAGAAAGACGCAGAGATAAAACGCGGCGTTAGGCAGAAGCCAGGTGGAGGCACCTGAGACGAGTCCGCCGAAGCTCTTCTCAAAGAATCCTCACAGAGGCCCGACACCCCGAGAAAGCAGGTGTTCCAGGCAGGGGCACCTGCACACAAGCCCTGGGGAAGCAGCTCTGACGTCAGGAGAGGCTGAGGAGCAAAAGCAAGGTGGCCGGAAGCCCTCACTTGTCCTAACGTGTCATTCCCAGCTGTTTTTTCCAGACCCCAGGATAGGGCCATCATGGCAATTTGCTCACCGGGTCCCCAACTCAGCTCAGGAAGTAACGGTTTCATGGCCACAAGGAAGAGCCTAATTCTCGCAAGCTGCTGGCCATGGGGTGCCGATGGGGAAAGACAGAGGTTGCAAACCCACTCGCCAAGGTCTCCAGGAGCCCCTTGGGCAGCAGCAGTCTGCAGAGGGGGCCCCCATGCCCATGCAGGGCACCTGACCCCTCCCCACCCTCAGCCAGGCCCCAGCCCTCAGGCCAGGGCAGCCTCTGGTGCCGAGGCAAGCCGTCCATGCAGGCCTTGGGTCACCTCCTCCCTCAGCTTCCCTGGCGCATCCAGTTTGCTCCATGAGGTCCGCTAACCATCCACCGCTGGGGAAAGTGCTTGAAGAGATGAGCTGAAAATCTGGCCTGAACTTCCTGCGTGCCCTTGAACCTGGCACGGAAGCTCCCTGGGCCTGCCTCCCTTTCCTCACTTGCAAATCACGCAGATGAACCCTAGAGTCTCTTGCAGCTACAGAATTCTCAGGGGAAAAAAAAAAAAAAAGGATCCCTGGGTGGCTCGGGGTGAGCACCTGCCTTGGGCCCAGGGCGTGATCCCGGAGTCCCAGAATCGAGTCCCGAATCGGGGTCCCTGCATGGAGCCTGCTTCTCCCTCTGCCTGTGTCTCCGCCTCTCTCTTGCTCTGGCCTGAATAAATAAATAAAATCTTAAAAAAAGAAAAAAGAAAAAAAAAGCCACAAAAATGAGGCGGGTGTGGGGTTCACACCCTAGCCTTCACTTGTGAAAAAGGGAATCGTTTTCTCGACTGGTTTCTTGCCTGCCCTGCCTGGGGGAGCCTTCCTGCGGACTCTGGATCGGGGACAGCGCGTCATCCAAGGAGGACCTGGGGCATATGGAGAATTCCCCCGGAATTTTTCCAGAAGATTACTGCTTCCGGACTGTATGTATCAGCTTCCTGTTGCTGCTGTAACAAACTGCCACAACCTGAACGACGTACAGCACAAACCTGTCACCTTACGGTTCTGGGGTCAGAATCCCACATGCGCCTCTCCGGGCCTCTCCCTTCCTCCTCCTTAAACTGAGGGAGTGGGGCCACGGGATTCCACGAATCGCACCCACAAGGGACGGCTCTGGAACCCTCTCGAAGGCCGGACGGGCAGCTCACCCCTGCAGGGGCGTCAGCAGATCTCAGCTGCTTCCAGGACCAGGGCGGCTGCCGGGAAGCGGCTTTTGCCCACGCCCGCCCCGGGCCTCCGTGAGAGAGGCCAGGGCAGCAAAACAGGAGGCCGTAGGTGGCAGGGGCCAAAGAGGCCAGGCCATTCTCTCCAGCAGAGGCCGGGGCAGCGGAGGAAAGCCGGGCACGTGACTCCAGCCTGCAGTTCTCAGGGGAAGGGCGAGCCCAGGCCCAGGGAAGCAGGCCCCCCCCCCAGGCCCCCCCACCGCCAGCCCAGCTCAGCTGTGGGGGGATGGGCAGGGGCCCTTGCCTGACAGCCCCCCCCATGGCTCCAGCCCAGCCTCCCCGCCCCCATCCCATCTCGGGGGAGAAAGTGAGGCTCCTTGCATTGCCAAATTCCAGTAATGAATCCCACATTCATTCCATCCTCTTTGCTTATTGGAAGCTCTCTCTCCACCTTCTGGGCTCGCTCTGAACAGCTGGCCTGCAGAAGTCGCTGGAATTCAATATGCAGGGTGGCTTCGTGGTGCCTGCACAGAGAAGCCCGGCTCACTGCATCCCCCACCCACCCCTTCCTCTGCGGAGGCCGCGTTCCTGCCCTTTCCCTGGGAAAAGAAGGAGCAGCCAGGATCCCTCGTTAACTCTTTCAGGCCCGCCAGCTTCCTGCGGGCAGGCCGCCCCTCGAGGTGGTGGGGCATGCGCCTTGGCTCCCTCCCACCACGCCGGGGACCGGACAGGGACCACAGAGGACAGCAGCGACCGGCCGGCCATATAGGAGCCCACGGTCACGGCTGAGAGACGAGAACACCGCCTGGGTCTGTCCAGCAGCCAGGCTCCTGGGCTCTCGGCCCTGCTGGAGGGAAGGTGTGCAGATTCCGCAGGAAGACTGGGGCGGGGGGGGGGGGGCATGCTAAGAGGTTCAGGCCTTGCCCACCACGCAGGGGCAGGGCTCCGACCCCGAGGTGTTCAGTCACCCACGGCGACGCTCCAGCAAACTCCTGCTGCGCATCACACACCAACACACCTGTACGGAAGGCAACCCGCCAACCCACTGCCGGCCAGGTGAGCGGCGACGGGGACGTGAGGCCCAAAGCCACCCCCACTGCCCTAACGGAGCCAATGACGAACAACCGTGGTCATGAGTGCAAAGGGTGTCTGTGTCCCTCAGAAGCCCCATCCTGTACGGACATCCTTCTGTAATGACGTGTGCAAACTGGGCTGCAGTGACCGGGGGCACCTCCAGCCCCACCCCAGGGACGGGCACCAAGGGAAGGCCACAGAACAGGGCCTGAGACACACGATTCCAGCTCTGCCACGAAGCTGTGTGACCCTGGCCAGGCCATTGCCTCTCTCGTGGCCTCAGGGTCTCCACTACAACCAGAGAACGGAGTCGGTCGGTGGTTAGGGACAGGGGCTCTGGGGTCAGGCTTTCTGAACCCAAACCTTGTCTCTGTCACATGCACCAGCTGTGTGGCCTCGGGCAAGTTACATAACCTCTCTCCGTGCCTTGAGTTCCTCACCTGTGAAATGGGAATTAACAGAACTGACTTCACGCTGTGGTCGACCACATTACAGGAGATACACCAGGTAAACCCCCCCAAGGCCACGCAGAGCCCACGGGAAGCCCTAGTTACCATGAATGGACGGCAATGCCACTGTCACGATCTCGGGGGGCCCAGTCCGGCCTTGGCAGCTCGGGGCCCCAGGTGACAGAAGGTGCTACCCCTCCAGTGACAGGAGCTGAGATGCCGGAGCCCAGGGCCTGAGCAGGTCTGGCCACCCCACAGTGGGGCCCGCGTTCCAGGGAACCTTCCCTAGAGAGGCCCGGAGAGGCGGAAGGGGCCCTGCCTGTCCCAGCGAGGGCTGGGGATGTGACCTGTGAACCCTAAGCACAAAAGTGAGAAGCTCAGACGCACAGAACGGCTTCGATGTGGCTGCTCCACGGCACCTCCACCTCCACCTCCATGCACCGGCAACAACGTCTGGTTTTTGAAGGCCAGGGGACGAGGGGACCCCCCCAGGGGGCGGGGAGGCCCCACACAAGCTCTGCTCTCCTCCACTGAGCAGCGAGCAGGCAGGAGGACTTAATCAGTACCATACGCCGCCGAGCGGAGCGGAGCCGCAGGGAGGGGGCAGGAGAGGAAACCAACGCGGAACACGCTGCGCGGGTGGGGGGACCAGGAAGGATCAGGGTGCGCTCCCAGCCAAACCTGCAGAGGTGCGGCCAGGCCTCCCCCCTCCCCCGTCCCCCCAGCGTGTGTGTCCACAGCCCGTCCCAGGGACACCTGGATCCGGCCCCGAGGTCAGGCTCCAGCTGAGCCCACCCTCTCCGGCCCCCAGAAAGCCAGCCCGGTTTGCCTCAGGCCGCAGCTGCTGTTTTTCCAGCAAGGACAGGGCTGGGGCTGGAGTGGGGGGGCCGCCGCAGTGTCCGCAGCCCCCCAGGGTTGGCAGAACCAGGTCCCGCCTCGATGGCTCACCCCGACAGCCTCTTCCCTGCCCCCTCTGCTGAAGGAGGGTCTCCCATCCAACCCCACCTTTCCCGGCCCACCCTCATCTGGGTCAGGTGCTCACCCTCCTCTCTACTCAGCCCCGAAACACCTCGTGCAGTGGGGCAGGAGCCGCCAGGACTCAGCCATGGGGCCGAGGGGCAGAGCTGTGGGATGAAGGGGAAACGTGGGAACACGCAGAGGGGCTCGAGGACCAGTCCCCAGCTGGGAGCAGGGCTCACAGGACAGGGCTCCCCCTCCTCCGAATGCCGCAGCATCTGCGGCCACGGGGGACCCGCCGAGAGCAAAGCCACACCCAAGGGCGGCCGATGCGAGCATCCCTCGGAGCATCCCTGAGCCGCCCGGGTCTCCAGACTCCCCGCTCTGTGCGAAGCATGCTCTCGGGCCACTGAGAGCTGGGGTTGCTGTTGCACGGCCCCTACTAGTGGGGGGCAGCCCACGAGGCAGGGCAGGGAGGCCCCTCCACACCAGAGCAGGGACCATCCAAACCTTGGGGAATCAGATCCCCACAAAGGGCCACCTCTCCCCGCCGCCCCCTCTCAGAGCCAGGACACAAGCTTCCGGGAGAGGGGGGACCCAGGGCGGGCCACCTCCCCCGAGAACAGGCAGCGGCTCCCAGGCAGGCCCTCCTCGATGGCTCCCATTCCATCTACGGTCGTCAGTGTCCCGATTTCCAAGAATATTCTCAGAACGGCAACAAGACGAGCTGAGTAAGAGCTTATGGATTGCAGGCACCGTTCCCAGGGCTTCACACGCATCCCCCTCAGGTCCTCACGGCGCCCCGACCGGAGCCTGCCTGTGGCTCTCCTCCCCCCTCCGGCAAATGAGGACACGGGGCACAGAGGGGCTCGGCAACCTGCCCCGGGCCACACAGCGAGGGGGCGCAGGAGCCGGCCCCCGTGTCCTGCTAGTCGTGCAGGGACCCGCGGAGGAGCAGGCGGCAGGGCAGGTCCCCGAGACCCTCATGTTCTCCTCAGAAACCCCAGCTTCTACCCCCCACGCCCCAGATGGTGAAGGAACGAATGCATGAGAGCCGAGAGCGCACAACAGCGGTGGGCAGCGGGGACGAGGACCGAACACAGCCAGACACCACCGACCGTGATGGCAGGGCTGCTCTGGGCCTCCGCTCGGATGGACGCATCTGCTCCTCACTGAGGCCTCCTGAGGGTGTTTCTCTAAGCCCATTTCACAGAGGGGCACACCGAGTCCTGCAGCCAAGGTCGTGCTGCCAGGGAGGTCGCGCGGGCCAGCGCTGTGGCCGCAGTCTTGCCCACGCCACTCATAGACAACCCCACAGAACACAAAGAGGAAGCATCCATGGAGGAGGGGGGGCCAGGCCTGGTCCGCCGCCCCCAGCCAGGGGCCAGGGGCCACCCTCTGCTGGGAGCTCCCAGCCCGCTTCCAAGTCCCGCTGACCCCACGATGGTCCTCTGACTTGCCGTGCCCTCCCGGAGCCAGGGGGCCTGGCCTTTTACGAGGCCGGATGCGGGACAGGATGAGGAAAATCCCTGGGGAGGGAACACCCTCGTATGTGACAAAAAGAAGCATCAGATCCAGATCCTGTTTGTCCTTTTTTTTTTTTTTAAAGCCCTTCGTGTTTAGCATACGCATGGAGAAACAGCTTGGAAAAAACGCCAACAGTGATTTCTGCAGGATGCAATTATCAGCGATCGTATTCTCTGCAGTTTTCTAATCTGGTTTTCTTTGCTGTGAGTCGGCATAATTTTCAAATCACAAAAAATAAGGCTTGGTTTCAATCAGGAAGACAGATGCTTCTTAGCTTCTCAGCAGCCCCGTGACGGCACGCGGGCATCGCCAGCCAAGCAGAGAGAACGTTCCAGAGCTGTCAGCCAGGCCCTGGGCCGGGTCTTCCCGGGATGGCTGGGAGGGGCCGGGTCCCCTCGCCCCCGCGCAGAGCCGGGTCCAGGACCCACTGGTGGAAAGTGCGGTGGGCGCTGCACAGGCCCTGCCATGAGGTCACTTCCTGCCGGGCTGCAGGGAGGATGTGGGTTCAACTGGAGTTTGTATCAACACAGCTCGGCTTCACCCCCGGCCTGGTGGGGACCCCCTGCCCCGGCCAGCATGACAACCCCAGGAAAGATGTGAGCAGGGAGGGAAGCCACTGCGGGCGTGACCCGGAGAGACTTTCCAGGGAGAGATTTAGAGAAACTGCTGCGTCCACTCCTCTCCAAGGACTCGAGACCTCCGCTGCCACCTACTGCCCGCTGCGGCTCAGGGAGGAAGACAGGGTGGGGAGGGCACCCAGGGAGGCTGGGGGTACAGCCAGGCAGGGAGTGGGGCTGCGGGCACAGGGCCCCGGAGGGTAGCCTCTCCCCACAGGCAGCTCCCGTCTCCGCAAACATCACTGTCCCCGTTCCTCTGCAACGAAACCAGGCCGCCCAGGGGGCTGGACGCCCATTCCCAGGGGAGCAAGCGGCCCTGCCTGCACAGGACACCCCGCAGAGCCAGCAGCAGGTCCGCTCCCCGCAGGAGGCGGCGGGCCCCCCCAACAGAACCCAGGAACACCCGCCGGCCAGCCCGTTCCTGGGACCGAGTGTGAGGGGATGGGGTGGAGGGTCTCAGCCCACAGGAGGAGAGCCCCCCTCCCCTGTGCGTGCCCCTCCTGCTCCAGGCACCACCTCTGATGGGCTAGGACTCCGAAAGGCACAGCTGCAGTCTGAGGGGCGAGCCTGGGGAAGCAAGCGACGAGGCATGCTGGGAGGAGGGCATCACATTCACACCTGCTTTGGGCCCTGGCCAGGTGCCGGGGCATCTGGGGCTCACTTGGACCGCCCCCCAGGGGAGCGTTTGCTCCATAGCCAGGCCCACCCACGACTCGGGAGGCAAACCCCAACGCAGAGTGGGTGCCCAAAGCCTGCGCGGCCCTGAGCATGCCCCACCCCTCTCCGCACCCAGGTCCCACCAGGCGCCAGCACAAAGTAGGTGCCTGAGTGAGTGACTCCCCCCCACGCAAAGGCCCTGGGATCAGAGGTCTAGCTGAGTCCCCGGTACCTGCTGTGTGACTACAGATCAATGACTCGGCCTCTCTGTGCCTCTTGGGTTGCTGAGAAGGCTACAGGACATGCACGGAGAGCTCCGAGTGCAGTGGCTGGCATGCAGAGGGGCTGGATATCGGGCAGCCAGCCGTGGGGTAGTGAGGACCGCGGTGACAATGAAGAGATCAAATCAAAATGGCAAACGAGCCCAGGGACGGGCGCTGGTCAGACAAACTCACATGGGTCAGGACTCGCTCCGGTGACAACCGAGGCAGGGCCTGGGGACTGTCAAGGTGCCCTGTCCACCCAGCGCCCCTGGCTTCCCTGTGCTCTCACTGACTGGCCCGTGGGGTATGATGGCCCCAGTGGGGCTCCCGCCTCCACTCAGCCTTCCTGGGACACCTACGTGCTTGCGGGGCTTAGGGTTGCCTATCCTGACCCAGTTCCAGCCGTCTGGCCAGACAGGCGCCCCCATCGACGCTGAGCTGCACCCACAGGTGCCATTCGCACCTAGGGCCTCCGCTCAGGCCGGGAGCTTGGCCTCCCCGGGGACCCCAGCACACAGCAATCTCCGACTCCCCCTCGGCCCCAGCCAGTGGCACAGTCTTCGCTGCTCGTGGCTGTCCGCTGAGGCCTGACAATGCCCCTCTGCCTTCTACCCTCATCTCTGCGCCAGACAAACCCGTCACTCTGCAGGGCCCAGCACACATCAATCACTTCCTCCAGGAAGTCTTCCACAACTGCTCCAGCTGGATGGATGCTCCAGGACGCTCTCCTGGGCTGCCCTCTACAGCTCAGTGCTCAACAGGCATTAACTGAACCGGGTGACATGCTGTTCTGGGACACAAGCCGTTTCTCTTGCCGTCGTGGAGCTTGCACTCCGCGTGAACAATAGGTGATAGGATGCACATGTCACCTATTCACGTTTGCTTGCAGAAAGCCACCCACTGAGAGCGCCCATGAGAGAGCCGCATTAGCTGGCGTGACAGGGGAGGTACCTCTCTGATGAGGGTGGCACTTAGGGACCCAAATGAGGCAGCCAGGAAAAGATGGCTCAGGAAGGAACAGGCAAGGTGAAGGCTCTCAGTGGGGACAACCCTTTGTGTGCTGGGGCAGCCAGGGGGCGGACGCCAATGATGGGGGGTGGGGGTGAGTGTCCCCAGGACAAGAGGTGCCCACAGGGAGGTTTGAGATGCAAAGCGACCTGAACTGTTCAGAAAAATCACTCAGGACCGCCAGCATCGTGGTGTCAAGCTTCACGCCCGTTACACGTAGGAAGGCGTAGGAGCCTCGTAGGCCGCGTTGGGGTGGACAGACTGCAGGGCCGGCGTGGGGCGGACACGCACTCCCAGCCGGGGCCCTGCCCGGGATCTGTCTCGGAGACGGCTGTGTGCGGCAGATGATGCCCGAATTCTCAGGCCCAGGCACACCTCAGTGGGCGAGCAGGACGCTGTTTCCTGCCCGGGAGGCCTGGGGCGGGGGCTCAGGAGGAGACGGCGGGTTGTGCTGGAAGCGCTGGGCTGGGAGCTGTGCCCTCCCACCCCCAAGCCGCTGCGCATCCGAATTCACTGCTCTGTGTCACCGGTGTGAACACAGACCTTCACTTCTCCCGGAGGCCGACACCCGGGCCATGGCACATCCCCGGCACGTCACACCTCCTCCGACGACAGACCAGGGCCCTCGTGCGGGGAGGCCCGGATCCGTCCAGGGTCATGTGGCCAGTGGCCAGCAGAGCTGGGTTAACCCCGCAACTTCTAGCTCCGAGCCTCACAGACCACAAGCGCTCGGACGCCTACCGGATGGGTGCGGGTCGGCGGGCGGCCGGATGGACAGGTGGACGGGTGGGTAACTAAGAGGGCCTGTGCAGAGCTGGGTGACACTGAGTGACCCCAGCTGGGAGTCCAGCCCGCCCCCGTGCAGAGTGGGCACTCGGCCAAAGTGAGCTCTCACTCTGTTCCCGGAGATGCGGCCCCCTCCCTGCAGGCTGTTCCTGGCACCCTGCCCTCCCCGCGGAGCAGCGCTGACCCGCGCACCACGTGACCCAGCCCGAGAAGCCGGTCCCAGATGTGGGAGGTCGTGAGGCCGGGGGCCGAGTGTGCGGGAGAACCAGCTGCACAGGAAGCTCCTCCGGAAGCCTCCAGGCTTCGCAGGCCGGACTCCCAGGGCCTGCTGCTGTGGGGCCCGCTCCTGCCTGGCGCAGGCGGCCCCGTCCTGGACCGGAGGGCTCCAGAGGGCCAGGGGGGAGATGTGGCCTTGTCCGCAGGGCGGCTGCCCACCGGGAGTGAGACTGTGGCTGCGGCCCCTTCCTGTCCCAGCCCTAGTTGAGCCGTGGGGTCACTGCCCCGGGGCTGCCCATACATGGAAGGGACCTCGGCACAGCTGGGTCCCAACCAGAAGCTGTCTGAGGGGCAGAGACACCGGGCACCTCGTTACAAACCCGCTGGGGCTCTGGACTCAAACAGCCCCCCATTCAAATTCAAAGCCAGGACCTGGGACGCCTGGGTGGCTTCGTGGTTGGGCGCATCTGCCTTGGGCCCAGGGCGTGATCCTGGAGTCCCGGGATCCAGTCCCATATCCAGTTCCCTGCATGGGGCCTGCTTCTCCCTCTGCCTGTGTCTCTGCCTCTCTCTCTTTTTCTATGTCTCTCATGAATAAATAAATAAAATCTTTACAACAAAACAAAATAAAACAAAAAACCAAAAAAACTAGGACCTGCCACTTCCAGCCTGAGTAAGTTTTTCACCCTCTCTGCGCTTGGCACCTTCTCTGCAACAGGTAACGCTAAGTGTTTGCTAAGATTGCTGTGCAGATACATCCCCCAGAGCAGCTGAAACCCGGAGTCTAGCACTTGGAACAGTCACCATGATTAATGGGATCTTAATAAAGCCTAGGAGAATGACAGCCTCTCCGCTGTGTCCCTAAAATGGAAACAACTCTGCTTGCTGAGCAGCAAAGAGCCAGCCAAGGGCAGGCTCCCAGGTCTGGCTTCCAGCCACCGTCCCCCTGCAGAACATCCCCCGCTCCCACCCCTGCCCCCACCCCCGCCGGGTCTCAGGCAGGCCCCACCCTCCAGAGAAGCTCAGGGCTGGCACCTGCTTCCAAAGCACATGTCGGGACTTTCCAGATCTTTCCTCCCCTCTCTCTGACCTTCCCCTACTCAGTTCCCCCCCACACTTTCTTACTCACTCTCTCCTTTCAGTCCTGTTCAAAAACAAATGATCCAGGCCAAGTGTGTCAGCTGGCTCCCTGGAAAAGTTTCTCTGCAGCAGGAACATGTGGCTGCTCACTGCAGGGGGAGTGGCGCTGGGCAGGATTACTCACCGCACGATCTCTCGGGGCGCTGGGTCACTGGGCAATGACTCAGGCCAGCCTCGCCCCCCCCCCTCAACTCCCCAATCGGGAGGTAGCCGGGGGCTGCATCTCTACAGTCTCCTGGGCAGAGACTTTGCCCATACACGTACACAAACACTGCATCAAGTCTGCCACTCGCCGGGGTCCCCACGGTGGGCTCCCGAGCACGGTGTGGAGGACTCGCTCAGAGGAGCTACAGCTCCTCACATACGCCCGCGGCCTGGGCCAGAGGCAGGCACGATCTCAGAGCCCTCGGCTGTCACCTGGGGCCCTGGAGCCGAGTCCTGACCCAGACCCCAGAGGCACGGAGGAAGAACTGGACAGTGCGAGGGACGCCTGGGTGGCTCAGCGGTTGAGCATCTGCCTTCAGCTCAGGGATCGAGTCCCGCATCGGGCTCCCCACAGGGAGCCTGCTTCTCTCTCTGCCTCTCTCTGTGTCTCTCATGAATAAATAAATAAATCTTAAAAAAAAAAAAAGCTGGACAGTGCAGGGAGTCGGTTCACAGTGGGGTTCAGTAAGCTCCCCTCCCCAGGGGCCCTGGTTCCAAAGGGCTGAGTGTGGGCCCAGAAAGCTGCATTTCAGATTCAGAACTATCTAGAGCCTGAAAGGGAATACTCAGGCCCAGGAGGTGAGGGGACAGCATTCGGACAACCATCAGCTTTCTGCCACCAAGACTCCTCATGCGCATCACCTTCCCATGATCATGTGGGGCCAGCAGCCTGCTCCCCGGCACGAGCCCTCAGCACCCCCAGGGGAAGGAAGGGCCCTGAGGGGTGAGGACAGACGGTTTTCCATGGGTCCTTGGCACCCTCAGCCCCCTGCTCTCACCCTAGACTCCCTCTACCTCGCGTCCCCAAGTAGAACTCTGGGGGCCTGCTCCCGAGGCCCAGAGACGGGAATGGGCAACCCAAGGATGGAAGCTCCCCTCCCCAACCCCATCCCCGGAGCCATGCTGACAGCCTGGCCTCCCAGGAAGCCATGTGGCCACGCGAGGGTCCTGGCCACCCTGCCCGGTCCCGAGGAGCAGAGATGTGCATGAGGAGCTGGCCTCCCCACCTGACACTGTCTCTGATGTCCCGAGGGGCTGAGCCACGTGTGCAGGGAACACCTGTCAAGAGCTGGGCCTGGTGCCCGCATGCTGGAAGCACTCTGGGGACTCAGCGGGGCCTCTGAAATAACTATGGAAGCCACCAATCCCCGAAGAGGGGGACCCATCACTCCCAACCTTCACCCTGGCAGCATGTGTTTGTGAGCCTGTGTGTGTGTGTGTGTGTGTGTGTGAGAGAGAGAGAGAGAGAAGAAAGCTCCGCCCTCGCCCATCTCCGCACTTTGCGCAGCCCAATCAGGACAGCGGAGAACTACTCCAAGCTCCAGGAAAATCGGTAACCCAGGCGAGCCTGTGGAAGCCATCTCTGCACAGGACGGCGTGCCCTGGGACCTGCAGGGAGCAAAGCTGGCAGGCAGGAGGCTGGCGTGCCTGCCCACTGTTCCGTTCCAGGCCAGCCGGGGCCAGCGGGCTTTTAATGCAGCCGCTCCCCAACCAAGAAGGCACACCCCCACCTGAGCCCAGCCCAAACCTCTCCCTGGGCTCTGCAGCAGCACTGGCTGGGCTTGGAAGGGGGGCGGGGAGGATGGGCAGGGGCAGGGCTGCGGTGGGGCTGCTGCGCAGGGGGCGGGGTGGGGCCGCACTGAGCTTGGGGGGCCCAGCCAGAGCGGTGGTGAGCAGCCACGCGGGGCTCCCTGCAGCTGTGATCCAAGGCAGAGAAACGGGACTCCCAATCTGTTCCCACTCAAGCCCCTGACAAGCAGTATCTTATTTCAAAACCCAGGGCAGCTAAGGGGCTGTAGGCAGAGGGGGAATACCAGAGTCTCTCCTTCCTAAATGGGGTTTTCTTTCATCATCTCCTGGCGCCTTGCGAAAGAAAGAAGCAAAAGGAGGGTCCGGCTTGGGCTCCCTGCATCTTGGCCAAAGCTTGGGGCAGGGACCCAGCTTCACGCACTGGCAGGGGCCCCAAGCAGCTCCACCCCCGCCGCCGCGGCCGTCCCCTGCCAGGCCAGCGCCAGCGGGGCAGCCAGGCCCTCCCCAGGACTCAAGTCCAGACTGTCAGCAGCTGCCGGGCCTTCGGCACGCAGCTGGAGTCTCTCTCGGACTTGACTTCCTAACCTAGAAAATGGGATGCTGAGGGTGACTGGCCAGAAGCTAGCCTCAAGGTGCGCAAATTGTTAGGTCCCTATGGATGCCTCCCCGCTGAGATAAGGGTTTCTGGAATTGCTGTGACAGGGATCTAGACCTGGAAGGACCAGGAAAGTCTTCCAATCCCCGAATCTATCCAGTCCCATCCGGAAAGGGAGGTGCTTATGCCAAATGAAGTGCCTCCAGGGAGGGGAAGAGGGAAGGAAAATCCGGGGAGGAGGGGCAGGGATGTGCAGGAGGCGAGGGAAGGGGAGGACCCTTCCAGGACCCCACGTGTGACCATGTGACAGGAAGACTGCGCGGAGTGCCCCCAGCCCCTAAAGGCTCCTCTGGATACTGAAGCTGCACATTCCCAGACCTTCTGGGCCCAAACAGAATCACCCACACCGGAGCCAAGTGTCTCGCAGGCTCGCAGGCACTGGGGTTGGGGCAGACACCAAGGCCAGGGCGGCTGGGGGCCCCCACCACCCACAGAGAGCAGGGCCAATACCTGCCAAGAACAGGCACGCGTAATAAGCAAGGATCTGGGCAGAGGCAAACTTGCTGCTGAATTAATCCCAGGGAATTCGGCTTCTAACTCGCTGAGCTGGGCTGCCTCCCCAGAACAGAACGTGCACTCACAGAGCAGCCCTGGTAAACCACAGGCAGCGCTGGGGTCTGGGTTCGAGGTGTGCCCCGTGCATGCACCCGCAACCAGACTGCTTAGTCCTCCCCGGGGACAAAGGAGTGGCCAAGGCCCCGTGGGCGGCCACAGGAAGAAGGGAGGGCCAGGTGCCAGGCTAGTCCCTTTCCCCCGGGGGGGGGGAGGGGGGGGCAGACGGGGATCTGCCCTCCTCATCCACCCCAGCCTCCCTAACCACACCCCACCCCAGCCCAGAAACCCACCGCACCTCATCCTGCCACACCCAGCCGGAACTCACCTGGTGCGGGTGTCGGGCCGGGGGCCTGAAGTCCAGGCCGTGGTGGAGGGTCGGTGGCTTTGGGGCCTTGTTTTAGGAAATGCCTCCACCCTCGGTAACCTGAGCCTGCACCCTCACAGGGGCCTGCTGCCTCCCTGTGCCGCCCTTCCTATCAGGCACCAGATCCGCATTAGTCAGCAGGCAGGCGGGCAGGGAGCCACAGACCTAAGGAAGGCCCAACGTTAGACCAGAATTAAGGCGGGGGTGGGGATCACCATGACGATGAAAACAGCCCCCTCTCCTCTCTCTTGGGCTGGGCTACCATGGTGCAGAGAAGCAGATGCTGTCCCCCGGGAGTTGGGGGGGCCGGGATCACACCATGACTCAGGCATGCTCTGGGGTCACCAGCCACTAGCAGTACTGTGGGTGTCACCTCCCTCTGGCTCAGCTGATAACAGCTCCCCCATCCCCGTGCACAAGACAGAGCCGACACCCCAAATTCTCCTGGACCAGGAGGCTATGCGTGTAAGTATGACCCACCTTAAGGGGAGGAACAGAGAGAAAAACTGCTGCAGCCCAAGCCCTTCTGTTCAAACAGCAGCCTCCTCACGCCCCTCTGGGAGCCCCATGGGGTCTCCTGTTTCTGCCTGAGCAGAAGGGAGGCAGGGCCTGAAGCCCCAGTGCGGACCCAGGATGTGGTTCTGGAGACTGTGAATGAGGACAGCGGCTTCCAGGCTGGACCCCAGGGCTCAGGGAATAGGGGACCGAGGGGCTCAGAAGTAGGGACTGGACAGCCTGGCCTGCCCACCTCCTAGCAGTGGTCTCCAGGGGAAACTGTTAGCTCTTGGGGGGGTCGCCTCGGACCACACACGCCCCAGCAGCCGGATGGGTGGTCCAGCAGGCACACGGGGCCCAAGGGCCCACACGATGGCAGGACTGTGCTTCTGCTAAAGCCCGGCTGAGCCAGGGCTGCCTGGAAAGCGAATGTGCTGTTTTCCCAGCTCAAGATACTCCCGAAGGAGGTGCTTCTGGCAGAGCAACTGGAGACTTCGCTGGGGCAGTGAGGCAAGCAGAGCCAAGGCCAGCGGGCAAAGGAAGCCAGGTCGGGAGGCCCTAGTGGGCAGCAGCCTCCCACCGTCAGCAGGAGAGGGGCCAGCCCCGGCTCTGCCCCTGCAACAGAACTCCCAGAGGAGGCACAGCTACTCCATCAGCTCCGCTGGCTACCCCTGGGGCGGGCCACCCTCTCCAGAAACTCGGCCTGGCCCAGAAGCCGACCAAAAGGCCTCTGCAGTGTCATGGGGGCAGCCCGACCTGTGAGTCGGGGGCTCCAACACTGTGATCTCACCGGCGCAGCACACGTTATCTTCCTCAACTTTCACAGCCAACGCTGGAAGTCCTGGGCAGCAGGTGCTCTCACTGGGAAGTCTGGGCTCCTGGGACCCAGGGATCGGAGATTTGAGACTGAGGATGAGATATTTGGGAGAAGGGAATAAAGCCTGGGGGCATACCTAAGAGAGCCCCCAGATGAAAATGAATATAGACACACATTTTAATGCAGTACATTCACAACAGACAAAGGGGGGAAACAGCCCAAGTGGCCATCAGCTGATGAGTGGACGGACACACTGCTCTAGCCACACGGTGGAGCGGCACTCGGCTGTCAAAAGTGATGATGCGCTGATGGGCACCGCGCCATGGATCTCACAGAGTGAAAAAGCCAGTCAGCGAAGACCACCTACCACAGCGCCTATTTCTCTTCTGTTGTTGTTGGTTTTTTTTTGTTTTTTGTTTTTTTTTTTTTTTTTTTTAAGGAGACGCTGTGTTGGGCGTGGAGCCCAATGCAGGACTTGAAATCAGGACCCTACAATCAAGACCTGAGCTGAGATTGAGAGGTGGATGCTTGGGGCACCTGGGTGGCTCAGTGGTTAAGCGTCTGCCTTTGGCTCACGGCATGACCCTGCGGTCCTGGGATCGAGTCCCACATTGGGGAGCCTGCTTCTCCCTCTGCCTGTGTCTCTGCCTCTCTCTCTGTCTCTTTCATGAATAAATAACATCTTTTTAAAAAAGTCAGATGCTTAACTGAGCCACCCAGGTGCCCCTGGTCCTATTTCTAAGCAAGGTTCAGAATAAGCAGATCTAGACAGGAAGGCCTGTCACCGCTTAGGGCTGAAGGAAGCGGTGGGGGGAAGAGTAGGTGACTGCTAAAGGGTACGGGGAGTGTGTCTGAGGGGATGGAAATAATCTAAAACTGGATGCAGTGATGCCTGCCCCACTCATGGGAGCTGTGTCCTTCCGAGGAGCGTGCTGCGAGGTATGGAAAGTGTATCTCAATATCTCAATAAAGCTGCTTTGGAAGGAATAAGCAAAGCTCCTCCCACCCAAAAAGAGAAAAGGACAGAGACCACCAGAGTGTAGCAGGTAAGGATCACTTCCAGGAAATGTTGCATGTGGATGCACCCCACACACGCGTGCATCGATCTACACATACATGTGTCCTGGTTTGTGGTACAAAATATGTTTCTTACCAGAAGCTGCAGCCCAGCAAAGCTTGAAAGGCGCTCTCTGGGCAACATCAAATCCACAATTCCTGGAACGTGGGCCCTTCACCTGCCTGGACCACTCTGCCCATCTCCACCCCTGTTCCCGAGACCCAAGGTCTCCCCCATCACCGCCACCAAGAGGGATCCACCAGCAGAGAAGGGGGCTCTCTCCTTGGGGTGCTATGACCCTCTGGACTGGTCTCTCTCCAAACGCTCATCACGCTGCCCTGCTCGCATGTCAGAAGGAGCATCCCCAGGACAGCGGCCACATCCACTGCATCTGTGGACATGGTCCAGGATAGTGGCCGAGGTGCCCGGAGCAACGGTGCCACACTACCACCTCTCTAAGGGATTTTAAATGGCTTAAAGGATGATCTTCTAGGGAAAGAAGGTATAAAATACGAGAAAAACAACAAAGAATTCAAACAAACTAATGGAAAAGACCTGGTTACGGTTTTTGAAGTACGAGGGTCCCTATGAAAGGATCAGGCTCCGATGGTTTCACGAGTGAATTCTCTAAAAGTTGTTATGTGGAGACGACTGTGTTGCTGTTTAAAATGTTCCAGGACACAGAGGAAGAAAGAAACACATCCAAATTATTTTTGTGAAGCTGGCGGGACACTGACACCAAAACTGACAAAAATAGCGCGCAGGAGCGCACCCCACCCACGGCAGAGCCAGCTCACGTGCACATATCCGTGCAAAACCGTATGTCCCTACCTCGCTGTTTACACCCCAATAAATTCCAATAGATTAATGACGGCAATATGTTAAAAAAAAAAAAAAAGCGAACCATAAAAGTGCTAGAAGAAAACCTGGAGGCATGGTTTCTATAATCTTGGAATGCAGGAGGCTTCCAAGCAGGGTGTGGATCCCAACAGAAGACGGGGGGAAAAAAAAAAAAAAAAAAAAAGAATGCACTTGACAACCTACAGGTTAAAAACCTCTGTTTGGAAGAACATGCTATAAATAGAATCGAGAGTCAACAACTGGGGAAAAGCACTTGTAGCAGCTACAACAAAGGTGTGGATAAGAAAATGTCACGGCCACCAGGATGGGCAGCCCACCCCGTGCACACGAGGGCAGGGAGGAGCCTCTCACAGACAACCCAGGGCCCTCGGCCTGGAATAAGGAGAAGACACTCCCCTTCACACCTGAAATAAAGCCCCAGCCCGACAGCGACAGCGTTGCAGCCCCGCAGGTCGCAGGCCGGGGCGAGGGCACAGGGCCACTGTGCTGCTAGCGCTGAAATCGGGTGTGACCGCTCGGAGGCCAGTCTGACAACGCGGATCAACGTTTTATTTTATTTTAAATATTTTATTTATTTATTTGAGGTGGAGCAAGAGGGAGGGCGGGGGGGTGGGGAGAGAGAACCAGCAGGGAGAGGGGACAGAGAGAGAAGAAGCAGGCTCCCCCCACCCCTGCGCCTGAAGCCTGACAACCAGGGCTTGATCCCAGGACCCAGGGATCATGACCCGAGCGGAAGGCAGACACTTTCACCGACCGAACCCCGCAGGTGCCTCCAGGGTGGATCAACATTTTAAATGCACACGTCCCATGGTGCAGAAATCCCACTCCTGAAGTCGGGGCAGCCCCCTCCCAAACACACACACACACACACACACACACACACACACACGGATGTAAATGCGAGCACGTTCACGGACGCCTCCAGCATCACGGTGAAAGGGGGGGCAGGGACGGTAGGACCAGAGGGACCCGCTGGGTGCAAAGGCAGCATCAGAGAAGGAATAAAAAGCTAGCTGCAGGAGTCCGGTTTCACTTGTGTTCTCACAAAGTCTCTAAGATATTTACACACAGACTTCTCTCCGCATGGGCCCAAGGACGGTGCCCACGTGCCAGTCCCAGAAGGACACACGATGTGCCCCGCAGGTAACACGGGCTACCCCGGGAAGGACGGGATGGGGGGTTGGTCAGAAAGACAGACTTCCTTTTCAAAGTCCCCATGATCATTATTTCTTCTTCTTTTTTTTTTTTTTTTTTTTTTTTAAGATTTTATTTATTCACGAGAGACACAGAGAGAGGCCGAGACACAGGCAGAGGGAGAAGCAGGCCCCCTGCGGGGAGCCCGGTGCGGAACTCGATCCCAGGACCCTGGGATCACGCCCCGAGCCGAAGGCAGACGCTCAACCACTGAGCCCCCCCAGGAGCCCCTATTTCTTCTCTTCGAACACCGGCCACACCGCTCTGGAAGGAGACAGGGTAAGTGGGGGTGCGGAGCGGACACGCCCGCGGAAGGAGGGCAGCAGGCGATGGGCAGCCACGCCCGTCCACTAAGTAGGTTTTACCTTTGGTTTTCGTCCACCTGCTTGTTTCCCCAAAGCCTTCCGGATGCGGGGCTCCACACTGGCCATCGTCGCCCTGCACCGCTTCCACCCTAACGATGCCGTGTGGGAGGAATCGTGCCACCGCACTGAGGGGGAAGCGGACGCCAGAGCAGAAGTGGCACAGCGTGCAGCGGGCAGCAGCGGGGGCCCAGGCGGCCCGGGGAGGACGCCCATGCCCATCAGCCCTGCCCCCACACACTGGGCAAGGCCCCCCAGGTGACCCCCGTCACCTAACCTGCTATGCTTCGACGTTGAAACCTCTGGGGGTCATTCTGGAAGGAGGGAGTTGGCGGCGGAGGGCATGGGGAGGAGAGGCCGAGCGTGGGAGCTCCACGCCCCTCCACCCTTAAAAAAAAAAAAAAAAAACACATCCACTTTTATCCCCGTCCACTGCTCCGGGAACGGGAGGCTCAGTCCCGGGCACAAGCTGCCTTTGCTCATCAGCCACATCTCAGAGCTCCGGTGCCCCTGGGGTTCCGGGCAGGGGGCACCCGTGACGGCCACAGAAAGCCCCAGGTCAGAGCCCAGGGAGACATGGGGACAGGAAGGCCTGTCCTGCCCAGAGAAGAGCCTCCGTGGCTCCCAAGATCCGAGCTCTCAGACACGCCACCGCAGGTCCACATCGGGCCTCATCAGGCCGGTGTGAACCTAGTGACGTCCTGCAGGCCAACTGTCGGAACCTGGAGTCTGGCCAGGGCTGCCCACACTTCAGGGCACCAGGTGGGGGCCTGGGCGTGCTCCCCCAGCGCTGACGTGTCCTGTCCACGCCGCACAGGGCCGGGCTGTCTGGCTCGGGCACATTCCCCACACAGCGGCCCCATTGTGCCGACCCCGGCTCCCGGCAGCTGTCCCGGGCCCCACAGGCTGTGGATGCAGACCCGGCTCCTCTGCTGGCAGCTGCGCAGGCTTCCCGGAACAAGCGCCCGGGAGGCCTCACCCAGCGCCATGTGTCTGGGAGCCCGGGTTCCATCCTGGGGCCAGGCTGGGTGGCCAGGGCCACAGCCCCCGAAGCAGGGAAGGGCTGAGGCCACCTCCTCCAGCGCCTGCCTCCCTGCCCTGCCCTCCCCGCAGCTGTGCCTGGCCCCGCGGAAGGCATTCCGCAGCTGCTGGGGTTGCATTCCCTGGACTGGGCCCTCGTTCCTCCTCAGCCCTGGGCTGGGCCGGGCAGACAGCCGGGCGGGCTGGCGAGGGGAGGCGGCTGCTTTTGCCTGGGCCCCGGAGCCCAGCTCTGTCCTTGCTGCCCCTATCTGCCTCACCTTGGACACACACCTGCCCTGGCCGCTGTCCACCTGCCCACCCCCGTGCACGGGGACTTCCTGCACAGACACAGGTGGTTCTTACCAGGGGGAAGGACTGGAGGAGACCCAATCCCCAAAAGTAAGCGGGTGCCTGGATGCTCCCCTGGGGCCGGGTCAGGAACATGCTGGAGGCATGGCCCGGTCCTGCCACAACAGAAACACTGAGGGGCACCTGGGGGGCTCATCGGTTAAACGGCTGGCTCTTGATTTAGGCTCAGGTCATGATCTCAGGGTCCTGGGATCCAGCCCCAAGTCGGGCCCCCCGCTCAGCCAGGAGCCTGTTTTTCCCTCTGCCTCTGCCCCCTACCTACCACGTGCACGTGCACACACACTCTCTCTCAAATAAATAAACTTTAAGAAGAAAGAAAGAAAGAAGAAAGAAAAGAAAGAAAAGGAAGAAAGGAAGAAAGGAAAAAATGAAGAAAGGAAGAAAGAAACATTTAGCCCCCCCGCACAGAAGGAAATTCTGCAGGTGAAGGGCCAGGGCCTGGTGAGGTGCGAGCCCACTGCTCTGCTTGCTTCAGCACACTTATCATGCTCCTGCTGTATGCCGGGTGCTGGGATGGGACTTCCCCAGGGAGTTTACTGCCCAGCATCAGGCCCAGAGTGGACCCCAATTAGTGGGGCATCTTGCAAACACAGGAGTCGTCTAGGGAGGCTCTGCAGAGCCTGGGCCTCCCCCCGAATCGCACAGTGGTCCCCCTCACCCCACCTCCCTGCCCCAGGTTGGCACATTCCCGCCCACTTCCCTGGCTGACCCATCCCCCCCTTCACGCTCAGTACACACCTGTCCTTCCCTGAAGCCTCCTCGGCCCAACCTCCTTCTCCTCCCGTGTCCCCGCTGGGGGTCCCAGGAGCCCTGTGCTTCTAGCCCCCACTGTCCCCTGCAGAGCTGAGACTAACTTCATTCTGTCCCAGCCCCTAATGCAGACTCAGTGCAGCAGGCACCCGGGTCCTCCTGCAAGGCAGGCAGGCGTGCAAAGACCAGGTGTGCAAAGACACTGCGCCCAGCACCAGAAGCTTAGGGACCCACCGTCACCTTCCTCCAAGCTCCACCCACAGCCAAGAACATCTCTAGATGTTTCTAGTGAGAGGGACACCCTCCTGAGACACGCGGTGAGTCTGCCCCACCCCAGGCTCACATCCATCATCACCAGCCATGCCTGGCACCACCGTGGAATGTGTTTTGAGTGCACCGCCTTGGGACAGGGGCCCCAACCACTCCCTCAGTGGACAGATCAAGAAACTGAGACTGGGGGTGGGGGGCGGCAAAGTGACGGCTCAGAACGAGCTGGCCCATGGGATGGGACCGGGACCCAGACAAGAACTCAGCGGGAGCCGGTCCAGGGTGCTTCGGTCCCCACCCTGCCCCGTCAGCCCCAGCCTCCCCCGTGGCTTCTAGTTAGCATCCGGAGACGTCAAAGCAGCAGACCCAGGAGTGAGCAGCCAATGCCCGCCTTATAAGGCAGCCTCGGGGAAACTTGGCCGGTGTCAGCCATGGGCCAGAGGCGGGTGGTTCCCGGGCGGAGGCAGAGCCAGGCGCTCCCCACACGGGCATGGTTGTGGTCCTGCCCCACCCGGAGCCACCCATGCAGGGGCCGGGGAAAGCAGGGACGTGGGACAGGGGACAGGCCGCACTCACCCAGAGCCTGAAGAGAGAAGCAGCGATGACCAAAGGGTGACAGGGAGGGTCAGGGGTCAGGGCCCGGGGCCGGCAGCCTCAGAAACAAAGAACCCAATGCACCAGAGCAGAGCAGGTCACAACCTGTGGGTTCTGGCTTGACCAGGAAAGCATCTGCTTGGTCCCCACAAGGTCCCATGGGGCCCTCGGGGTCCCTGTGTCTGCCCCCAGGGGCCACAAAAAACCATCTCACTCCTCCAACATCGTTTCACTGAGCACCTATTGCATCCATGTCACTCAGTTAAAAAATAAATAAAAAAAAGAAACTTGAAAAAAACTAGCACCAGCCTCACCCTCAACCTAGAACCCAGTAGGGCGCATGGAGGGAATTCTGAAAAGTACAGGATGAATGCTGAACATGGATAGCGCTGGGTTACAGGTCAACTTTAGGTTCTAACTTCTACGTTTTCTGAATTCGAAAGCAACGGTATGTTGAGGAACTATTTTTACGTGAGGAGTCTAGCAGAGAAAAGTTTCATGCAACACAGGTAATTAATATTCCAAGCCAAACACGAGATATCATACATCAAAAAAAAAAAAAAAAAAAAAAAGGCAAAAAGGCACAGAAGTCAAAGGAAGTAAGGCCATTTCCGGCTAGCGGGAGGGCTTCATGGAAGAGTGCTGTTTGGGCTTTGAAGAATGCATAGGAGTTCAAAAAAGAGGAAGAAGGTCAGGGGCCAGGAGTCAGGAGGTCAGGGCAGAAGGGGGGAAGGGTGGATGGGAAGCAAGGCTGAGGGACAGCCGGTCTGTGTCCGCATGGACTGGGCAGGCAGTGACCAGAGGAGCGGACGGAGCCCCGGAGCAGGGGACCTCACCGCCAGAAGCTGCTACAGCAGATTCCAGGACTGCAGCCTCACAGGGACGGCCCTGCCCCGCACTGGGCTTGCTTTAGGGACTTTAAGACTGGACATCCATGGCCAAGCGGGTCAGGGCCAATCTCCCACCCACAGGGGGCTCTGCTTCCTCCTCTTCCTCCTCCTCCTCCTCCCCCACCCCCTCACCCAAGGCCCAAGGACCATCTGCGCCCCCACCTCCTCCAGCCCCCACCCCCGAGCATCCCTCCTAACTGCATCTGTCCAGCCCAAAGGCCCTCAACCTGTGAGCACTGGTCCCGGAGAGCCCCCTCCCCAGCCAGCCGATGAGACACGGGGGGTCGGGGCACAGGCATGTACTCATGTGATGGGTACACAGCCCCCCACCCCTCAGAGTATGCTCCACGGCAGGAGGCCACTGGGCGCAGGAGCTGGGCCCATCTGCCCTCTGAGGGGCCCCGGGGTCTGGGCAGCTGACCGCAGAGCTCTCGTGCCGGGCTTGGAGATTTAAACTCTTTTCTACGGCGAGATTCTGCGGTTCCCTCTGAGTTCCAGGCTCCCGGGCACCTCGGGGCTGCTGCCTGGGCTCCCCTTCCCCGCCTGCTTAAATTCTACTTCCTCCAAGGCCGGCTCAAGACCCCCCACGGCCCCCTCGGCTGCTCCTGAGCAAAGCCAGGACTGGGCCCAGCGGCCCCGGCTCCCAGCACAGCCTAGAAGCTAAGCGGGGCTAAGCGGGGCCTGAGCCACGTCT
This sequence comes from Canis lupus baileyi, assembly GCF_048164855.1. Taxonomy (NCBI): domain Eukaryota; kingdom Metazoa; phylum Chordata; class Mammalia; order Carnivora; family Canidae; genus Canis; species Canis lupus. The sequence continues at coordinate 57,508,634 of NC_132853.1, read as the reverse complement.
ACATGCTGGAGGAAGACATCCTCGCAACCCCGAGGCCGTGCCCTGCCTGCCCTGATGACCCAGGGCGGGTCCACCCTGAGCAGACACCCTCCTGCCTGTCGCCCAGAGCCAGGACCCCGTCCTCACGCATCCTGCACCAGCTGCCATCACGATCTGGACGTGGATGGGCTCTGGGATGACCGCATCCCCAACCACATCCCGCTTGACTCAGCCGGGCATGAACACCTCCCCCACAGGAGGGACACCTCACCCATGGGAGGGACATCTCACCCACGGGCAGGACATCTCACCCACAGGCAGGACATCTCACCCACGGGCGGGACATCTCACCCACAGGAGGGAGCCCTATCTGGTGGCAAGGACCCTGGACCAACAGAAGCCCACTCCCCGTGCACGGGGCCCGCCGTCCTTCCAACTCGGCGGTGTCTGAGTGGGTGGGCGTGGCTCTGCAGAGTCCAGTTTAGGGAGATGGGGGAGTGGGCTGAGGCCCAGCATGGCCACAAACGGGCGTCTTGGCCCCCACCCCCATCTGCCACCTGCTCAGTCAAACCAAGGGAGCTGCTCCCACTGAATTGAGAGGAGCACTGGTCCCATCCAGCGCCCCACCCCGTCTGGAGCCCAAGGACCCCTTCCCAGCGGCCCCGAGAACCTGGGCACACAGAGAGGAGGCGTTCTCGTTTCCCTTGCCTCTGGCCACGACCCTCCATCTCCGAGGAGCTAGAGGAGGATCCCCCAGGACAGAACCTTAGGAGGGCCACGAGGCCCCCCACCTGAGGCTCCTGCCCCGGCCGGGTACTTATGGGGCAGCCCGCAATCCCTCTTGAGCAGAAGCCTGCCCGCCCCCACCCCGCCCCCATGGCCTGGTGACCAGAGGCACGTGGGAGCCTGTCCTTGGACCCCAAACCCATCATACCCCCGTGTCCCACATGAGCCTGCCCCCTCTTCATTTATCAGACTTGCAGACACTGCCTTTCAGGGCAGACAGCGCACGCTCTACACCACGGCACATTCTGACCCACAGAGGGGTCCCTCGAAACCCAAAGATTCTGTCCAAAGCCCGACGCAAGCATCCTGGTCCATCCCCAATGCAGAGTCCCCCCACCACCAGCCTTGGGCCCCCTGCCCCGGTGTATTCTTGGCCGCCACGGAATCCTGCCCCCATCCACCTGCTACACCCCCCCCCCCCACGTTGGGACTCCAGGGCAGAGCCAGCTCCCCATCCCCAAGCACCGTAGCTCGGCCGACCCGCTCCTGCTACTCACCCTCCTGGCTCTTGGGTGGGGCCTCGGCCACGGTGGGCTGGGGCTTGGGCTCCAGCCTGCTCTGCAGCTGAGACATCGGGGTGTGTTCTGAATTCTCCAGGGTCTGGGGTGGGATGGGGGAGGCGGGCACCTCGGCCGGCTTGGGCACCTGGATCTCGACCCTCTTGGGGGCTACGTCCGCAGTGGGGGCTGCGGGCACCTCGGGGATCTTGGAGGCGGGCGTCTCCATCCTCCGGTGGGCCGACTCCTGGGGCTTGACTATGGTGATCTCCGTCCTCCGGGGGGCGGGCTCCGGCGTCTTGTGGCCCAGCGCCTCGGCCCGCTTGAGGCCGAAGCGGGACGGCCCGGCGGCGCTGGCGTTCTCCACCTGCTTGGACGAGATGTCGATGGAGATCTCCGTGCGCCGGGACACGGGCTCGGCCTTGGGGCCCGAGAGCTCGACCCTCCGCAGGGCAGCCTTGGGGGATCGCTGGCTGAGGGAGTCTACATGGCGGGCTGCGGGCTCAGAGTTCTTCACGCCCAGGTCCTGGAACTTCTGGGTGGAGCTGGCCACAGTGGCCCGGAGCAGGGGGGTCTGGATCCTCCGGGGCGGGGTGGAGTTGGGCGTCTCAGCCTCCTCGACCTCAAAAGATCTTTTCAAGGCTGGAAAACAGAGAGAGGGGGACGTGAGGAGTGGATGGTCCGGGAACTCGCTTACACCAAGGGAGCTGGCGGGGGTGCTGCGGCGGGGGGCCCAAAGGACTCAGGCTCCCTCCACCTCGGGGGAACAAAGGGGACAGCCCCACCGTCCCAGGGGCCGTGGGCACCAGCAATCTCGTGCACTGGGACACAGAGCGAAAAGGCTGGAGCTCGGAGGACACAGCAGCCTCTCTGTCCTCCAGGGCCACGGCGTGGACGTGCCAGCCACGTTTTCTATAAAGATGTCCTGGCTCAAGGGGAGCTTTGGCTTCTTTCCCGTCGTGGCCTTCCTTCGTCCCTCCTCACCTCCACCCCACGCAGACACGGCCAGACACAAGCCACACCACCAGCAGCAGCAACGGGGGCGGGAGGGGGGCGTCCCCAGTAACAACCGTCACCTGCCAGAATCACGACGGCAATGACGTCACCCTAACAACACAGCACGAACGGCCGGCGGCACAACATCAAAGACAGGCACCGGGTTCACTGCATCCGTTTACTCTTCCCGTGACCCTACCCTGTGAATACTGTGGTTAACCCCTGGTACGGATAGGGAAACTGAGGCCCTGGTGCTTAAGCCATGTGCCCAATGACGTGGAGACAGAGTGGCCAGAAGATGCCATCTGTCCAGATGCAGGGCCCAGCGTTCTGACCACGTGGCTGCCCTGTTGCAGGTGGGATGACAGAGTCCTGGCGCGTCCACACCCTCCAAGCCTCTCGGGTCCTCGCCCCGGCTGCCTCCGTGCTCTGCGACCTGCCCCAGCCCGACCTGGGCCCCCGTGTGACGCCGGGCATCTGACTCCCACCCCAGCCGCCCACTACCTCTGCCGGGAACTGCTCCCTCCAAGGCCAGGGGACAGTGCCTGGGAAGCTGCCGGCCATCCCCACGGTCCCTGCAGCCGGGCTCCCAACAAGAACCAACTGCTCCCGTTATAAAGACCAGAGCATGCAGGGCCCTCATGGCAGGAACACTCACCAGCTCCTTCCCGGCCGGCCCACAGGGTCTCTCCCACCCAGCGCCCCACCTCGCCTGACCAGCCCCCATCACCGCCACCCACGAGCCCAGGATTTCCTGGGACCTCGTCAGGTCGTCCCCAACCCCAGCAACAGCAACGTGGGCCTGTTCTCAGCGCCACTGCCCCCAACCCCGAGTCTTCCATCCTCCAAATTCCAGCACGGCCTTGTCTGATCCCCGTGGACAGGGCTTCCTCCCAGGGCCTGCTGGGCGGCTGGGCCGCTGCGTGGCTGGGTGGCTGGGTGGGGGTGGCCAGGGGAGCCTGTGCTCCTACGTCCTGGGAGACAGGAAGCAGAGGAGGCCCCGGCCCCGACATCTGGCTGCGGGAACGACCAGTTCCCCAAACGTGGCACCCAGGCGGGACCTCTCTCAGCCCCGGGCACACGGCCTGCTCGGTGCACAGACGGCACGACATCCTGAGTTGCAAAGCTCAGCCCTGCCAGAGGCCCTGCGGGACAGAAACGTCCCTGGTCAGAGGGAAGCGGCCTGCCTCAGGGGCCCACCTGCTGCCCCGCAGGCCTGTGAGCCCATTGTGGCCAGAGCGACGCACTTGTCGGGAGAGCCTGGGAATCTGCGTTCTCTGTGTGCTAACTCCTGATCCGCACGCGCTGGCACTGAGGAAACCACCCCTCTCAGAACAGGTGTGGTCAAACCAAATCACATCCACGGGCTGCAGGTGGCCCGTGGGCCCGGCCTGTGACCTCTGCTTGATATCGCGGCCAAGAGCAGTGGGGTTCCGTGCCGAGCAGCAGGGATGTGCCAAAGTGGGGATGCCAGCACCCCTCCCGGGGCCCTCTCCCCTCAGGTGACCACAGAGTACAGACCACTTGTTCCAGGGCAGCCTGAGGTGACAAAGGACAGGGCAGGGGTGTATCCAGAAACCGTGACCTCATGTGGGTCCCGGGGGGGCCTCTGGTCTACCCCCAGCCCCCAGAGCACCGTCCAAACCGCCCCCCGCACGGTGGCTCCGTCTGTCTGGGGGCTCTCTAGAGGAGGGGTCTGCACCCCACCCACCTCCAGGTGAACTCGTGCAGCCGCATCAGAGAACAGACATCAGGTGGGTGGGATGTTTCCCGGGTTTCACCCTGAATGAGATGACCTCCTCCCTGGGGGTCCAGGGAGGTCTGTGACCCCCTCTGGAGGGTCCCCTCTCTGGGAAGCCCACTTGGAGGGGCCCTCAACCACTGACTTACAAGTGAAGACCCTGAACCGAAGCAAAGACCCCGCTGACTCGGGCACGGAAGGTCCTGGGGGGCGATGCATTCGAACCCGGCCCACACGCAGATCACTCCCAGCCGGGTGGGCTGCTGCCCCCGCAGGTCACTGCCATGGCCATCTCTGCAGACGCACACGCCCGGCCCCACCCACCATCCTCTTCTCTCTCGCTGCTTTGTGCTTCTTCGAGCCACACGTCACCCCCTGGCCCCCCATTAACCTGTGTGCTCATCGTCTGGCTACATGATCGACCTAGGTGTTCACCCCCAGACATCCGCCCATCCCATCCCATTCCTAGTCCTAGGCTCCGAGAGAACCAGAGCCATCCCCACCCCCAGGGCAGTGACTGGCAGCAGAATGTACAAGCTGTTAGGGTTACTCTTGACAATCTATGCCAACCCCCCCAAAGCAGCAGACCCCCGCGCCGCCACCTCCTCTGATTTCAAGTACACCCCAGAGCCAGGCTCGCTGTTGCCTCCTGCCCTGGCTCCACGCAGTTCACATCTGTCCCTCCCGTGTCATCCAGGCCATGTCGTGGCTACGGGGCAGGGACGGGGTGTGTTTTGGGTCCCTGGAAACATCCTCTCCTTCTTAACTCCACGAGTCACCTCTCCGTCCCTTCATGGGCCTCAGGGGCTGCTTCTACACGACCGGAAGGGGGGACCAGGTTACAGGTGTGTAGCTGTGGGCACAGGGCCCAGGGAAGCCCCAGACAAGCTCCACTTCTAAGGTTCCATAGTGAGTTGAGCCGTGTACCCCAAAAAGGTATGTCCTGGGTCACAACTCTCAGAACCTATGAGGAGGACCTTACCTGGGAAAATAAGGTAAGGATTCGAGATGACATCATCCTGAATCTAGGATGGGCTCTAACTCCTATAGATGTCCTTACACAAGAGAGAAGGGGGGGATTTGAGGCCCAGACACAGAGACGCCCTGTGAGACCAGCAGAGACCGGGGAGGTGCAGCCCCAAACCACCAGAAGCCGGGAGGAGCAGAAAGGAAAGAGCCTGACCCTGCCGACACCTTGACCTTGGACTTCAGGCCTCCAGAACCGTGAGACTACATTTCTGTGGTTTGAGCCTCGTGGTCTGTGGTCATGTCTTAGGGTGGCCCCATGACGTTACCGTGGGACGGCTGGAAGGGTGAGACCCCTGCGCTCCAAGACAGTCCGGGCTCACCCAAGGGCGCTGCCACCCTGCCCAGCACCCCAGCCCCTCTCCAGGGGCCCAGGAGAAAAAGCCACCTCCCTTTCCCTCTCCTGGGATCACGCAAGACCCCAGACAGTAGGAGACGTCGTGGGGAGTGACGCTGCTCTGGATCTACACGCGGGCTATTTGGTGATGAAACAAGATCACTGTGTAACGCAGGCCTGCAAGGGACGCCCCGTACGAAGCTGCCTCCCCACGGAGGGTGTCGTGACATGAGCAGCACCCAGCTGGGAAAAATTAGCAGACTGTCATGAAGCCTCCCCCATCGGAGTCCTAAAAACAGCCCGGGCCCTAGGCGCACACGTCCAGCCACTGTCCTTGGGAACACCCTCCACCAGCTCCGAGGGGGCTTGGGGGTGGCCTACCACGGCGGCAGGGGCCTCTCTCCTTCCCCACCTCCCTTTCCCTGCAAGGTGTAGAGACAGCTGAAGGGTGTCCACGGGCAGCCACAGGGGCCAGCAAGAGTGCTCAGGAGCTGGCCATTTGGCATTTCTGAGACCCTGTGTGACCGTAGGGCAGAAAAGTGGCCTTCACTGGACCAGTGGGGAGCAGTGGGCCGCGCACTGGGCCGCCTCCCCTTTGTCCGCCAGATGTCACTGCCGTCAGGGGCCACGACAGATGTCCCCAGCTGGATGTGACAAGCCAGACTGCCTCTGAGCAGTGGAAGGGTATGGGGCCAGCGACTGGGGTGGGGGGAAATACTGCCACCTCCATAGGGCAGGAGGTGCCCCGCTCTGCGTACACCGTGTCCAAAACAAGATCGCCCCCCCTTCCTTCTCCTTTGCATTCACCCCCCCTGCAAAGCCAGGCTCAAACCTCACTTGCTCCCCAAGGCCCTCCTCGCCCCCCACCCCCTACCCCAGCCCAGCGGGCTCCAGGAGCCCAAAAACAGTTGCGTGCACCCTGGCCTGCCACTGGGAATGTACCCCAAGGAAATAAATAGAAGCGCAGAGGATTTACGGATGGGGACATCTGCATCCGCGTTCAAAGAGCAAATGCTGGAAACAACTGGGGTTCACATCGATTTCCTAAACCCATGTGCCCAAGTCCTGAGCAGTCATCAAAACCACGGTTCTGAAAATGAGAAATGTTGAGAATATGATATAAAAATAGCAAGATGCAAGCTGTGTGCAAGGGCGTGACCGCATCTCACACGCACATGTGCGGCGCACACGCGCACCCGCGGGGGGGCGCGGGCTCTGGGTGTTCGGGTGGGTGCTTCGCTCCCTGGGACGCTCCTGCCTTTTGCCAACGTCCTGCGCCCAGCGCGGCTGGCTGACGACTTCCAGGGCATAAACCCGTCAGCAGGGTTTTCAGAAAGAGCCCTGGCTGCGGCGGCGGGGGAGGCCCGGCCCAGGCGTCCAGATGCGCGTCCGGGCCCACGGGGGGCGAGGCAGCCGCGGCAGGGTCTGGGCCTGGTTAGGGAGGAATGCGCGGCGCACAAGGGGCCATTGTGAAGGGCCTGCCCCGACCACAGGCTGCGGCCCACCTCTCCCCGCTTCCGGCGCGCGGCGCTGGCCCCGGCTGGGAGGGGGCACCCAGGCGGCCACTGGGCGGCCACTAAGCCCGGCTCCGGGGGGGACAAATGTCACGCAAAGAACGTTAGAGCCCAACGTCAAAGCGAACCCCTGCACAACTCGCGTGGGAGGGGCCGCCCAGGACGCTGCCGACCGTGGGGACCGATCTGGGCTCGGGCCCCAGGAGCGCCGGCCCCGGCCCAACGGGGAGCCCCGTCCAGGTTCCATCCCCGAACAGCGAGGCCAGCCAGCAGCGGGGCCCAGGGCACCGGGCAGAGGGTACCGCCCTGCTCCCCATCCCGAGCCTGCAGGCTGGGATGCCAGGCCCCAGGAAGACGCCACCCCAAACGTAAGTGCTCGGCCGTGAGGATGCACAGAGTGAGCCTGGGAGCCCCCGGTTCTCCTCCCGAGCGGGCCCGGCCCTGGCACAGCCCCGGCTCCGGGTCAAGGGCTCCGGCGGGGCAGTGGGGGGGACAGCACGGTCTCACCACAGCAGACAGGAGCTGGGGGCTGCGGCGGAGGCCTCGAGAAGCCCCCACCGAGTAGGGCAGGGAAGGCAGAGCAGACGGGACAAGGCCCAGTCATTTAAGCAACAAATCCTCCCAAGGAAAAGAACCCGGGATCACAAAACCAGGTCCCGTCCCCCTAAAGGATGAGCCACCTAGGGAAAGAGGGGCAGGGCAGGGTCCCAGGCAAGTCTGGGCAAGAGGGTGCAGGGTGAAGGGCCTGGGTGCCCAGGGGTGGAGTGGGGGGCGGTGCTCACACAGACCGTGCTCCTCACATCCGCCCCCCAGGTAGGAGCTCCAACAGGGGGTGACACGACCCCGTCATCACAGAGTCTCTGCTTCCTCGGCTGTCCTACTATGGCACTGCCAGGATGACACGGTGGTTGGTGCCCACGCCCCAATTAGGTGGTTCACCAGCGCACCTGCGGGTGGGTGTGCACCCAGGGGTGTGTGTGCTCACCCCACAGGAGGCCAAGGTTGCACGGGCCTTACCAATGTCCCTGATACCCGCAGCCAGCATCTGCCCCTCAGCCGGAGGGCCTGTCCTGGTGGCCACCTGGTGCCACTCAGCGCTGAAGGCAGGAGGCAGTTAACAGTGCTCCCCAGGCCAGCAGGCTTTAGGCAGTAAATGGAATAACTCTGGGGTGCAGGGTCCCCCAGGACCCCCAGTCGGGCTGAGCCCCAGCATAACATGGTGGGTGCTGCACCCTCCAGGCCATGCCCTGCCCTCCTCTGCAGGGGGGTGGGGCGGGGAGGGTGTCCCTGGGATCACATCCACTTGGATCCCAGTCTCAGGAGCAGCCTCTAGGGGCTTGCTCAGTGGTGGGGAGACGGCTGAGGGGGCAGGTGGGGAAGGGCGCTGCTTAGGAAGTAAAAGAGCCCAAAAGGAAAAGCTTACAAACAGGCGCTGGCTGAGCGGGGCCAGCCCTGGGAAGCCAACAGGCCCTGGATTTCATACAGAGAAGCACGCGTGGTCAACAGCCAGGACACAACACGCAAGAGGCAAAGTCCAAACAAAGGAAGAGCAATGGAGAGCTCGGCACCTGCAGGCCCAAACCCTCCGCCCGGCCCCCTCCCTCTCCCTCTGCCTCCCCAGGCGAGGCCTGGCCGGGCTGCGGGGCCACGCGAAGCCTGAGAGCCACGTCCAATGCCAGCCCTGCGCTGCCCGGCTCTGGCTCACGTCTGGGGGCCAGTGGGCGGCGAAGGGCTAGTGGCTGCCCCAGGCTCACGGGCACGCGTGGCCAGCTGAAGGCGGCCTGGGGAGCACAGGGATCACGCGCTCGGCCCCTCTCCCTGGCCCCGGGGCCACCAGCGGGCCTGCATTTCCACACCAGGCACGGTTTTCCCAAGGATCCGGCCTGGGGCCCCTGGACAAGGAGGAAGCGGCTGACCCCCAGGAACCCTGGGGCGGGGTGGGGGGGTGAAAAGGGAGGGACAGCCAACAGTATCACTGAGAGCTGGGGACCCAGGGGAGGCCACGCAGCTCCAGGCAAAGACTGTGAGGTACCCCCATGTTCTCTTGGCCGCCTGGATTTATTTTGATGTCTGTCTTTTGCTTTGGGTGTTAGGAGGCACTGTCCTCTCTCCCCCCTGGTGCCCTAGGCCTGGGGGACACGGGCACTCGGGGGTCCTTCCTGTTCCGCGCAGCCTCCGCCCATGAGGCCTGGCCCCTGCTCTGCAATGGCAACGTGAGAAAGAGCAGGCTGGGTTTCCCCAATGGGGCCAAGAGCAACAGACGAGCCCCCTCCCTCCCTTCCCAGGGTCCCCCATCGCTGCTCACTGCAGGGCCCCCCACACACAGCCTAGGTGGCCCCACAGCCTTTCCCAGGCCATGATCTTTTCAGCCACAAGAAGAATACAAAAGCCAGAAGGGGAGTGTCAATGACCCCCCAACATACACACAGACCCCCTCGGCTCCAAGCAGGGAGCCCAATGGCAGCTAGGCCCCCAGACTCCAGCCCCCAAACCCCAGACCTTCTCTTAATCCCCAAATTCACTGCGTTAAGTTCTCCGTGGAAAAAGCTCTCGGCAATGTGGCAAGCAAGCCAGCACGCAGGTGGAACCAGCCCTCCCAGCCTCGCTACACAGCCCTATCCACCCAGGAAGGGACCAGGGTCCTATTGGATTCCTTTACAACGGCTTCCAGCTTCCGCTGTGCCGTCTACAGAAGACGCTGGTCGAACGGTGGCCCCCAAAATGCTACGTCTGGGTCCTCTAATTCCCCAAACCGCTGAAAGCTACCTTCCTTGAGAAAAGGGTCTTTGCAGCAGTACTGTAGGATCTCGAGCTGAGATCATCCCGTATAAGGGTGGGCCCCACATCCAGCGGCAGGCGTCCTTGGAAGGCAACAGGAAAGGAGAAGACACACAGAGCTGGAGGCCCTGTGACGGTGGTGGGGACGGGGCGGGGACGGGAGGGACGGGTCGACAAGCCAGGGGTGGTCCCCGAGGCTGGAACACATAGAAGCCTGCAACAGACCCTCCGTGCGGGCACCCAGCGGGAACCGACGCCTGCCCACGGCCTGGCCTGGGACTGTGGCCTCCAGAAGGGGACACACTAAACGTCTGCTGTGCTAAGCCGTCCAACAGCCCCAGGAAATGAACAGCCCAAGAGAACACGGAAGACAGGAGAGGGGAGGTCTCGCAACCACCGCGGCCACCTTCTGTGGATGCTGAAGCCACTTCCCGCCATGACTCACCAGCTCTGAGAAGGGGAACACAGGTACCCCGGGATCGGTCTGGCCTGGTGGGACGGAGCCTCTGCCCCATGGCTCCCAGGGGGCAGCCCCCTCCTGCCACTTGCTCTCTCTCTCCCCAGCCCCACAGCTCCCCCACGTCCACCTGGACCAGGGCCCACGCCTCCCGCCCACCTAGGATGTCCCAGCTCATGCCTGTCGTCTAAGACAGGGCACCCTGCTTGCTCCCAACATCATCCCACTTGGGGCAGAAAGTTCTCCGGCCGGCCTACCTTCAGAGGGCTCATCACTGGGGTTTAATTACTGGGGTTTATCTCTCCCGGACTAAAGATGAGCCTTGGGGTGAAAGCCGTCCAGCCCGGGAGACCCCAGTAGGCAGCAGGGGACACTGGCGGAGGGCCTCCTGCTGTAAGAAGTCCTCCTACAGAGAGCAGAACCACAACACATGGGCACGGGCCTCTTCTCCTGGCTGTTGCCATCTGCCCGGTCCCCCTGGGTCTGGAGACACCAGGGTCATTCCAGGAGGGCTTAAAAGTCCCCTAAGACGCTGGACCACCCTTTTTTTCCTTGACTAAATTAAAGCTACGGGAGCACGTGCACACGTAGCACAACGTGATGCAGAGGGAAGGGTGTCGTCCTCCCCACCCGGAGAGAGCAGAGTGGGGGCACCTGGCCTTACTGTGGCGGTGGCGGTGGCTGCGACCAGCAGAGATGGGGATGAGATAGGGCAAGAATGTCCTGCCCCAGGCTGGGGACGCCAGGCTGCCTGTGGAGCTCTCCCTGGACAGTGGGGAGGAGGAGGGGAGGGACAGGAGAAGGGCCAAGGCGCGGCCCAGCCTGGAGGGAGAGGAGGGGACACATGACCTCTTGGCCTCCTCGGGTCAAAGGTTTTCAGATAAATGGCAGCCAGGGAGGGCAGAGGGGAGCCCCCGGGAGGGGACTGACATCAAAACCTGAAACCACAGGCCATAGCTTCAAGGGCCTCCGAGGTCACAGAGCCCAGAGCCCTTTGGCCTGTAACCGCCTCCCGGGCACCCCAGACACCCTGAGGGGGTCTCCAGGAGGCCCCGTCCCAGAAGAAGGAGAGCTGAGCTGCTGGTTCCAGGTCGGAGCACCACCACCCTGCCCCACCAGAGGGTCCCCAACCACCTCCTCAGCCTTCTCCTCCGGCACCCTTTTACCTGCACCCTCCAACCACCCACCGCTCCCCCAAACACACCTTCCCCAAATCCACAGGCCCGTAAGTGCTGCTCCTCGGGATGCTGCCCCAGCCCTGTCCCTGACCTCGGAGCAAGTAGATAGGTGGTGAAGACCATTCCGCACCAGGCCCTCCTGCACACCGGCCCTCCTGCACACGGCCCTCCTGCACACCGGCCCTCCTGCACACCGGCCCTCCTGCACACCGGCCCTCCTGCACCAGGCCCTCCTGCACACCGGCCCTCCTGCACCAGGCCCTCCTGCACACCGGCCCTCCTGCACCAGGCCCTCCTGCACACTGACCCTCCTGCACACGGCCCTCCTGCACACTGACCCTCCTGCACACGGCCCTCCTGCACACGGCCCTCCTGCACACTGACCCTCCTGCACCAGGCCTTCCTGCACACGGCCCTCCTGCACACGGCCCTCCTGCACACCGGCCCTCCTGCACCAGGCCCTCCTGCACACTGGCCCTCCTGCACCAGGCCCTCCTGCACACTGACCCTCCTGCACACGGCCCTCCTGCACACGGCCCTCCTGCACACGGCCCTCCTGCACCAGGCCCTCCTGCACACTGACCCTCCTGCACACGGCCCTCCTGCACACTGACCCTCCTGCACACGGCCCTCCTGTACACCGGCCCTCCTGCACCAGGCCTTCCTACACACGGCCCTCCTGCACACGGCCCTCCTGCACCAGGCCCTCCTGCACACGGCCCTCCTGCACACCGGCCCTCCTGCACCAGGCCCTCCTGCACACTGACCCTCCTGCACACGGCCCTCCTGCACACGGCCCTCCTGCACACGGCCCTCCTGCACCAGGCCCTCCTGCACACTGACCCTCCTGCACACGGCCCTCCTGTACACCGGCCCTCCTGCACCAGGCCTTCCTGCACACGGCCCTCCTGCACACTGGCCCTCCTGCACACGGCCCTCCTGCACACTGACCCTCCTGCACACGGCCCTCCTGTACACCGGCCCTCCTGCACCAGGCCTTCCTGCACACGGCCCTCCTGCACACTGGCCCTCCTGCACCAGGCCCTCCTGCACCAGGCCCTCCTGCACACTGGCCCTCCTGTACACCGGCCCTCCTGCACACAGACCTCCTGCACACTGACCCTCCTGCACACGGCCCTCCTGCACACTGACCCTCCTGCACACGGCCCTCCTGTACACCAGCCCTCCTGCACCAGGCCCTCCTGCACACTGACCCTCCTGCACACGGCCCTCCTGCACACGGCCCTCCTGCACACTGACCCTCCTGCACACGGCCCTCCTGCACACTGACCCTCCTGCACACTGACCCTCCTCCACACGGCCCTCCTGTACACCGGCCCTCCTGCACACTGGCCCTCCTGCACACTGACCCTCCTCCACACGGCCCTCCTGTACACCGGCCCTCCTGCACACTGGCCCTCCTGTACACCGGCCCTCCTGCACCAGGCCTTCCTGCACACGGCCCTCCTGCACACTGGCCCTCCTGCACCAGGCCCTCCTGCACACTGACCCTCCTGCACACAGCCCTCCTGCACACAGACCTCCTGCACACCGACCCTCCTGCACACCGGCCCTCCTGCACACGGCCCTCCTGCACACTGACCCTCCTCCACACGGCCCTCCTGTACACCGGCCCTCCTGCACACTGGCCCTCCTGTACACCGGCCCTCCTGCACACCGGCCCTCCTGTACACCGGCCCTCCTGTACACCGGCCCTCCTGCACCAGGCCCTCCTGCACACCGGCCCTCCTGTACACCGGCCCTCCTGCACCAGGCCCTCCTGCACACGGCCCTCCTACACACCGGCCGTCCTGTACACCGGCCCTCCTGCACCAGGCCCTCCTGCACACGGCCCTCCTGCACACAGACCTCCTGCACACTGACCCTCCTGCACACGGCCCTCCTGCACACTGACCCTCCTGCACACCGGCCCTCCTGCACACGGCCCTCCTGCACCAGGCCCTCCTGCACACTGACCCTCCTGCACACCGGCCTCCTGCACACGGCCCTCCTGCACACGGCCCTCCTGCACACTGACCCTCCTGCACACCGGCCCTCCTGCACCAGGCCCTCTTGCACACGGGCTTTCCTGCACACCAGCCCTCCTGCACCAGGCCCTCCTGTACCAGGCCCTCCTGCATACCAGTCCCTCCTGCACACCGGCCTTCCCACATACCAGCCCCCCTGCACCAGGCCCTCCTGCACACAGGCCGAGCTGCCAGGCCATGGTCAGGGGAGGGGGCCAGTCGCCTCGGGGGGCTACTCCTCCGTTCTCTGCTCCTAGCCCAGCAACCTCGAAGCCGGGTACTGGCTGTTCCTGATCCGCCAGAGGAACCCCCCCTCTCCTTCCTCACCTCACTGACCACTGGGAGAGATGATAAAAGCACTTAAAAAAAAATGAAGGAAAAAAAAGGCCTAATACCGGGGGGGCCACTGGGCCCAGGTGGTGCCCTCCATTAATCATGCCGCCTGCCGAGGACGCCAGAGGAACAGATGGCTCTGCCTGTGTCGTGGCCTAGGGGCGGGCAGCAAGCGGGCGCTGCCCAAGCCAACGGGAACTGTGGCCTAATTACAGGGGATGGTGACCCCAGGGAGCAGGGGTCAGGCGCCGGTCAGAGCGGCACCCAGGCCTCCCGAGGAGTGGTGGGGGTGGGGAGTCTCGGTGACCACAAAGCCCTGCATGCACCCACGTGGACTTGCGGGCTCAGGCTCTACCGACCTAGGGGGGGAGTGGACTTGGGCTTTATCCTCAAGGATACGAGGGGTGTGGCAGGGGAGAGGGGCCCAGAAAACTAAGAGGAGGAGGTGAGTTTGTTGTGTGGAAGAGACAAGATCTGGACACCGGGAGGATTCTGGAAGGGGCTCCCAGGGGGCAGCAGCACCTGCACGGGAGGCCGCCTGGCTGTTCCACAGAGCCCGGGGCGAGGCTGAGTGAGGCGGCCTCCGGGGCCCTGCTCGGGGCCTTCCTGGGCTCCCACCAGGGACGGCCAACCATCTAGAACTTGAGGAGATCCCTGGAAACGTCCAGCAGATGGGCCGAGGGCAGCGGCTCAGAGGATTGCAGACGGGACACAACCACACTCCTGGTGCCCAGATGCGGGGGCCGAGGCCCGGGCAGGCCAACCTCCCTCCAAGCCTGGTCTCCCATCCCAAGCCTGGGACACTCTGCTGCCCTCGGATGGGCCGCCAGAGCGAGTGGACCCCAAAAGACGTGTTGGTGTCCTAGCCCCGAGACCCGTGGATGGGACCTGATTTGGAAATAAGGTCCTTGCAGACATGATTAAAAATCTCAAGATCTGATCATCCTGGATTTAGGGTGGATCCTCACCTTAATACTGAGTGACCTCCAAGAGACAGGAAAGACACGGGCACGCAGAGGAGGGGGCCGCGAGGCTGAGGCAGGTGATGCGTCCACAAGCCAGGAATGCCAAGGACCTGGGGCAGCCCCAGAGCCAGGACAGGGGTCTGGGACACACTGTCCCTCGGGGCCTCCAGAAGGAACCAGCCTGGCCGACACCCAGATTTGGGACTTTGGGCTTCCTGACCCGGGCTTTCCGCCCCCCACCGGCTGGGCAAACTCACATCCTCAGGCTGCCTCCCGGCCTACTCAGACTCCTCTCTCACCAAAAGCCCCTGCCCCACCCCTGCCCCAAGGCCCCGCAGGCTGACCGCGGCTCACACTTGTCCCGTGCATGCCTCACCTTCCAGGCAGTGGTGAACTTACTCTTTTCACCTTCTGTGTTCACCCACCATGCAGGGCCCAGGCTGCCCGCTGCTGCTCCTGATTCCCGCCTCTGCAGGAGCCACCACCCCGCAGGGTCCGCCCACCCCGCCTGGGCACCCCCACCAGGGGCAGGAGACAAAGCTGCCTGCGGGAATCAGACATTTCTCAACCAAACATGGAGAATTAGGGGCGCCTGGGTGGGCTCAGTGGTTGAGCATCTGCCTTTGGCTCAGGGCGTGATCCCTGGGTGGGGTCCTGGGATCGAGTCCCGCATCGGGCTCCCCGCAGGGAGCCTGCTTCTCCTTCTGCCTGTGTCTGCTTTTCATGAATAAATAAATAAAATCTTAAAAAACAAAAATAGAAATGGAGAATTTTAGCTCAGTTGTCAATATAACTGCTCAGTACGAGAGGATCAGGGCAGCTCGGCTGCGTCCAGAGCTGGGGAGGCTTCCCGGGCCACAGAGATGACCCCTCTGGTAGGCCAGAAAGAAGGGCAGGGCCCTAAAGCCCCGTCCAGCCCTGGCACCCGACGACCCCGGAGCCGCGGTGCAGTCTGCCGGCAGCTCTGGCGACGCTTGCTGCTCCCGAACCAACCAGCAATTCCCAACGCTCAGCAGAGCCGGAGGGGCCTGGCCAGGGACGGCCCAGGACGGCCACCCCACCTGGTGAGGTCGAGGACCACAGCTCTGGCCACACTCCTCTGTGGCCCAAAACACAGCTGGCGGCAGCGCCTGGGAGGGGGACTCCTGGAGCGCTCGCCTTTGGGCCAAGCTGCCTTCTTCACTCAACCCAGCGGCCCAACCTGGAGCCGGAGAGGCCCACGGGGACCCATCTCTTTAACCGGGGTGCGCGGCGGGGTGGAATGAGTGATTCCTCTCTGACAATCAACTTCCGAAGATAACATCTATTGCTCTTTTACCCTGGCTGCAAAAGCGACTTACAGACAACGCAGAGAATCGGCTAGACCCAAAGAAAATAGGAAAAAAAAAAAACAAAAAACCTCTAAGCCCATGACCCACTATCAAGATCACCATCCCGATCTTTCTGACGTGCATGCGTGTGTTTCCTCAGCAGCCTCGTGCAGTGACGCGCTCTGAGCATCACACGGGTCCGATCTCTGCACATTCTGGCACCGGTTCTCTGAATTCCTTTGCAGTTCTAAGCTGCTGGCTCCCGGTCGTTCTCAGCTCTGACCGCTGGTCAGAATCATTTCTGGAGTCTGTTACAAACAGATTGCTGGTCCCACCTCTTGGAGGTTCCGATTCAGGAGGGCTGGGTGGGCCCGGCACCCCAAGGTGTGTCAGAGGGGAAGGTGGGGAGGCCCCTCCAAGCCTCCTCTCCACTGCCACCCCTTGCCGAGGATCCTACAAGAAGGAAATCCTAAGCACCGGCCATCACAGGGGCCGCCCTGGTCACAGACCTCAGAGATACCAGCTCAGCAGCCCCACTGCCCCCACCTGCCCCAAAAGTCACCCAAGGTCAGCAGCGGCCAGCCTTAGCTCCTGGATCCGTCATGACCCAAAGGACACACTGGGCCCTGCTGGGGGCAGATGCACATGTGACAAGGGGGCGTGTCAGTCACGAGGCCTCCAAACCTGCCCCAGGCCCACGCCGTGTCGACCTTTGAGACAGAGAAGGTCCAGGCAGCCCGGGGTCCACACAACAAAACATGGCATAAGTCACCTGCTACAGGAAACACAGGACAGAGCTGAAGGCCAGCGCCCCGGGCCCCTGCCCGCCTCCTGCCTCCCCCGAAGGTGCCCACTCCTCCCCAGGACGGGGATCACAGTCCTCCCTGCAGACTGTCACCCTCCTGGGGACGGAAGCAAAGCTCGGTAGTGTCTGTCCTTGATGTACCCTGAGCGCTTGTCGGGTCCCACTACCAAATTCACACGTTGAATCCCATCCTCAGTGTGACAGGATGCGGGGTGGGGCCTTTGCAGGTGCTGGGGACATGGGAGTAGAGCCCTCGGGACCAGACCAGGGTCCCCATAGAAGCACCCCTCTGCCCCGTGAAGACCCAGGGAGAAGACGGCCGTCTGGGAGCCAGGACCGGGCAGCAGCGTGATCGGGGACTGCGAGGGATGAATGCATCAGTTAAAGCCCGGCTCTTGGGTTTTCGTGACAGCGGCCACGCAGGGGGGCCTCCACCAGGGCCAAGGACACCACCTGGCCAGTCCTACAGGCTCAAAAAGTACCACTGCCTTGAATTTCTAATCGCCGATGTTGCTTGGTGCTTCCGACACGCCGGGCGCCGCTCTGCAGTCCATTCAGTCCCCGCAGGCACCCCAAGACACAGCGACTTTCTTCCCTCCCCATTTCACGGATGGGAAGGCGAGGCACCGAGAGGCCCAGCATCAGAGCCGGGTGCGGGTGCAGCCAGGTCCCGGCCAGCATGCTAACCCCAGCCCCACCCCAGAGTCACACCCCAAAGTGGGGAGCTACCCCCCCAACAGCACTGCGCTAAGCCCTGAGCCCGCGCCACCTGCCACCCTGCAAGGTGGGCGCCGTCATTCCCAGCTCACAGGGAGTAGCCACAGAGCTGGAGGGCAGCGAGGCTGGGACTGGGGGGGCAGCCCCCCTAGACCGCAGGCCCTGGACGCCCGCTGTCCCCACCCACCGCCTGAGTAGCTTGAGATGGCAGGCTCAGCCCGTGTCGGGAGGCACCAGGAGGGCCAGAGGGCAGGACTCAGGAGGAGGGAGGGATGCGCAGGTACAGGGGGCTGGGTCTGCCTTCCATGTGGCCCCGGGCCAGGCTTGAGGCCAGGCCTGACCTGGAGCCTTGGCGGCCCGTCCACCTTGCTGGCCTCCGGGAGGACTGAAAGGCTGAGCATCTGACGTGGCAGCCCCAGCGCCCGGCACATAGTAGGTGCTCAGGAAAGGAGATGGTGATGGACACTAGCAAGAGCCAGTGCGGTCAGAGGAAGTGCCTGTGAGCAAAGGGGCAACAGCTGGAAAGGCCGGGACTTGGGTCGGAAACAAAGAATGCAGGAGGAGGGGGGAGGGAGGGCGGGAGGGAGGCAGGGAGGCCAGAGCCTGACAGCTGGCTCCAGGGCAGCTGTTTGCAGGAGCCTGGCTTCATCACTTAAATATTAGGAGAGATGTAAATATTCGAGTGCGAGTGCACAGGGCAGGGGGAAGATTTCGTCCCTCTCAGTGCCCCCATCCCCCCAGCTGCCCCAAGACCCGGCGACCCCCAGGGCCCCAAGTTGGGGTGGGGACAGCAACTCAGGAGGGAGAGGGCGTTACCCCTCCTCCCTCCTCTCCCAGCCTGGGCCTACCAAGGTGTGAATGGATGACAGCCTTCCCCGTCTCAGCCCCAAGGGGCCCCAGGCCTGCCAAGGCTTTCTTTTGTAGCTTAGCAAAAAAGCCAAGCAGCCCTTCCTGAGGTTTTGTGGTGAAGGCCCAGGACGCAAAGCTGACCCCTCCCACCTGCAACATGCTCCCCGCACCCCCCCACCCCACCCCACCCCGCCCCGCGAGAAGTTAACACCTGGATCATTCATCACCCAAGTCCCTCCCAGCTCACCCAGCCTCCTGACCAGGAGCAGGGACAGAGCCTGGGTCCCCCTGGCAAGCACAGCCCCAAGGGCACCTCCACCAGGTGCAGGCACCCCTGCCAGGCACGGGCACCGCACGATCTCCCAAAGAAACTACAAGCTGGGAGAAATCACGAGAGAAGCCAGCCTGCCTGGTAAACTCCCACCCAGGACTCTGGGTAGGTACTCCTGCCTCCAGGAAGCCCTCCTGAACCTACCCCTCTCTTGGGCTCATGCCTGCCCGCCCGCCCCCCCAGAAGCTACAGCAGAGCTGGCACAGAGCTGGCACCCACAGATAGCTGTTGAATAAGGGGAATGAGCCCATTGCTTCCCTCACCCCAGGATCCTCCTCCTGGCCCGCCAGAGAACAGAGGGATCCCAGCACTTCATCTTGCGCCGAACGAAAACCCAAAACCCAGGCACTTTCCAGAGCGCGCCTTCCCCTGACTTTTTACGGGGGACAGGAGCCAGGGGACAGCAGAGAAGACCGCCCCTCCAGGCCTGGTTCGGAGCCAGGAAAACTTGTATGCTTTTACTGTAGATAAAATCGGTCTCCGGGGGACACGGGGCAGGGGCCTGGCCTACCACTCACGGGGAGACTGCCCACCCACATGGAAAGGAGGACCAAATATCCCCGCTCCGAGCCGGCTGCCGGCGCCCGAGGAGGGGGCCAGCCCGGATACGGAGCGAGATCCAGCCTGGGACGGTACAGAAATCCTCCGGACTGTGGCCACAACAGTTAGAACCAGCAGTGTCTCCACCTTCCAGGTCAGTGTCTGGGGGAGGGGAGATGCCAAGGTGGCCCACACTGGGGACATCTCTCTCCTCCCACCAGAAGGAAAGATGCTGCTGCCCGTGGCCCCGGTGGCTCCCTGCCTCAATTCCTGGGGACCCGCATAGGGAGGTGCCCAGGACCCCCAGGCCCAGCCCCAGGGGACAGCCAGAAGCCCATCAGCACAGACAGCCAGTCACCGGTCAGTGCTCCTCGAACGGTCAGGGAATCATCCAGAAAGACCTGACAAGGGCTGCAGAAGAGCTCAGAGTTTCAGCTCCTCCTTGGAAGACCAAGGAAGCAGGGCAGAGAAGGGAAGCAGCCCTGGAATTCCCCCACTTGATCCAAATGAGCCCCAGGCCACATGACCCCCCCACCTCCCCACAGCCCCTCACTTGTACCCAGGGAATAACCATGGAACCCCCCAGCTAGAGAGATGGACCCTCAGAGACTGGACGAAGGGTGGAATGGACAGGAGGTGGAGGGGGCACCTCTACGCTCCCCCCCCCATCTCCCCCCTGGCTTTCCCAGGAAGCTACTTCAAGTGTTGGAAGGCAAAGGGTCCCGGCCTTGGGGACAAGGACAACACAGGAAGCTCGGAGCCATGGGTGGGGAGGACACACTTATGCATGGGCCCTGGATTTTCTGGATTTTGCAACTCAGCCCAGTGGAGGGAGAAGGCCCCAGTGGCAGAGGCTCCCCTTCCCAGGAGGAGCTGTTAAAGACTCGAGAACACAGGAAAGAGGGCAAACCCCAAGCAAGAAAGAGGTGGGCCGGAGCTTCATTCTGGGCTCCCCACCTGGGCACCCCCGGCTCTTCACCGAGCCCCGGGCTGGGCGTTGGGACTCCACGGACATCGGCGCTGTCCTCTTGATCCCCTGCCTGAATTTCTGGGCACTGGCAGCACTTTTAAAAATGACAACAAACGTGGGAGCTTCTAGAATGTCTCTTGGTCCAGGCTGAACAGAGCCTCCAGGCTCTGCCCCCACCAAATTAAACAGCCGAGCCCAGAATTGCCCCAGGCGCCAGGGGCATCTCAGGCCGGCCGCTGGGTCTGTTTGGCTGGAGATTACAAATCCTCAGGCTTCTGGGACCATGTTCCAGAGAGTTCCGGACCGTTCGGTCTCATAAGCAAAACTCAGAGAGCCTCCAAATTTGGGAAAAACCGAGAGGGCCTTGGAAAGAAAGCCACTGTTTGACCATTTTTCCTCAGTGGCTTTGTCAAAAGAAAGTGCAAGAACTCATTTCCCGGCCGAGTTTCTGGGATGTATCCAAAAAAATGAAATCTCCTGGGGCTTCCACCCTCTGATGAACCTCTCACCGGGGCCCCTGGCCACCCATGCCCCTCCACCCTCCCCCACCCCACCCTCCGATGCACACCACCAGGTCTTTGAGGGCGTACACCATGTAAGCAGTTGCTCCAGCCACAAAACAGTGAGCAAAGACGCACGACGTGGCCTTGGGGGGCTCTGAGCCCGGCGGGAAGCACCTGGTCTGGCCAGGCAGGGCAGGTGGGACTCCTTCCTGGGTCTGGGGCCAACATGCAACCCTTGAGTCTGGCCCCCAGGTCCTCGCTGCCAAACCAGGGTACGCCCCCCTCACTGTACCCCGACAAAACTCTTCTGAGCAGCAAACTGGCCCGAGCCCAGGGCTGCTTGGCCAGTAAACCAAGGAGGGTGGCAGCTATAGTGCCGGCCGGGCTGATCTCTGAGCGTGACCTCCCCTGACCTCTGGGCACGCAGGGAGAAAGAGGAGGAGGGAGCCCTGTTCTGCTCAGCCGGCGCCAGGGTAGCAGGGCCACAGCACCAAGGGGCAGGCTGAGAGGTCCCCGGCTCCTGCAGGGCAGGTGCAGCACCTGCACACCTCCGCTTCCTCGGGGGCCACCGCGTCATGAGTGGGCTCCTCCAGTCCGGCCAAGTGACCTCATCGCCACACGGCTCCCACCTCCTGCCACAAAGCAAGAGCTGCAGGGAGGCCTACCCACTACTGGAGGCCCTGCGTCTGGCTGAAGAGCGGGAGGCATCGCTCCAGAGGCCCACGGGCATTAATTAGGGACAGGTCTGCACCCATCGCCAAGCAACAGGCCTTGTCCCTCTGGGAGGAAAGGGGCTCCTGCATCCAGCAGTCGAGGGAGCCCCCGTCCCAGAGGCTCCTGGGCTCCCAGATGAGCTGGCTTGTCAGGCCAGCTGGCGAGGTCCCCTCGCCCCTCCCCCAGCACCCGCACTCCCCCTACCCCCACCCCGGCCTGCTCTCCTGGGCCAGAGCCTCCAGGACCATCTGGGAGGGTCCTCCGAGGAGCCAGCCGAGGGTCTGGGTGGCCACAACCTGTCCTGTCCGCAGTAGGGCACAGCTGGGGGACCTGAGCGCCCGAGGCCCTGGGCCAGACTGTGTTTCAACAAACATTAAGGACTTTTGGGATTCTTTCACCGCGTGCAAATACGGTTACGGCAACCAGGGCCGAGGAAAGCAGGCCGGCAGCTGGCACTTGGAAGGGCTTTGTTACACAAAGACCAGAGTTGTAACGGCCTCGGCGGTAACAGATCTGTCCAACGCTCCGGGCCTCCACCAGCCCGAGCGATGGGGGAAGGAGTCGCCCCTCCTGCCGCCCCGTCCCAGGCCCATCTGCGTGGCGGAGGGAGGGGGGGGGGATCAAAAAAAATCTAAAAACAATCACAGGAGCAAAACGCAAACCCTCTTCTTGCCCTCACATGGGGGTTCCCCACAGAGCCCTGAGTTCACCCTCAAAGGGAAGGCAAAGGCCAGTGTGGGACATTCGTGCCCATGAAGGACACAAAGCCAACAGACACATCCACAGTAGAGTATGGGCTGAATCCCCACGTCACCTCGACAACGCGACAGAGCCAAAACGAGAAGGGTGCCGCTCCCCAGGGCCGGGGGCAGATGTGCCGGGACGTGTGGCATCAGGTGACCCACACACCCCACACACACCCACCTGCAGGGGCGTGCTGCTCTGGCTGGACACCCACCCTGCACCCCACCCCCTTCCCCCCCCCACCCTAGGGGGCACACTACCCGGGCCGGACACTACCACCAGCTCCAAACCTCCCCAAGACCAGTGCCCAAAGATTGACAATCACCCGCAACAATGCCCTGGCTCAGAACCTGCCGGGCTTTGGGGGTGGCCCCTGGGGCTTCTGTTCTCCAGCAATGAGCACGCGCCTGGTGACAGGCCGAGTCCGCCGGCCCCAGACTGTGGGGGCGCAAAAGCTGCTGAGGGGCTGGCGGTCTCCTCCCCGACCCCTTCCATCCTACCTCACAGAAACCCCGAGACACCGGTGGGCAGCCCCACGGACACGGACCAGCGCTCCTGCAGCGCTGCTCTGGCCTCCCCAGGACAGTCGGAACTCCAGGAGGGGACGCCTGGCCTGGCCCTCTGATCCGCTCCGACTGGCCCCTCCTTGGGCCCCATTCTCCAATGGACCAGCTCATTCCAGCCTCCCCCGCTTCTGCTGGCTCCCGGGGACCTGAAGGCTCCCCTCCCTTCCTCCCTCCCGCAACAGAATTCCGCCTTTCGCCCAAGGTCGGCCTCCTCCACGCGACCTTTCTGTGCCGGGGCCGTGCCACACTGTATCGGGCGCTGTTGCCCCGGTCCCGCACTGTCCTCCTCCTCTCCGGGCTCCTTCCCCAAGTCCGGCTCTCCCAGGCTCAGCCCCCAGCAAGCAACCCCACCCCAAGCTCCTGGGGTCCTTTGGGCCACTCCGGGCCCTGGAGCTGGCCAGCTGGCCATTTAGGGCCCTTACACACGCTTCCACTCAGAAGCCCCGAGGGCTCTAACGCCCGACCCCTCTGCCTTCAGTGCACACAGCAGGGTGATGGATGCAGACAGGGAACCAGGGGCTCCCCAAGAGTGAGACATCTCCCCCTGCAGTCACAGGGCTGCCAACTGTTGCACCAGGATGGTCTCAATGAGGCCATTGTCTCCGACCAAATGGGAGGGTCAAGCTGCCGCCTGGAGGCAGCGCAGAGGCTGCCAGCGTCTCCAGATGGGGTGCACCTCGGGGTCAGGCTGGAGTTATACACCGGGACCCCGAGGCAGAGACGCTAACAGCCTGCATGGCCCCGATCTAACAGCTGTAAAACCACAACACCCCCTCCCTCCCCGCCTCCCCGTCCTGCCTCGGGGCTACTGTGGAGTCCCGCTGCTCTTCCCCACAGACCCTGCTGCCAACGCCAGGCTTTCCGCTTTCCGGCCTGGCCCGGACTGCAAGCCAACCTAACTCCACAGGCGACACAGCGCGCCACCTGAAGGGGGCAGCCGTCTCTAGATCGGCTGGTTCCCGCACTTGGACATTTAGGACATAAAAGGCCCTTGAGGACGGCTGCAGGAGAGCCTGGCTCTGGGCATCAGAAGGCCAAAGAGGATGAAGCAGACACGGGGAGACCCCAGGAGGAGCACGCTACCCAAGATGTCCAAACAGCAGGGGATAAGCCATCACCGCCCTGCGGCCCCAGAACTCCCCTCGTCCAGGGCTCAGTGCCAGAATCGTGAAAGTGCTCCCTCTACGGAGCCAACAGCAGGCCGGTCCCTCTGCGTGGGCAGGCCCGCCACCGGACCCCAGCCCTCTGGGCTCTTCACACTCCTCCCTGCTCAAACCACTCCAGGCCCGGCCCCAAATCGCAGCCGCAGCATCTCCGCTTGGGATCCGGCCAGACTCTGGTCCCCAGAAGTGTCCCCACAGCTGCGGCTGACCCCCAGGTGGACCATGTGCACTGCAGAGCTCTCTGCCCGGGCGGGGAGAGGACCTCCTGGGGCCGCGGGGCACCAGGACCTCTCCAGCTCCTTGCAGCGCAGCCTCCCCCAGGCCGGGCCCACCAGAGGGCTCTGCCCAAGGCGGCCTGGAAGCCCCTGGAGGGGCGGGGGCTGGGGCCCAGCAGAGGCAGGCCCGCCCCCCACGATTCCGGCCCCAGAAGTGCTGCAGACTATTGTGTGCGCTTCCCTCCCGGCCGCTTTATTTACTCCCCAGGACGCAGGACGCAGAGCCACAGGCGGTCACGAGGACTCACGGAGGCGCGCACACGCGAACACACACACACACACACTCACACACACACACTCACACACTCGGCCGGGAAGCCCGGCGGCTCGGAGGAAGGAGCCCCCCCAAGTCCCCGCAGGCTCCTAAACCCCAAGGGGGGAGGGGCCGAGCGCGCTCCCTCCCGGCCCGCAGGCCCCCTCCGCCGCCGCCCGACTCCAGGGGGTGGCTGGGGCCCCGGGGCGACCCCGCTCGGCGGCCCCCGCCCCCGCCCCCGCCCCCACCCCGGCCGGAACTCGGCTGCGTCCGGCCCCGAGACTGGGGCGCGCGCAGGGCCGCGGGGCCGAGGGCCAAGGGGCGGACAGCGCCGCAGCCACGGAGCCCGCGCCCGGCGCTTCCCCGGTGCCCCGCGAGCCCTCGGGGCCGTCGCCGCGCAGATGCGACCGAAGGGAGGACGCCGGGGGCAGCGCCGCCCCGAACCCCGAAGCCCCCAACCGCGTCCTCCCGGCCCGAGGGCGCCCCCTCCGCGGCCCCGGGGCGCGCCCGGCACCCACCTTCGAAGTCGGAGATGATCCCGTCCAGCTGCGCGTTGACCGCGGGGTCGGACATGGTGGCCGCGGAGGGCGGCGGCGAGGAGGCCGGGCCCTGCGCCCCGCGCCCCGGACCCCGCGCCCCGGACCCCGCGCCCGGACCCCGCGCCCCGCCCCCGCCGAGCAGAGCTGGCCTCGGCCGCCGCGCCTCGGCCCGGGCTGCGCTGAATGAATGGGGGAGGCGGGCGGGCGCCGGCCTGGGCTCCGGGCTCCGGGCTCCGGCCCCCGCCCCGCCCCGCCCCGCCGCCCGGGGATCGGGTTCGCGCACCGCCCGGCCTCCCGCTCGCACTGGCTGCTCCGCCCGCCCGTCAAGGCCGGCCCGGGGCGGGGGCGGGGCGGGGCGGGGCGGGGCGGGGGCCGGCGCGGGCGGCCGCGGGGACAGGCCGAGTCCTGGGCGCCCCGGGACGGCGACCGACGGCCGGCCCCTCCCCCGGCGCCCCGCGGCGGCCAGATGTGGGCGGATGTGGGCCGGGCGGGGCGGGGCGGCGCGGGGAGAGGCCTCCCCTTCCCTGCGGCGCGGGCTCCTCCCGCGGGAGGCCCGACTTACGCAGCCAAACAAAGTTCTTCGCCGCCGCCGCCGCCGCCGCCTTCCCGCGCCCGCGCCCGCAAGGGTTAAGCGCCCGCCCGGCCCGGCGCGCTGGCGGCCGCGGGGACCCCGCCCGTGCACCCGGAGCCGCGGGGCGAGGGGCGCGCAGGACTCGCGGGGCCCCGGCTGGGGGGCGCCCCCTCCAGGGACTCCCCACCCCCACCGCCCACCCCAGCCCAGTGGCCGAGAAGGTGCCAACCTGGAGCGGGCGCGTGGGGGTCGGGAAGGAGCAGCCCGGGGCGTGCGCCCCCCCAGCTTCCACCATGACGGGGGCTGCTCCGTGGCCGCCCGCATGAACGCGGGTCCTCGCCCTGGAAAGGCGAAGATGCTGCCTAGCATCCGAAGGAAGGAGCTCCGGGGTGGGGAGGGGGCTCCTGTCTGCGCCCCACCTCAGGCCTGGTCCTGCCCTCCTGGACAGCAACTTCTACACTGGCCCTTCCATTCGCAAACACGGATTAAAGTGGGTCACCTACAAGGGAGGCAGGCTGGGGACCAACAGGACCAGTTGGGACTTGAGAAGCAAAAGGATGGAGCCCCCCACCCCCTACCCTAGGAAGGGCCCTCCAGGGCTGGCACCTACAGCCGAGAGGGCCTCCCTCCCTCTCCTGGCTAGGCAGGTAGGCTCTCCGGCCTACTCTCTGCCCCCTCATTACCCGACACCCAGAACCTCTGCCCCAAGCCCGCCGGTGTGAGAATCTCCGGCACGAAATATACCCTCCCTGCTGGCGGCAGGTCCTCTCAGGAGTGGCCTGTGAGCCCCCGAGAGCTGGTCCCGGGTCTCAGGTCAGTCCCCACCACTTCCAGCCCAGCCCCCACAACCGGTCTGGAAAGATCCCAGATGTGCTGCGGACGGATGCCGAGGCCCGACTGCCATCCCACTCATTCCCCACCTCTTTCTGGGAATGCACTGGGCTTGGTGGGCTCTATCAAGGAGACGAGATCGCGTCCTCTTTCTTTTTAAGAGAAGTGGTCACTCCCTCCCTCATGCTTTGGATATTTTGAACTATTTTCAACCGAGTGAGTTTGTGGACATGGAACTGCAAAACCACAGACATTTCAGATGCGCACACACCCTCATCTGCCCGGGAGCCCGGGGTTTCAAAAACGGAGTCACCACTGGCATGAATAGTGCCCCACTGGCTTTCACAGCAGCCCTGGCATTCGGTGTTTGAAAGCCAGCACCTGGGCCTCCGGCCTGACACCCCAACCCTCTGGGCCACCTGTCCACCCAGCATTTGGGAGGTTGGTGGTCCACCACCCCTAAAAAGCAGCCTAACTGCACAGGCCCCTGGGAGGATGCTGGGCCACAGCATTATTGTCCCATGTTTTTATAAAAAGCACCTGGGGAGTGTAGACACACCCATGTGATTGTTCTCCCAGGGTGCTGGCATGGAGCTCCAGCAGATTAGCATAGGCTCAGCTTATTGTGCACTATTCACGTCCATTCATGGTGGAGCTGGACAGACCTATGCTTATCTCCTCGGGAAGCCCAGCCAGGGTGCACGCCTCCCCCAAATGCCCCACTGTGGGAACCCAAAAGACAATGGCAGGAGGGGACCGGCCTCTCCGGCCAGAAAGCACCCCATGTTGGCATGACTGCGCTCCAGAGTCCATCCCGTTCCACACCCCTCGCCTTCGGTTTAACCACTGGGGCCACCACTGCCAGGCCTCGACACCTCCAGGTAAGGAGATTCCCCATATTCCCTCCGGAAACCCAACCCTGTGCTTGGCCACACTCCCAGCCAGGAAGTTCACCCTTGTATCTAACCAACTGCTCTAATTGTACATCATTTATTTCCTCTTTTTTTTTTTTTTTTCTGTCCTCAGAGGAGATGGGAAACAGCTGGGCACCACCCTCCACATAATCACCTTCTCCAAACTCGAAGACAATCCGGCAGCTTCTCGGGCATCTCTTTCTCAGCTGGCATCATCCACCTGGCCCTGTCTAGTTCCCGCCTTTGATCACTTCTGATGGCTGCACAGCTCCAGGACTTGAGGAGGCCCTGATCCTCATGGGGATGTGAGGGGTCCCTAACCCCCTTCTCAGGGCAGAACAGTCAGGATCGGGGCAGGGAGGGGCAATCCTGGCGGGGGCGCTGGGCAGATAAAGTCAGCAGCAGCAGCAGAGAGGAAAGCAAGCTGAAACTTGGCAAGAAAAATAGAACTCGAAGGCATCCGCATTCTGCAACAGTGCACTCTTCCAACGCCATGGAGAAGGCCGGACTGTAGGCCTGGCCCAAGGGGAAAGTATGATTATAGGGGACACCGGTGGGCCACCCACCTCCCCGGGTCCCCCATGAGACCTGTGGTGGGTGCTCCAAAAACACACGTCCACCCGAACCTCAGAATGGGACCCGATTTGGCACGAGGATCTCTGCAGGTGTAATGAAGGTGAGGGTCTCGAGAAAAGATCACCCTGGATGGCCGCTAAATCCAATGACAAGTGTCCCTCTAAGAGCCCAAGAAGGAGGAGACAGAGTGAAGCCCTGTGAAGGCAGAGATTGGAGAGATGTGGCCACGAGCCAGGGGCACTTGGGACCAAAGAGGCTGGAAATGGTGAAGAATGATCCTTCCCCCGAGCCTTCAGAGGGAGAGGGAGCAAGGCCCTCCTGATACCTTGTTTGGGGCTTTTGGCCTCTAGAACCGTGAGAGATGACATTGCTGCTGCGTCAAGCCCCCCGCGTGTGTCCTTTGAAACAGTGGCTTCTGGACGCTCTACAGACTTTCACCCCAAAGAGGTCCGTGAGCCGCAAAACTGGCTGGAGATAAGGGACGCTGTCCAGCAGGTGGCCGTCCTGAAGGGATTGGGGGGGTCTGAGGACACTCGGGCAACCAGTGGCACGTTTTAATAAGAATGGCTGAGGGCCAGGGGTGGGTAAGAAGGGTGTAATGTGAAGTCCAGTTCTAAGCTTTTCTGGAAATGGGAAGGAGAGAATGGCGTGGAGAGAAACCCCACGGGTCAGGCCCCGGTGGAACGAGCCTTGGGAAAGAGGGAAGGAGGAAGTCGATGGGCGGAAACAGCCGTTTGGCTCAACCTCGGTATCCATGACCTGGGGTTCCCTGTGGGGATTGGGGAGTAGAGGGAGGTCGGTGGCTCGCTGCCCAGCCGCCCTGGGCCTTTGGACAGGACACCCTGTTAAGCGGACCATCTGTTTCCTCAAAGTCCAGGGCAGGCGCCCATGGTCTCGGCCTTGCCCAGGCCTGGCACACAGTAGGGCTTCCCTGAGCTCCATCACCCCCCTCCCCACATGCTCCCCAAGTCCATCATCTTTGTAAATGGTCCCACCATCCACCTGGTGACTCAGGCCAGGTGTCTAGGCCTGTTTCCCTCAGCCCCACATCCAGGCCATCACTGAGTTTCCACTTCCCAAATATCTGTGGGTCATCGGGCTGCTTCGGACCTCAAGTGCCCCCAGTGCAGGTCCACGCCCCCCCTTCCAGTGGTATATGCTACCTCACGTTTAACAACGAGTCTGGGGGGTAAAAAAAGTAAATTAAAAATTTTTTAAATTAAAAAAAATCCCACCTGATAATTACGTAGCACTTGCCTATTTCTGTGGTGTAAATACTCCCACCCTGGCCAATTCTGAGCTGCCAGCGTGACACCATCCAAGGCACAGCTGAGAAGCTCTGGCAAGTAACCGTCACGGTGCAGCAGGTCTACGACGCATCTTTTTTTTTTTTTTTTTTTATCGCACTAACCTCTACGTAACAGCGTCCGCACTGTCCTGCGCCCGTCCATATGCCCATTCCCAGGACGGCGGGCATCCGCCCAAACTGAAACCCCTCTTTCCATCGAGCCGGAATCCCTGTGTCCCCCTCGGCTCCCCCGGGCCCACGGCAACCACCCCTCCACCTTCTGTCTCTGTGAATTTGGCTGCTCCGGGGAACGTCGTACAAGTGACGCCGTACAGTGTTTCCCTTGTGTGTCTGGCGTAGTTCACTTAGCATGACGTCCTCGGGGTTCATCCACGTGGCCGAGTGCGTCAGGATTTCCTTCCTTCTCACGGCTGATACCCCGTTGCCCGGACACAACACATTTTGTTTATCCATCCATTCGCCCCTCGACGGACACTTGGGCTGCTCCCACTTTTTTGGCTGTTGTGAATAACGCTGTTGTGAATAGCCTGGGTGCGCGCGTCTCTCTGAGCCCCGCTTTAAGGCTTTTGGGGCATTCACC
This sequence comes from Canis lupus baileyi, assembly GCF_048164855.1. Classification (NCBI taxonomy): domain Eukaryota; kingdom Metazoa; phylum Chordata; class Mammalia; order Carnivora; family Canidae; genus Canis; species Canis lupus. Next base: position 57,478,960 of record NC_132853.1, on the reverse strand, counting down.
CAGAAGGGAAACTGCTGGATCCCATGGTAATGCCATGTCACTTAATTTCAAGCCATGACTTCAACATAACTTATTTTTTTAATTTTATATATCCCATAAAATATTAACTATATTTTTCACAGAATACACGAATAAATCGCTGACAGAGGTTGCGCCGAACCACCGGCTCGCAAAACACCTCAAAATTTGACAATGTGGCCGTGGTCCCACTGGGACCCTCTCCCTCCCGCAGAGCCTCCTAAGTGATGCGTTTGCTGCTTCTACTCCTGCTTCCCTCCATCCAGATCTCAGTGAGGCTGTGGGATCAGAGTCCCCGCCCACGGCCTGGTGCCCGCTGAGACTCTCTAAGCGCACACTCCGTACCGTGGTCGCCGAGGCCCCGCGGCCCTGGCCCCTGTCCAGCTGGCCTACGCACTGGCCGCCTTCTTCACACCGCCTCTGCCTCAGGACATTTGCATCAGCTGTTCCGTCTGCCTGGGCGGCATCCCCATGGTGTCCCCCCGCCCCGCCCACCCACAACCCGCCCCACCGACTCCCTGTCTCCCTGTCTGTCGTTTCCATCTTAAACATCAGAGCGACCATCGCAGGGTCCTCCGGTGGCTTCCTCGCCTCCTGATTCCCCAAGAACCTGTCAAGCCCCTGTGGAAAGACGATGTTCAGTCTCCCCTGCAGGGTGACTCCTGATGGGGAATCAGCCCACGGTGGGCAGCAGAGGGGGGACATTCAGAGCTCACGCGGACTCCCTGCCAGCCACCGTGCGGACCTGCCCCAGCCCCGGCATTCGGGATGACAGGTAGGGCACCGTCTACACCCGGACCCCGGCTCCAGGACCCCCACGTCTCCCTTTACATGGCCCTCAGACCACCGCGTCTCCCAGGTTGCCGGATTTTGAGTCTCCCCCGTGACGCCCGTCTGTGGGTACAGCTGACATTTCACCAGCGTGTAGGCTACACAACACCCTCACACCATCTGCCCGGCTGCTTAAATGCAACCATAAGGTTTCACTTCAAAGGGGAATGCCGGTTTCTTAGGCGCGTGATTAATCTGTTCCCCAGGCTCCCCAGCTCATGCCCCAGCTCTCGCCCCAGCTCTCGCCCCAGCCCGCTTTGTTCAGAGAATTTACAGCAAACCCTGACCACAGCAGCCCGGGCCTTATCTCGGAGGCAAGGGAGCTTTTGAAACAAAGTGCGACTCTTCTAAATGCAGGCTTTCGAGTCCCAGAAGGAAGCTGCAGGCCGGCAGGACCCAGGCCAGCTCTCTGCTCTGGGGCCGCTGCCCTGCCCAGGCCCCCCCATCCCCGGCCGGGTGACAGATGCTCGGGACCCCGGCAGCTCCGGGGGTGCGGGGGGGGGTGCCTGCAGCCCTGCCGGGCCCTCCCATTTTCAGTTTCACTTGCAACTTTTGACTGCGGGGATGTGAAAGCCAGGGGGACCACGGGAGCCACCGCAGGGCAGCGGCTGCTGACACAGAGGGACAGGAGCCCCGGTGCTCCAAGACTATCACACTGCGAGATGGTTCCTTGCCAGCTGGACTCTGTCTGTGGCTCCAGCGCATCTTTTGTTTATTGGCACGTCCAACGGGCTCTGGGTTGGCAAATGCGGGTGTCTGGGCCCCCCCGCCCACCATGGGCTGGGTGAGCTATGGCCCAGATAGGATGGAAGAGGAGGAAGATGTGACTCATCCTTTATTCTGCTCTGTTCCCTCTACACACGGTCCATTCCTACTCCAGCCCCCAAGAAGGGGCTTTGGGAGGGACTAGAGTCCCCCACCCGCCAGGAGCCCATCTGAGAGGCTACAGGTACAGGGATGGGCTGGGGGGCACGCAGTATCCCCTGCACCCCAGCTGATGGGGAAGAAAACAAAACCACTCTTGCCCTTCCAGGAGCTCCAGAGTCACACAAGGGGTCTCAAAGGAGTGGCCGGCCTGGCACCCACCCGGCCCCAAAGCAGCAAGTGGCTGTGCCACCTGCAGACGCCTCAGCCCTGGGGCTGCCAGGACACCTGGCCAGGCCACACAGGCCAGAGGACAGGCTGTGCCCACGGTGTCCCGACCTCCTCGCCGCGTCTCCCCAGCAGACACCCGGCTCCGAGAGCTCAGAGGCTGGAGGCAGCTCGCCACCGCTGCAGCGTGGGGACGAGGGCTGAGTCACCGGCCTCCCCCCAGCTCCACGTCAGCAGGCACAACAGGATCTGAGCAGGATCCAAGCAGAGAAGAAAGGGCAACAGGCCCTCTGTGGCCAAACTTATTTTTAAAGTCGCCGCAGTGACCGAGGGGACGTTGTCCTCAGGGAGCTGTCTGTCCGCCTGCCCCCTTGGACTCGGGCCACGTGTCCGACAGCCAGCAGGCAGGTGGGAAGAGAGGGGGCCGCGGCTCGGGGTGGCAGCCGTCCACGCAGGGAGGGCAGGGAAGGGGGAGCCTCCCCACCACCCCACGCCGCACACTCTCACAAGGGTCCTCAGAATTCAGGGCACGCACAGCCCTTGCCTGGAGTCTGGGGCCCCTGCTGCTCCATTCTGGGGTGGGGACTGAGACACTGGCCCCCCGGGAGTGCTACAGGAGCGGCCCCTCAGGGGACACCAGCTCCCATGTGGCCATCCGTCCGTGGCCAAGGTGGAAACCTGACTGTGGAAGCTTGCAAGGGAAAGACCAGGGTTGGCTCTGGGGCCTGGAAAGGAACTGGTTTTCCATCAGGTGGCGGCTGTGGGGAAGCGTCCCCAGAAGCCAGTCCGTGAGCCCGGGGCTGCAGAGCTGGCGCCCATCCCTAGAAGCAGGAGACGGAGGAGGGGCACATGTCTAGGCACACCCAGGCTCTGCCCCACCCCCCACCCCCATCAGCCAGTGACCTCGGGGCCCCTGGGTGCTCCAGAAGTCCACCCAGAGGGCAGGCCCAGGGTCGGGCTGTGGGGGCAGAGCGAAGGCGAAGGCTGGGTGCATCATCAGCCCAGGCCTCTCTGGGCTCAGCCGGAAGAAGCCACACATATTTTGAGACGGAATCTTGAGCCAGGGGATGCCTGGGTGGCTCAGTGGTGAGTGCCCCCTTCCACCCAAGGAGTGATCCTAGGGTCCTGGGATCAAATCCCGCATCAGGCTTCTTGCTTCTCCCTCTGCTTGTGTCTGCCTCTCTCTGCATTTCTCATGAATAAATAAATAAAATCATAAAAAAAAAAAAAAAGGATCTTGAGCAGGCAGGTCCTCAGCCCCCAGCCCCTCCTCTTCTTCCTCCTCCTCCTCACTTCCCCCGAGCATCTTAGACCACACGTCGCCCTCTGTACACCTCCACGGAAGGATGGAGAAGAAAGAAGAGGGGCCGGCCCCCTCACTCAGCGGACGCTGCTGAGCACCGCGTCTGGGGACAAGGGGCCCGACGTCAGTAACCAAAGTGCGTGTGGGGCTCCCCGGGGGCTGGACTCTGCTTGCCGCTCCCGCCCACCACGAGCTGACACGAGGTTTCATACCACCAGATGCGCCCCTTGGCCCGCCAGGACCCCCAGGGGAGGGTGGCCCTGGTGCCACACTGTACCTGCGTGGTCACCTCTCGGTCTTGGCCCGGAGCCTTGGGAACAGAGTGCCCTGCGTGGGAGGGAGGCTGGCCGGGTCCCCTCGAGACAATCTGGTACCACTTTCCTGGATAATGCAACCTCCCCACCGCCAGGGCCACCGGGGCCAGCCGGCAGCGGAGCAACCTCAATGAACCATTTGTCCCTCGTGTGAAGTGACCTCAGGGACGAGGACGTAATGGGTTTGCTATTATCGCCCCCCCCCAACGCCCCCCTGGTGCTCTGCTCCCCCCGCCCCCAGCGTGAGTCACTCCCTGGGATGACAAGACTGGGCTGAGGGCCCCTCCCAGGGGGGTGACGGACCAGGCCCAAGGGCAAAAGCTGCCCAGTGCAGAGGCTTCCCTAGACTGTCTATATCGGGGCCCCTGGCACAAACGGGAGTCCCCCCTGTGTCTCTTTGGTTCCCTGGGTGCCTGCCCATCTGGGGATGGACAGTGTTCCGGGAGACTCCTGCAGATGGGGAGCGGAGGGGGCAAACCGGCCAGAGAGAACCAGCACGAGACAGCCCCAAGGCCTCTGCGGGCCACCCGGGCACCCCTGCGACGGCAGCAGGTTGGAGACAGGTTCGGGGTGTCTTCCGTTACCGCTGAACGCTCAGCCCTCTCACACGCTTGGCCACAGCTCTAGGGAGGAAACGTGCAGGCCGCAAGCTGATGTCCCTGCCCAGGGTGCCCTCTACTCCCAGCCTCACTCGGAGCTGCTGGTGGGACACCCCTCCTGGAATGCACCTGCGACCCGTCACCTGCTCCCTATAGCGAGCGAGAGCCCAGCAGAGCCCACGCGGCTGTGCCGGGAGCTCCGACTCCGCCAGCCACTCCTGCCTCCTCTCGCTGTGCTCCTCCACGGCCTCTGCTCCCACCCAGCTGCTCCTGGTTCCCGACACCCAGCGTCACACCTCTGTACCTGTCCCCTGCTGTTCCCTCTGCCTGTAGGCCCTCCCACCCTCCTTGGCTGGCTCATTCATTTTTTTAATTTTTTTTTTTTTAAGTAGGCTCCATGCCCTGCTTAAACTCATGACCCCGAGACCAGGACCTGAGCAGACATCAAGAGTCGGACGCTTCACCGCCTAAGCCACTCAGGCATCCCTTGGCCAGCTCATTCTCAACACCTTTGTGTTCTCAGCTCAGATGCCACTTCTAAGAAGCCTCCCTAGAACCCCCTGGGTGGAGGGACTCTCTCCCGGGCCCTCCCGTGGGTTTTCCCAACCACCGGGGCAGCCCCTGACCTGAACCATTCACTCGCAGGAGGGGGAATCCAGGCAGTGGGCATCGGGAGGCGGGGTTTGTGGAGCAGAGAACCAGCCTGGGGGAGTGACAGTCCTTTCCTGCCACAGGGAAGACACAGCCGGCGGAAGAAGGAAGCAATGGGCATCCCCTGCCTGTGCCCCCACCGTCCTGCCGGCCAGATGGGCTACCTTGTCTTGACAGCTGTTCTCCAGCAGAGAGAAATCTCTCCCCTCAGGGGTGGGGGCGGGGATATTCCAGAGGCGGCCACGTCTACACGGGTCCCAGAGACTGGAGTCTGGATCCTGGGGCTTGTTCCATCCACATGGCCACAGGCCCAGCCCAAGCCCGCCGCTCCTGCCCAAGCACGAGCACACATCTGGAGCTGCTGGGCCCCGAGGGCAGGGCGGGGCAGGGGAATCCGAAGCGGCAGCACCCTCGGCAGAGAGCAGACCCGCACACAAACCCCCGGGGCCTTTGGTACCAGGGGCATCGTCTCCAAGGAGGTAAACGTGGACATTCCAGGCCCGCGAATCACCAGGAGTCAGCACATCTCGACAGGCCCCTGGCCCACCCCGAGGTTGGAGAGAAGGCAACTGGCGGAGCCCACGTGGCGCATGCGGTCCTCTGGGCCAGCAGGGTGTGCAAGCCCAGGGCCTGAGAGGTTCCCGCTCGATTGCAAGTGATCTAGATCACCCCCATCCAGAAGGAGGCCAGCGTTGTCCCGTTGGGGACCTGTGACCTCAGATGAACACGCAGAGCGCCCATCCCATCCGGCCAAGCTGCCATTGTCCGTGGCCCCCAGCACAGCACCACGGCTGTGGAGCCTGCGTCCTCCCGCATCTCCCCACTCGGTTCTGAGCAGGAGGGCCTGTCGTGCGGAGCGGTGACCCCCGAGGCAAAGCAAGATCGTCGAAAGGAGGGAAGTACTGCACAATAGGAACCCCCTATTAAAACAGAGACCAGGACCAAACCCTTCAGGAAGACCTTGGTGAAGGAAGGATGAAAGACAGGGCTGATGCAGGGCGTGCTGGGAGACGTTGAATGACCTGCCCCAGCATCGGCGGCGGGGAAACGCCTGATTTATAACATTTGCCCATTGCCGTGACAGACGTGGCCCCAGCCATGGCCGAGGTCAAGCAACCGACACGACGTAACTAGACGCAGAGTGGGCAAGGGGCACGCGCACCGCCAGCTGACACGATCGGACAGCCGCAGTGGGCTCATTTTGGGGGCAAGTGAGTTGGCCCACGGTGCCCCCTCGCCTCCCCAAACAGCTAGGGCCAATGGGGGGCCCTCCTGCCCCTTCCCCCAGTTAGAGTGCAGATGTGATGGCAGGAACCACAGCAGCCGTCTTCTCTCACAAGACAGACGCTGCATGGGGAGGATGCCAGAGCAGCAACGGAGCACACTGTGTGTCCCCCCGCGCTGCGCCATCACGATTGCTTATACGTGGACAGGGAAGCAGAAGGGAAATTAATCTCTCTGTTGCATAAGCCTCTGCTGTTTCAGCCTTTGTTACGCAGCCAGCCAGCTCCCTGACTGGTAGCGTGTGTGCCCCTCATCCTGCCAGTCTGGGGCAAGGCAGTCGGTCTAAGCTTTATGCACTACGCCTCTGGCAGAGTCTGATACAATAAACATAGTCGCAGCAGAATGAACAGTGCAGTTCACCCAAGGTGTGTCCCGTTTGCTTGTTTGGGTATCGGGAATCGGAAAACAAAGGTCTGAGCTTAACAGAGGACAAATGCTCGCATAAGGCAGAGGGGACGCCTAAACAATACATGCCCAGAGTAGGCCCGGAGTGCTCTGGAAAGTTCTGCGTCGAGATGGACCTTGAGAGGTCACCAACGCGAACAGCTTGTGCTGCACAGAACAGACGTGGCCATGTCAGAGACAAAGCATGTGCCTCAGAACATCTGTAGGAGCTGAGGCCCGGGCTCCAGGTGCGACTGCTGCGTGCAGACCCGGGCTGGCCATTCACCCGGCAGCAGGATCGCGGGCGCGTTACTTCACCCCTCTGAGCTGTCCCCGATTCCCCCATGTACGAGGGACAGCAATCCCCTAGAGTGAAGGGATCGGTGGCAGTGAGTGTCTGGCATAAAAATAGGAACTTGGGGAACACCCGGGTGGCTCAGTGGTTGAGCGTCTGCTTTGGGATCAGGTCATGATTCCGGGGTCCTGGGATCAAGTCCTGCACTGGGCTCCCCATAGGGAGCCTGCTTCTCCCTCTGCCTGTGTCTCTGCCTCTCTATATCTCTGTGTCTCTCATGAATAAATAAATAAAATCTTAAAGAAATGCACCAGCAGTAACACCAAGGGGGACCTACGGAGGGATGGAAGGAGGGACAGGTGGACAGAGGGGCATAACTGGATGCCGATGGTGGAATCTGAGGGATGGGCATGCGGGTGTGCACCGTAGAATGCTTCCAACGCTGCTGCATGTCTGGCCATTTTCACAATCCACGGAGGGAGGAGAGAGGTACGGGGAGCCACACCAGCGGTCGGGGCAGGCCAGACCCCCACGCGTCGGAATGCAGCCCTGCAAGTGCAGATGCGCCTTCTCCCTCCCCCTGAAGACTGTCAGATGGAGGCTTACTGAGCGCATGCCTTAAAGGTTCAAGGCCCTGGCTTCTCAGTCCTGACTATGCCCTCCCCACTTGCACCTGGAAGGTTCTGCAGGGGAGCGTGGGCCGGCCCCGATGCCAGCGCTCCCTCCCGCGCACAGTGCCTGGCGAGTGACAGATGCCAAGCGCACGTCAGCCCCTGCCCCATGCCTTGTCTGCCTGCCCAGGGAGCACCCCCACCCAGCAGCCCTGTCCAGCCACCCAGCGGACACTTCTGGACGTGGGGCCAATGACTTCTTCACTATGCTCTGCTCACCCCGCAAACATCCGAAGTCATAAATAAAGCACTAGCGAGCGTCTCGATAGCTTCCCCTCCAGTGGCGCCTGCCCTCTCCCCGCAGGGCTCTGTCCTGCCAGACGGCCCTCGGTCCAAGAGCCCCCTTCCGGGCCTGTGTCCCGAGGCTGCCCCCTAGCCCCCAGCAGGCCCCAGGCGGACTGAGAAGCAGGCTGAGGGCTGCGGCCAGTCGGAACCCCCTGGCTGGGGCAGCCCACTTAGAGCCCCCACTTAGAGACCCAGAGAGAAGGTAGGACTGACGGGGCCACTGGGGCCAGGGAACTGTAGTGCTAGTGCTAGTGCATGGGGGAGGCGGTAAGGGGGAGGGGGAACAGATGGAGGAAAGCAGGAGGAGGAGCCCCACTTCCTTCCCGAGGGCGAGGGCGGGCGTTGCCTGCAGCCCACTGCATTTATTACATTTAAGATTACTATTACATTGTTTCCTGCGCTATCACCTCCTTGAATCCTTGAGAAGCCACAGGGAGGCAAGCCTCTCCATCCCCGAATTTCCCCATGGGGGGCACAGGTGCAAGAAAGGCAAGAGCCTGCCAAGGCCCCAGGGATCCATCCGTGGAGTTGCCGGGACAACCTCACGTCCATCTGTGTAGCCCGACGCAGAATCATGGGCAGCAGGGGCTGTGGCTTTGAGTCCTCGCAGAAGGCTCCAGAGGCCCAGGAGACTGGGCTGGAGGCCAGGCCAGGTGCACGGGACGTGGGCTGTGCGGGCGAAGCTGAGGGGCACGCGGTGTGCATTGAGGGGACGGGACGGGGCCGGGATGCTGCACCCGTCTGCTGAGTGAACCTTCGCAGGAGTCTAAGCCCCAGGTCCCTGGTTGGCCTGGCGTCCTCTCTGGAATGCCTTCACCCACAAGGCGTCCTCTCTGGAACGCCTTCACCCACCCTGCACCACTCAGAGATCCGGATGTTGGTTTTCTCCTAAGGATGGATACTCAGAACCCTGGCACGGAGGAGGAGTCCGTGTGGGCCCCACGGGAGCCCTTCACCGCGCAAGGGCCTTCCGATGCCGCAGCCACTGTGCGTGAGATTGGAGGCGGGTGTCTCTGCCACCCCCCCGTGATGCCCCAATGGGAAGGGGCGTAGGATGCACGCATGACCCACAATCCACGCTCAGGCTCCTGTGCACAGCCCCGTGACATGAATGAACAACCACAACAGCCAGGACACAAGGCAAGACCCCCCGGTGGCCAACGTTCCAGAGCAGACTCTTGGCAGCCACCCAGGGGGCTGGTGCGGGAGGGCGGGGGACGAGGGACGGGGGACGGGGCGGGGGGGAGGATGCGTTTGCACCAAGCCCTACTTGTGCACACACATGTGGCTGACAATCACCCACACAGCCGTGCCAGGAATCTGGCGCACGGCCTGCCAGCCACAGGGCGCTGGTAATCCCCAGCTGCTCTCCTGACGCCACTCAAGAGACGCTGTCCTGTCCCAGGCAGGACGGAGGGGGTCACTGTTTTCAAGGTCACATACCCCAAGGGGAGACGCTGGGCCAGGGAACGGAGACAGGCGTTTGGGCCCAAGCCATCAGCCCTCGGTCCTGCCGGCCAACGGGGGAGCACCCACCCATTCATTCAGCGTTTTATTGAGCAACTACAATGAGCCGAGCGGCCAAGTGCCACAGACCATGGAATAATCAGCTCGTGGAAAACCATCCTGATCCTCTTCTGGGCCTGAGGCAATATGAAGAATGTGGACTTGGGGGTCGCACGGCCCTCAGAAGTCCTGCCTCTGCTAAGTTATTGGCTGGTGGAGACGGAACAGGTTTCTCGACATCTCTGGGCCTCAGTCTCCCCGTGAAATAGCGGGTCTTGGCGCAATGAGGAGCCGGTGTCTGCAGGCGGCGCCGGCCTGGGCTGGTGTGTGGCCAGCACACAGGACACGAGGGCAGCTCCTCGCTGGCCCCGTGTGACCAGCAGGCACCACGCTGGGAACGCTCAAGCGCTTCTTTATCCGTGCCCGTCCTCGGGGGCAGGGAGGTGGCAGCAGGAGGTGGCACGGCCCCGCAGCTGCTTCTCCCAAAGCTTCCCGGAGGCTCAAGTGTCACTTCCTTCCCTGACAGCTGCTGGGTGCCCAGGTCCGCCGGCAGCAGAGCGGTGGTGGGAGGGGCTGGCGGGGCACCCACCGTCCGGGCCGGGCAGGGGCTCTGGGGGAAATCCAGGTCCCGGGAGACGGGCCTGGCCACAGGCTGAGGCTACGGGAATGCCCCTCGGTGTCCGCAGCGAGATGCTGACCCCAACCAGGGCCCCGGCCGCTCAGAGACCCACTTCACGTCCGGGGACAACAGCCGCCGTCGAGCACACGTGTGAGAGTGAATCCGAATGGCTGTGTGCATGTGTGCGTGTGCGCTGGGAGACGTGGGGGGCAGGTCTGGGGCAAGTCCCTGTACCCCATATGCCTCACTCTCTTCATCTATAAAATGGGGGATAAACATTGTCTACTTCAAAAAGTTACGGTGGATCGAAAACGAGTTACCCTTTGTAAAGCGCTTAGAACAGTGCCCGGCACAGAGCAAGTGTGACAGGTTTGCTAAGCAAGTAAAAAAAACACATCAGACCCGTGTTATTAGGTGCTTAAAGCAGAGCTTGGCAGGTGGCAGGCATCAATAGTTGGCGTTCTCGAAGCTGCCTGAGACCCAGGAGAGCAGATCGGGGCGGCGGGGGGGCGGCGGCCCTGTGCCAGGCAGCCTCGGCGGGGGCAGGTGCCCACACGTGCCACACACAGCCAGGTGTTCATCCACGCGTGTCACTGCCTGCACACGTTTCCCCAGACCCGTCTGACGCTTGATTACGATGTCGGGGCCTGGGCAGGTGGGCCACGGGGCTGAGGCTTCCCTAGGAACCAGAGGCAAAGGGCCCAGGAGACAGCGCTGCAGGATCAAGCCCAGCCTGACCCCCAGTCGAAAAGACAAAGCAGAATGCGTAGGGCCTGAGCAGAAGGCCCCCCACCCCCATCCCTCTTAGGCATGTTCCCCACATCGTTACACTTTGAGATTTAAGTTCTCTTAAAATAACAGACACCCGGTCCCGGCAGGCACCTCAGAGGTCCCTTCTACAGCTCTCCTGAACAATCTCCATACAGTCCGCGTTTGAATACTTGCAGGCATGGGGAACTCACTACTCTGTGAACCAGCCTATTCCATTGTCAGAAAATCCAACCTGTGGGCAAAATGCCTTTTTTTTGTTTTTAAGATTGTATTTATTCATGAGAGACACAGAGAGAGAGAGAGGCAGAGACACAGGTAGAGGAAGAAGCAGGCTCCATGCAGGGCCTGACGTGGGACTCCAGGATCACGACCTGAGCCAAAGGCAGACGCTCAACCACTGAGCCCCCCAGGTGCCCCCAAAATGCCTCTTTATGTAATGAGTCAAGCTGCACTTCCTGGGACCTGGCACTGGCTGTGCATTTTGGAGCAACTCAAACGAAGTCCCTTTCTCCTTCCATGTGACGACCATCCAGCTATTCAGACACAGGTCCCCTCCCAACCCCTGCCCTGATTCTCTCCGAGCGCCCCCTCCCCATGGCATCTGAGTCCCCCTGACCCAAGGCCCTCTCTTGTCCACCCACATCCTCCTTCACACCTGAGTCTTGGAGAGGCCCCTCGGCAGATGGATTCTGCTGCAGGTCGAGCTGTGTCCCCCACAAAGGCATGTTGAAGCCCTAACACCCAGACCTGTGCACACGACCTTATTTGTAAATTGGGACTTTGCAGATGTGATGGAGTTAAGATGAGAGCATCCGGGTGAGGGCGGGCCCCAAACCCAGTGACTTGTGTCTCTGTAAGAGAAGGGAATGCGTGTGAACACAGAGACTCCCAGAGGCAGCCCCGTAGTGAGGTTTCTAGAAGCTGCGGAAGGCCAGCAGCCACTGGACACGAGGTAGAAGCACGGAGACGACTCCCCCTGGATCCTCAGAGGGAACCAGCCCTGACCGTGGACTCCTGGCCCTGGAACCATGAGAGAACCGGGGTCTGCCCTCACCTGTTATGACAGGACACCCGTCCAGGGACTGAGCGAGGGTGGCCCCGTGGCCACGTCCCCCCTCCTGCAGCCTGAGTCTGCATCCGCTATTTTATGTCATCGGTGGGGCCCGGCGGCGGCCCACCCCGGCTTCGGTCAGCAAGCACCCACAGGCCTTCCCACCGTGCCCCCGGAGCACCTGCCCAGGGCCCCTTCTCGCTCCCACCGCCACCTCGTTGGATGCAGGGGTCTGGGGGGTCGGCCTGGACCTGGTGTTTTCCTAGGCTGCCCACCTGCCCTGAGCTGACGTGGGGAGCCACTGGGCGGGGTTCTGGCTGAGGGTCCTTCCCGGGGCGATCCCAGGATCCTGGCCCAGAACTGCAGGAGCCCCAGCCTGGAGCGGGCCCACTCCCGGCCTGCGAGTCTCCTTGGGCTCAGATGGGAATCCCGAGCCCCACCGCCTCTGCCCCCCGAGCTTGGGACATGAACCTCCCAAACCAGCCCCCAACTGCACGGGATACTGGTGAGAAGTGCTCTTCTGCACATAAACCGTCCCTGCCCCACCCCCGCTTTCTGTTCCCTTGAATGCACAGCAACAAAAAGCACAGTTTTGTGCCAAAGGTGGGGCCTGAAGTTTCCCAGAGTCCGGTTTCCTGCCAGGCCTAGGTACAATCTGCAGGAGTGCTCGCCCCTGACTGTGTGCGTATGTGTGTGCGTGTGTGTGTGTGTGTGTGTGCGCCCACTCACGCCTGCATGCCCGTGTGCACACGTCCCACCACGCGCAACACCGGGCAGGGGGGAGAGGTTCGCAGAAGTTCTTCGTGGTGGTCAGGAGGATGGTAAAATGTGAAAGGAGAGCTGTGCACACATGCACGCATGCACACACGCACACACACGTGCACACGCACACGCCCTGCAGGGGAAGTCCTGTTCCTTCCTTTCCTTTCACCTCGAAGGATCCCGGGCCTCATGACACAAGAGTGAACTTCAGAAATGAGACTGAAGCCCCATCCTGGGCGTTGCGGAAATCTCCACCGGGCCTTCTAGGTGTGCAGGGAGCCTCTCCCATATCTGTCACATCTCCTGCCCCCTCCCCCCCCCCCGTTTCCTCCAGGGGCTCCTGCTCTGACCCCCACCTTTGCACTTGGGTGTGAATCATTTCCTCTGCACGCACACAGACACACACACGGCGCAGGAGGAGAGACAGGGAGAGGCTCCCTCGGGCACCGCAGAGGAAGGGGCTTCTCTTCCTGGGCAGCCTGGGGCCCGCCCTTCCCTGGGTGTCTCCGGCACCAGCTCTAACCCCTCGGCCCCCAGCCCCCCAACACTTCCCCTGGACCAGCGCCAACCTGCCCACGCCCTCTCTGCCACCCCGTAAGCTGCTCCTACAGACCAGCCCCACCAACACCCTCTGGGAAGAACGTTTTGCCACCAGGAGACCACGGGTTTCCGTGGCAACCACACACTCTCTCCAGCAAGGCCTGGGGCCCCGACCCAGGGAGGCAGGGCTGCCGGGGCTCCGAGTCCTTCGCTTCCTCCCGTGCTCTGTCCCCGCAGCCCCGCAGGTACCTCTGCTCCTCGCGTGGGTGTCGTGAAACATCCACAACACAAGAATTCACCGTCTGACAATACTGAGGCCTACATTTCCGTGGCATCACGGACAGCCACGTGGTTGTGCAACTATCAACATTACCCATCTCTAGAACTCTTCATCTTATCAAACTGAAACTCTGTGCCCCTCAGACACTAACTTCCCATTCCCCTCACGCCAGCCCCGCCGGCCACGGCCTCCTGTGAACATGCACGCACACCTGCGAGAGCCCCTGCTTTCAGGTCTTCGGGGAATACAACTAGAAGTGGACCTGCTGGATCGCGTGAGGATCCTAGGTTTAAGTTTTTGAGGACCTTCCATACTGCTTCCCACAGTGGCTGCACCACCTTACGGTCCCAACAACAGAGCACGAGGGCTCCAATTTCTCCACATCCTGACCCACACGTGGTATCCTCTGTTTTTTGGATAATAGCCATCCTCGCGAGCATAAAGTGCTATCTCATTGCCGTTTTGATCTGTGTTGCTCTAATGATCGGGGACACCGAGCATCTTTTCCTGGACTTGTTGGGATCTGTGTGTCCTCTTTGGAGAAAGGGCTATTTGAGTTCCTTTGCCAGTTTTTTAATGGGTTTTTTGTTGTTGTTGTTGTTGTTGGGTTGTAGGAGTTCTTTATATATTCTAAATATTAATCCCTTATGGATATATGGTTTGCAAATATTTCCTCCACTCCCCCACCACCACCATTCTGCGGACTGCCTTTGCCCTCTGTTCAGGGCGCCTCTGAGGCACAAAAGTTTTAAATTTTGATGAAATGTAATTTATCTGGTTGTTGTTTTATTTTTTTCTCTTGTTGCCTGTGTTTTTGATGTCCTGGCCAAGAAACTGTTGCCAAATCTAAAGCGACAAAGCTTCCCCTGTGTTTCCTTCTGAAGTAGCTGCTTCTTTACTCAGTGCCCTATGTTCCTCACAGTCTTGTTTTACCCTTTTCATAGCAAACTAGCTTTTACCTGTTAATGATTATTTGTATTACAGTTTGCTCTTCAAACTACTGTGTGCTGTGGTTTCTGTTTCCTGCCTAGGACCTGACTGATACATCAAAGTAAGCAGAAGGAAGGAAGTCATGAAGATAAGGATAGAAATAAAGGAAACAAAAAAAAAAAAATAAAGCCAAGAGTTCGTTCTTTAAAAAAGATCTACAGATCAATAAACTCATAGCTAGAGTGATGAGAGAGAAAAAGAAAAGAGAGATGGAGAACATAAATCACCGGTGTTAGGAATGAAGGGTTATCCCTAAGCTTCTATAGATGTTAAAATGATAATAAAGGAAAATTATGAACAACCATTTTTTTTTTAAAAAAAGATTGTATTTGACAGAGAGAGAGCAAGAGAGCACAAGCAGGGGGAGCAGCAGAGGGAGAAGAAGAAGCAGGCCCCCTGCTGAGCAGGGAGCCTGATGATGCAACGTGGGGCTCAATCCCAGGACCCCAGGATCATGACCCGAAGCTGAAGGCAGACACTCAACTGACTGAGCCACCCAGGCACCCCTATGAACAACTTTACATGAATAAATTCAACAGCTTGCATGAAATGGACAGATTTCTTCAAAACACAACTTATGCAAGTTGACACAAGAGGAAGTAAAAACCTTGACTAACTCTCTAGATGTATCAAATACATTTAATGTATTCAATTAAATACTAAACTCATTTAACATATTTGATACAAGAACTTATTTAAAAAAACAGCTTTCCGGGAAGAAAACTCTAGAGACAGATGGCATCCTTATTGACTTCTACCAAACACTTAAGAAAGAAAGAACACCAATTTTATGCAAACTTTTACAAAAAATGGAGAGGAGGGGATCTCTGGGTGGCTCAGTGGTTTAGCGCCTGCCTTTGGCCCAGGGTGAGATCCTGGAGCCCCGGGATCGAGTCCCACGTCGGGCTCCCGGCATGGAGCCTGCTTCTCCCTCCTCCTGTGTCTCTGCCTCTCTCTCTCTCTCTCTATGTCTATCATCAATCAATCAATCAATCAAACTTTAAAAAAAAAATGGAGAGGAGGGAACACTTCTGAGCTCATTTAATGAGGCCAAAAGACCACTCGCAAAGGCCTTACCAAAACAAACTAACCAAGAAATACCACACCGATAATATCCCTCATGGGTCTACATAAAAAATCCATTACAAAAAAACTAGGCGAATCAAATCTGGCAATATATAAAAAGGATTACATATCATCACCATATGGGAGTTATTCCAGGAATCCAAGCTTGGTTTAATACTCAAATATCAATCATTGTAACTCACCTTATTAGTAGAACAAAGGAGAAAATAATGATCATTTCAATAGAAACAGAAAAAGTATTTGTCAAAGTCAATATCCATTCATGTTAAAAACTCCAGCAGATTAGGGCGAGAGAAAGGAATCTCCTCAATCTGACGAAGAGCATATTTAGAAAATCTATAGTTAACATCCTACGTTCCAGCACAAGACAAGGATGTCTACTGACTTCTATTCAATATTGTACTGGCAGTTCCAGCTCATGTAATAAGGCAAGAAAAAATAATTAAAAGAATCAAGATCAGAAATAAATAAATAAAACAAGTACTAGGATAAAAAAATGACTCTGACAAGTTCACAGAATATAAGGTTTATATATAAAAACCAATTGCATTTTATATACCAGCAACGAACAATTGGAAATGAAATTTTTAAAATATATACTCAAATTACAACGGCACCAAAAAATAAAATGGTTGACTCTCTACTTCTAAAATTTATAAGGAAATTTAAAAGGCCAGGAGTGTCTAGGGGCATCTTGTGGACTCAGTCTGGTAGAGCACGCAACTCTTGATCTTTGGGTTGTGAGTTCAAGCCCCACACTGGGTGTAGAGATCACTCAAAAATAAAATTTTATATACTGTATGTTGGCAAATTGACTCCAATAAAAAAAATATACAAAAATAAAAAAATATATTAAAAAATATATTTAAAAATGTTAAATAAATAAAAAATATATTTAAAAAATAAAATCTTAAAAAATAAATAAATAAAAAGAACATGTAAAGCAATGTTTTAGATATATTGGGAGAGCTTATGTCAAAGCTTATTATGAAGCCACATTAACCAAAACAGTGTGGTACTGGCCAGAGAATAGACGAAATATCAGTACAATGTGATAGACTCTGAAAATAGAACCACATATACAAATTCAATGGATTTCCAACAAAGGTGCCAAGGTTCTGCGATGTCTTTTCAACAAATGGTGCTAGAACGACTGGATATCCATACGGAAAAAACAAAGCAGCAAGCAAAACCCAACATACTGAACCTTAACCCCCTACCTCATTACACAAAAGATGATTTGTAAAACCTAACATAAAAGCTATAATCATAAAGCTTCTAGAAAAAAACCACTGAGACACTCTGTGCCACGTGGGAGCAGGCAAAGGTTCTTATAAAGCACGCAGAAAGCGGTAACCACAGAGGAAAAGCAGTCTGTTAAATCAGATTTCATCAAAATTAAAATGACAAACTTTTGCTCATCCAAAGATAATCACACTAAGAAATGAATATGTGAGCCACAGGGCAGGAAAAGAATATTTCCAGTATATGCATCTGACAAAAGACCAGCATCCAGAAAGAATAAAAGTCAAGCAGCCTACTTTGAAAATGGGCAACGGATCTGAAAAGACCCTTCACAAAGGAAAAGTAGACGAGTCCCCAGTAAGCAAATGAGAATGTGCTCGCCAGCATTAGTCATCAGGAAAATGCAAATGGAAGCCCTAAATGAGATACCGCTACACACCCACCAGAAGGAGGGAATCATAAGGAAAGACAGCACCAAATGCCGGCGAGGACATGGTACGTGTAAGATGGTATGGCCACTTTAGGAAAAGATCTGGCCGTTTCTTGTCAAAGTAAACCCATACCCACCTACCCTCTGGTCCAATAATTCTACTTGGTATTTACACAAGACAGATGGAAGCGTATGTCCATACATGCACCACTGTATAAGAATGCTCATAGCAGGGGATCCCTGGGTGGCTCAGCGGTTTAGCGCCTACCTTTGGCCCAGGGCGCGATCCTAGAGTCCCGGGATCAAGTCCCACATTGGGCTCCCGACATGGAGCCTGCTTCTCCCTCCTCCTGTGTCTCTGCACCTCTCTCTCTCTCTCTCTATGTCTTTCATAAATAAATAAATAAATCTTAAAAAAAAAAAAAAAAAAAAAGAATGCTCATAGGAGGGATGGCCGGCTGGCTCAGTTGGCGGAGCGTGCAACTCTTGATCTCAGGGTTGTGCATTCGAGCCCCACGTTGAGTATGGAAATTACTTAAAATTAAAATATATATATATATATCCTTTGGGGCGCCTGTGCTTGAGCATCTGCCTTTGGCTCAGGGCGTGATCCTGGGGTCCTGGGATCGAGTTCTGCATCAGGCTCCCCACAGGGAGCCTGTTCTCCCTCTGCTGTGTCTCTGCATCTCTCTCTCTCTCTGTGTCTCTCGTGAATAAATAAAATCTTTTTTAAAAAATCTTTAAAGAAAAGAATACTCACAGCAGCATCTTATTCATAAGAGTCTCCACTGGAAACATGAAATGAAGACCACTCAGCAATCATGGGACAAACTACTGGTGCTGGCGGAAACACAGATACATCTAAAAAAAAAAAAAAAAAACCCACGCAAACTGGCAAAATTAATTTATAGAGGGAAAAACCCGAGTTTTGGCTGCCCCTAGGAAGGTGGAGGCAGAAACCGCCTGGCAAGGAGCAGGGATGGGGATGATGCTCTGTACCCCAATAGGGATTGGGAGGCACAGCGTAAGTCTGTGTCCAGACTCAGAGGGGCAATGCTCAAGATCTGGGGAGTTTCGTGGCACGTACATGTTTTACCTCAAAGAAAAAGAACCATAAACAAATACTGGACTCTAGCTAATGAGAAGCAAGCTGAAGTGTTTGCAGGATAATCCACACAGATAGCAGCAGCTTATTCTGAAAAGGGGTCCCCAAAATCACACAGACTGTGGGCAGATGGAGGGACGGACGTGAGTTGGAGCCAAGAGAGCGAAAGGTGCATCAATGGGGGTGATGGAGGTATGGGGGGGGTTGGCACTAGAATTCTCTCCTCTTTGCTGTGTCTTGGAGATTTTTCACAGTAACAAGCTGGGAAAATTTAAGAGACTGAGACACATCCACCAAAAATAGGGAAGGAGAAGGATGTAGCAGGAGAGACCCCTCCGCTGAAGCCCCCAAAGCTCGGAGGCCACAGCCAGTGTAGGAGGGAGTCCTCGCTCCCGCGCTGGGGCCTCGGGGGCCTCGAGGTGACTCCCACTCTGCCACCCGCCACCGGGTGGCCGGGCCTGCAGGAGCCCAAGGGGAAGGGGAAGTAACACCCTGCAGCCTCTTCCCCAAGATACCGGGAGGATGGAACCCGGCAGGGCCCGGCTCTCGGCGGCCTGTGCTGCCACCTTCTGGGCGAAAAGCTTCCTGCAGCCCAGTCCTTCCCCCCTCCTGCTGTGCGGCCCCCTCCCTCCCCAGGCCCCACCCCGCCCCTCACTGAGCCATGAGGGCACCCATGCACCCACCAGGCAGGTCTCCAGAACCCAGGCCCCTCTGTGTCCCCTCCTCCCCAGAGAGCTGCAAGCTGGGGCGGGGGCGGGGGCGGGAGGGGGGCCGCAGGGCGTTCCTGGAGTACACCCCCCCAACCACCCTTAAACACACAGCACAGAGGGGCGGCCCAAGCCCCCAGCCCACCGCCCCCTCCAGCCCCCACATCTTTGCTTGTTATCAGGTAACAGCATCCTCTGTTGTCTCACACAGCACCATGGCCGAGAGCCCTGCATCCTTGAAAGGAAACGCCACCTGGCCAGGGCACCGGGACCCTGGTGGGCTGGCTGGCGCATGGTCGGGGGGCCAGAGAGGGGGCGCGGGCCTGAAGCGAGGCCACAGGATGGTGAGGTCTCCAGCCTGGGTGAGCCTTCTGCACCCCAGGATCACACCTGTGCGCCCCCACCAGGTGTCCCATAGGTGCTCAGGGAGCACAATCAGTAGCAAGCAAGGCCCGGCCCAAAACGTCCCCTGCATGGGCCGGGGGCACAAGGGCACCTGCCATCCGCCATCCTGCGAAAGAGGCCCTTGAATCTTCATGCCCCTTGCCAGCGCTTGCCAGGTGAGCGGACGCACGGGAGCTAGGTCCACACCAGCAGGAGGGGGTGTCAGTCCCTTGATGGGCACGTGGGGTCACATCAGCGCTCAAAGTGACTCTGCCGGAGACTCAGGACCTTGCGGGACATGAAGTTGTGAGCTGCGTCCCCCACACCGCATTTGCTCCAGAGGCTCCCTGCTCGGGGTCCCCCTCCCAGGCCTCCCCTCCCTGCTGGTTGGCCAAGCAGACGCCCAGCTGGCATCCTCTCAGTTCAGGCGGGGCAGGCCTCCCTCCTAAAGTCAGCGGCCGCTAGGGCAGGGCTGGGCGCCAGGGCAGCGCACCTGCGGCCTCGCCGACCCCCCGGGTCCACCCAGCAACCAGAGGCCTTCCGTCTCGCGCTGCAAAAAAGTGACTACGGCATCCCCCTCCCCTCCAGGCCTCCCTGCTTCCCCTCCGGGCCTCCCACAGTGACTCAGCAGCCACTGGGCACCCCGGGCCTGAGGCCCCCTCCACGGGGCACCCAGCAGGCCTCCCCAGCACGACCAGACCCAGCCCCACCCCCACCTGTCACCTTGATGATCCGACCTCAGGGCCTTTGCATATTGTTTTCTTTGCCTGGAAGCTCTTCCTTTGGACATTGGCCTGGTCCGGTAGGGTCCTTCTGGTCACGCAAGTTGCAGCTCAGTGTCGCCTCCTCGGGAAGGGCATCCATTAATTCCCCAACACATACCCACGGGCATGCGCACGTGGCAATGATCACATCACCTGTTCTAAGCCGCGTCTAGAATCATCTACCCACGTGCTTATCGGCTAGCTGCTTGACATCTAGTTCAGACAGAGTCCCGAGGGAGCAAGGGCTGCATCCTCCTCGCTCCTCCAGGCCGAGAACCAAGGCGAGCGCCTGCACCTTGCGGGACCTCAATAAATACTTGAAATGCGCACGGGACCAACCTGAGTGGGACGGTCCCGCCATCGGCAGCCCCGCTATGGCCTGGTGGGAGGTGAACTCAAAGCAGAATACAGACTGCTGCCGGTCTGGTGGGAGGTGGCGGGAAGGCAGGAGAGGAGCACAGGGGGTGCGGGGTCCTGCCCACCGAACCCCAAGGCCCTGACACACCCACGGGCTCCCGCAGATCCACCCAGATGCAAAGCAGATCTTTTTTTTTTTTTTTTAAGATTTATTTATTTATTTATTCATGATAGACAGAGAGAGGCAGAGACACAGGAGGAGGGAGAAACAGGCTCCATGCCGGGAGCCCGATGCAGGACTCGATCCTGGGACTCCAGGATCGCGCCCTGGACCAAAGGCAGGCACCAGACCGCGGAGCCACCCAGGGATCCCCAGCAGGCCGTTTTTCTAGCAAAATTTTAGAGCTGGTGCCACTTCGCTCATTTCCCAGGGGTGTGTTGCTTTGTTTACTCAGCTTTGCTCGTCAGTTTCCTCATTTGTTTGAAAAAAAAAAAAAAAAAGAAGAAGAAAAGGAAGGAGGACCTAAAGGTCTAAAGGCAGAAGTGTTCACCAGGAGCTGAAATCCGCACTATCTGCCTGGACTTCAGGCTGTGGCCGAGACGGCCGTCCCAGTGCAGGTCACTTGCTGGGACAAAATCTCCCCAGTTGCTCTTTCAGGCCCTACGCTGCCCTTTGCTCGGTCACATGCCCAGCCCAAAAGGGGTTGTGAGTCCACAACCGACCCTGTCAGCGGAATCCGCGACAGAAGTATCTGTCGGAGTGGAAGGGAAGACGAGAGGGATGACAACTCTGAGCAGGGGCAGAAGCAGAGCAGGAGAGTATGGGTGGAGGAGGCTTCCTGGGAAGAGCACAGGGACAGGCACCTGGGTGGCTCAGTGGTTGAGCATCTGCCTTCAGCTCAGGGCATGACCTTGGGGTCCTGGGATCGAGTCCCGCTTCGGGGTTCCTGGGGGGAGCCTGCTTCTCTGTGTCTCTGCCTGTGTCTCTGCCTCTCTCTCCGTGTGTCTCTCATGAATAAATAAAAATTTAAAAAAAAGAAAAGAAGAACACGGGGACAGACCACTGGATGCGGAGCCCCACACTCTGACACACAGACAGCCAGGGTGACATCCCAGGCCGGCCTCCACTGTCAGCCCAGAAGGGCCCGGTCTGGGCTTCCCCGGGCACAACACATGTCCAGCTATGTTCCAGGCCAGAGCTGAGGCATTCAAGGCCTGGGCCAGCCCAGGGTTTCCCCACTCCCTGCCACCCAGAGGAGCCAGCCTGGGCGTGAGAGCAGAAGACTGAATCGGGATCCCTACCTCACACCATATACAGAAATTAACTCAAAATGGATCCAAGGCCTAAATGCCAGAGTCAAAACTCTACAACACTTAAGAAAAAAATCTCAGGGGAAAAGCTCTGTGGCAAGGGGTATGACACCAAAAGCAGAGGAACAAAAGAAAAAATAGTAAAATGGGAGAAGATGCTTGCCAATCACGTATCAGATAAGGGACTGATATGCGGAGTATGTAAAGAACTCCTACCACCAACGACGAAACACAAACGACCCAATTAAAAACTTGGCAGAGAAAAAAAATAAAAAATAAAAATAAAATAAAAACTTGGCAGAGGGGTTGAAGAAACGTTTCCCCCAAAGACACACAGATGCCAACAAGCCCAGGAAAAGGCGTTCACCATCTCCAGCCGTTTAGAGAAGTGCGCGGCAAAACCACAACGTGACCCCACTTCGCCCTCGCTAGGATGGCTGGTATCCATGAAAACGAAACAAGCAAATAAAACGGCAAGTGTCGGTGAGGGTGCGGGAGACCGGAACCCTCGTGCCCTCCTGGCGGGAATGGGAGATGCTGCAGCCACTGGGCAGGCGGCACGGAGCTTCCCACCAAAACTAAAACTGCACCTGATCCAGTAACGCCGCTTCTGGGCATGTAGCCGGCACGTCTGGGAGCAGGGTCTCGGGCAGATACCCGCACGCCCGTGTTCATAGCAGGAGTTGTCACAAAAGCCAAAAGGCAGAAGAACCACCCAAATGTCTCTCCAGAGACAAAAGAAGAAACACAACGTGGTCTATCCAGATGATGGACTATCCTTCTGCCTCAAAGTAGGAAGGAAACTCTGACACCTGGGGCGCCTGGGTGGCTCAGCTCAAGGCGTGATCCTGGGGTCCTGGGATCGAGTCCCGCATCGGGCTCCCTGCAAGGAGCCTGCTTCTCCCTCTGCCTGTGTCTCTGCCTCGCTCTCTGGGTCTCTTACGAATAAATATATAAAATCTTTGAAAAAAAAAAAAAAGAAAAGAAAAGAAACCCTGACACCTGCTATGACACGGATGAACCAATAAGCCAGGAAGGACAAATAGTGCAGGGCTGCACTTCTGTGAGGTACCTGGAACAGTCCAACCCCAGAGACACGGAAAGTAGGATGCCGGCGGCCAAGGGCAGAGAGGGAGAACGGAAAGTTGATGTTTCATGGGGACAGAGTTTCACTCTGGAAGGTGAAGAAGTTCTGCAGATACATGGCTGGCGGCACAACTATGTGAGTGTGCTTTTTTTTTTAAATACTTTACTTATTTATTTGAGAGAGAGAGGGAGAGAGCACAAGCAGAAGGAGAAGCAGACGCCCCGCTGAGCAGGGAGCCCGATGTGGGACTCGATCCCAGGACCGCAGGATCATGACCTGAGACGAAGGCAGCTGCTTAACTGACTGAGCCCCCCAGGCACCCCCATGAGTGTAGTTATTCATGCCACTGAACCATATACCCCAAAATTGTTAAAACGGCAATTTTTTATGGTGTGCCTATTTTACCACAGTTTTTAAAAAGAGTTCAGGATCTCGGGGATCCCAGGACCCTGCAGCACGGCTTGGCTGTGGCAAACGGCCCGGGACAGCTGCACGCGGGCAGGGGAGCTCCAGGGAGGAAGCCGCGTGGAAGGGAAGCAGGGCAGTCTCCCGGCCGGCTCTTGGATTCCGCACGAGGCTGAGCTCCCCACATGCCACCAGGCACACAAGACCCAGGGAAAAAGGCTAGTGGCCCCCACACCCCAAGGTCCAGAGTAGGACAAGGAGGAACCTGGGGCATGGAATCATCCTGTGCATGTAGGACACATTGGGCCTGGGCCGGGGTGGGGTGGGGGGAGGATTTGAATGGTGCTCCCCCACCCCAACCTCCCAAAAAACACCTGCTCACCTAGAACCCTTGATCATGGTCCTATTTGGAAATAGGGTCTTGCAGGCATGATTCAGTTAAGGGTCTTGAGAGGCAGTCATCCTGGATTCTCCAGGGGGCCCCAAGTCCAGTGATGAGTGTCCACATAAGAGAGAAGCAGCAGAGATTGGGGACACGGAAGGTTCCATGACGGCAGGCGGAGACTGGGTGACGCTCCTACAGGCCGCGGATCACCGGGGATGGGGGCAGCCCCCAGAAGCCGAGAGAGAGGTACAGGGCAACAACGCCCCCCTCAGGCCTCCAGGAACCAGCCCTGCCGACACCTGGAATTTGTACTTCCAGCCTCCAGAACTTTAAGAGTCAAGCACTGTTGCTAAGCCGCCCAGTCCGTGGCCCTTGGTCTCAGCAGCCCTAAGAAACTACTCCAGGGACCAGGTCAGAGCCCTAAGAAACTAAGCCAGGAAGGCTCCTGGCCACTCCTCTCGTCTTGGCGATGAGGGAAATAAAGTGAGAGAGGACAAGGCAGGTCCAGGCAGCTTGTGACCTGCCCGTCCAGGACCGGGGTGAGACGTGCCCGGGGGACTCAGAGACAAGCAGGGACAGGTGAGGGGTGTCCAGCTCCCTGCCCTCCCCACGACCGTGGACGCCCCGAGAAGAGCAGACCACCGGCTGTCTCCCCGCCAGGTGAGCGCTCCGTGCCTCACTGGGTCGGGCAGACGCCGGCCAGCCAGGGGCAGCGGCCCTCCTAGGACCCCACAGCAACGTCCCCGGCACAGCAGAGAGCTGCCACATTCCCTGCCTGCAAGTCACCCGAGAGAGGCCCGTTCCCACCCCCACCCCCCTCCCCCGAGGCCCAGCTGAGCTAAGTAACAGCTCCCCAGTCGAAAGTTCCCTTCTTGGAGATTCTCTCCCTGCTGAAATACAAGCACTTGGAACAAGATAAAACTGCTTAATTTGTAAAAGCCACAAAGCCAGTCCAGAACAAGGGAAAAAACCCGACCCTTGGCTGGAAGGCGCGGCCTTCTGTGTCTCCGCGGCCAGTCCCTGCTCCATGACTCATCCCTGCCCTGCTGACAAGCCCTCCGGCATCTTCCCCGGGCCATGGGGGCAGGGGGGTGCCTCTGAGAGGACCGGGGCCACCCCACCGTCAAAGGGGACCCCAGGCCCCAGACCCACGGACGGGGCAGGAGCCCAGTGCTGCCAAGAGAAGGAGCGAGCAGATGGAAGGGTCCTGTGGCTGCCTGCACCTGCCCCAAGCCCCCGTCCCCTCCCCAGCAACTGCTCCGGGACAGGACCGGACAGACACACCGCAGACGCCAGCCCAGCGGGGACACCGGCAGCGGCAGCCCCGTCTGGCAGGTCGGGCGGGGCACCCTGGCCCCCAGCCCCAGCTCTGCGCCAGCACGGGCGGGGCCCGAGGCAGCGGTCACAGCCGCCTTAGGGCGACACAAGGGGACGTGCCTGTGAGAAGGAAGGAGCTTCCGGGGACACCCCCTCCCCAGGACAGGCTCAGAAGCCCACTGGCTTGGGCCACGCCGGTCCAACCCCTTCACGCTCCAGGCTAGGACACCGAGGCCCGGGGCCACGGGGTGGGCGGACGGAACTCGCTTCCCTGGGGAGCGGGGGTGCTGATTAGGAGCCCAGCCATAATTAAGGACCAAGGTCAAGATCTGAGCAGGGCTGGGGAGCGTGTCGGGAAAGGGCCCGAGGATTCCCACTGCCCTTCCCATCTGTAACCACTTTCTAACTGAGCTTTGAAATAAATAAGTAATTTTTAGTGACAACGCATCCTTATGGGAATTTCATCTCAGGCACATCCTGAGAGAAAGTCCCCTTTCTGTCCCTCGCGGGCAGTCCCAGCCCAGGGCGGGGGCGCCTGGCGTGGCCAGAAAGGTGCCCAGCTGACCGTCTCCAAAGGCAGTTTAGTTCAGTTCATGGAAAGCTCCTGGGGCCTGGCTGGCCCAGAAGGTTCCGAAGGGGCTGTCACTTCCCAAGGGTCTCCTCCCCGGCTCTCTCCTCCCCTGGGGTCACCCACCCGGGCCGTGGCGCAGTCATCTGTAAAACGAAGGCTGGACCCACGGCCCCACGGGGCCCTGCAAGCCAGGCTGGCGAAGTGACCTGTCAGGCCCTGTCCCTGCCCCGGCCCCACAGCCCCTGCCGGCCCCGGTCCCTGAGCCGCAACCGGACTCCACGGCTGCCCCTCCTCCCGTGGCCGTCCAGCGGCGCACGCGTGCACACACGCACACTCATGCACACACACGTGTGCGCACAGCCGGCCAGCAGCTCTCCTCCCAGCGGCTGCCCCATCGGCCCTGATAGCACATCACGATCTGATCGGCCCCTGGAACAGCAGACAAGGAGGAGCTCCGGGACGGGCCACCCATTCCTGGGGAGCCCCCGACAGGCACAGTGGAGGCAACACACGCGGGGCTGTGGCCCTTGTGGGGTGACATTGTGAGCCTCACCAGGGTGCAGGGGTCAGCCCAGAGCAGCCGAAGCCCTGGGGTGCCCCAGGCCTGCCCTGCGTACCTGGTCCCCCTGGGGGCACACCGTGAGCAGGAGGCACTGTGACAACGGGGACTTGAGATGTCAGACACGACGCAGCCACAGCCAGTGGAGGGACAGAGGGCCTCTGACCTGGATGACTCAAGGCAGGACTGCCTCCTTGGGGTTGGCTCTCGCGCCACCCCGATGGTTCTGTGCCCGCTCCGTGGGGGCTGCCGGTGACAGCGGCCCATCTACGAAGGGCTGGACCCCCAGGGGGAGCAGGGATCCCTGGTTCAGACCCCGAGGGCCCAAGGACAGGCCATCTGCCCTCACTCCGTGGCCTGACGTGACACTGAGACACTGAGACGTTTTAAACCACGATTCTGCTCCGGGTTCTGAGCGGAGTCCACGTCTGCTCATCTTTCCGGCCCATGGGGTCCCTCGGTGACCCTAGAAGATCGTCACTCCCCCTCCCCACTGTCGGGTTCCCAGGTGAGCAAGGACCCCAGTGACACGGCCGGCCCCAAGGGGCATTCGCCTTGGTTAATGGCCCCAACAGGCCAAGCTCTGAATGCCATGCATGGGCACACGCACACACACACAACACGCGCGCGCGCACACGTTTGCACGTCTCCTCTGAGCACCGGGAGAGCTCCACCCCTGCAATCAACTCCTGGGAAGGCACCAAAATGCTATTTCAGGGAGGAGACCGAGGCGGCCTTGAAGACTGGACTTTGGCTGGCAGCAGAAACACTAACCACACGATGGACAAACAAACCAAGTAGCGGCCCAAATGCCGCCACCCCAGACGAGGGCGCCAGCCGCGGGTCCCCCCCACCCCACCCCTTCCCGGAGCCCGGGCGCCAACGGTCGCAGCCTACAGATGCAGAAGTGGCCGGCTGGGGAAGGAGAGAGAGGAGTCCCGGAGGGAGAGCAGGGTTTCAATAAAAGCCAGACTTGGTGAAGCTCAGCTCTGGGAACGCGGCGTCCCACGACCTCAGCACAGTCGCGAGGGAAAGAAATATGTGCACAGGAATGAATAAGAGTGACCCCCGGGCGCTGATTTCCCGAAGCAGGGCCGGGACTCTGGGTTAGGGGAGGGGGCAGCGAGTGGCCTACCTGTGATCCGGTCTCTCTCCATTACTACGGATATATTTAGCAGCAGGCGGTCCCGGCGTCCCCCTTTCCAGAGGCGTCCTCCCCTTCTCACCCCCGACGCCCTCCCTCTTTCTGCCTCCTCCTCCTCCTCCTCCTCCTCCTCCAAAAACACTCTTTGTCTGGTCTAATTTCTTCAATCTGTTGCAATCACGAATGCATCCAAATTACCACATTTCCATGTGCTGATCATATGTTTGTGCCCCAAACTGAAGTAGCATTGTCTCTTGGAACCCGGAGGGAGAAGGGACCCGAGGCAGAGCCGAGAGGCGCGGAGGCGGGGCGGGGGCCGGACGTGGGACGTGGGCCGCGAGCCTCCCGCAGCAGCTCCTCCCGCGGCCCCGGTCCCGGCCGGACCGCCGTCTGGGCTTTGTGCGCGGGGCTCCAGAGGTGCGGCGTGCGGCTTCCGGAGGCCTTCTCTCCACCCCCTCCAGCCCCGCCGCCAGGCCTGCTGCTCCTTTTTAATATCCACTTGGAGAAGCTTAACTTAGCCTCTTGGAAACCAGCTCACAGTCAAATTCCTGGCGACTTCCAAAGTCTTTCATTTTCCCCCGTCCCGAGATGCTACGTTTCCTCTGGTGGAAGCCTTAGAAAAGCCTAGTTTCCTCCTGCGTGCCCGCCTCGCCTTCCCTGCGCTGGGGGAGCAGGGGGGTGCACCCCACCCTGACCCCGGACTTGGCCCCAAGGAGGCAGGCGGCCAGGGAGGGCTCCGGAGCACCTGCCCCGACGACAATGACTACGCAAAGGTGCCCCTGTGGCCGTCCTGTCGGAGGCGGTGACAAGGCCACTGGCCGTCCCACGGGGGGAGGGGGGGGGGGCCTGCGGCGGGCGCGAGGGAGACTTCCTGGAAGGTCCCACTGACTCATGAGTCAGTGCGTCCCCAGCTGTCCCCGGGGAGGGAGCCTGGCTGCTCAGCACAGTTCCCCACACTCAGCACTTCTCTGGGAGGGGCCCCCCCAAGGCCTGGCGGTGGGGGGGGCCCTCAGCGGCTTCCTGCACTTCCCCTGGGGTCCTCTGGGGCCCCCGTGGGGCTCCTCCCCGGCAACCTCGGGACCCCACCAGCACCTGACCAGAGTCCATCAGAGCTGGGGGGCCGGGGGTGGAGCACCCCCTCTGCTCTTCAGGCTTCTTTCCTTCGGGAGCTCAAAAGTGGCGGCCCTTGGCCCGAGACACAGAAGCAGGTTTTGTCTGCCAGACCCCATTAAAAGAAAACGCATACTGGTGCCCACGTGTCAAGGGAAGCTCATGCGATTTTGCTGGGAACTCCAGATGTCCCAGTTCTCCTGCAAAAGGGGGCATGTGGCCACAGGGGCTGGTTTGAAGAGCACTGCCCCGCCTTGAATGAAACCGCATTAGCCAGTTTGCTCTGATTTATCCTGAGTTTGCATCCCAGTCCCATAGGGTCCCACATGGCCACATAAGCATGTGTTACGGGGGATGGGGGGGGTGGCAAAGGGCAGGGGGGCTCCGTGCACACCTGCTGGATGGTGCCAGCAAAATTCCCATCCCCTCCTGCCTGGGACAGGACCCCAAATGTGGTCTCCCTTGTAGCCAGGGTGTCTCCTTGGGGGTGGGGGACACCAAGTAGCAACCATCTCCCCACCCCCACCCCCAAGGCGAGCCAGGGGCTGGAAGCCCCAGAAGTGGCCTGTATGCTGAGGGAAGGTGGGGGGCGGTTTCTCAGCCAAGGGAGGTCCCAGACAGGCTGAATGACAAGATATCACATCCTAATCCCTGTAAATGGGACCTTTTATTTAGAGAGTCTTTGCAGACTGGATTACATGAAGGATCTTGAGACAGGGAGATTAGCCGGGATTATCAGGCTGGGCCCTAAATGCCATCCTGTGCCTCCTGCCTCCTATAGGAGGGAAGCGTCAACGTACAGACACAGGGGAAGGGATGAGATGGAGTGGAGACAAACTTGAAGGCCCCTGCTTTGAAGGCTGGATGCAGCCACAAACCGAGGACCCCACAGTCCCCCAGAAGCAGGAAGAGGCCAGGAAAAGATCCTCTCCGGGAGCCTTCGGAGGAGCCGCGCGCAGCCCTGCCCACACCTCGATCTCAGACCTCCAGCTCCAGAACCTCAAGAGGATGCACTTGTGTGGTGGCAAGCCACCACGTCCCTGGCCATCCATTCCAGCTCCCCCGGGGACCCACCCAGACACCACAGACCAAAGGCCAACGTCCCCGTAAAACGTCTTCTGGTCATTCTATTCCGTTCTGTTTGTTTGTGTTTTAAATACTTTATTATTTATTCATGAGAGACACAGAGAGAGGCAGAGACACGGGCAGAGGGAGAAGCAGGCTCCCTGCGGGGAGCTTGATGTGGGGCTCGATCCCAGGCCTCAGGATCACAACCTGAGCCAAAGGCAGACGCTCAACTGCTGAGCCACCCAGGTACCCCCATTCTATTCCCTTCTAAAAACATCACGTTCAACCAACCACTAACAATCCTTGCATTAAAACAATGGGAATCATGAAGATGTTTTTGTTGTTGTTTACTCATTAAATCTCTTTCCTGACTTTGAAAAAGTACTCTTTACTGGTTTTTCTGATTGTAAACATAATATCTGTTCATTGTATTGAATTTAGAAACGACAGAAAACACATAAAGAAGCAGCCCCTATGGGGCAGCCTCAGCGGTTTAGCGCCGCCTCCGGGGTGTGACCCCGGGGTCCGGGCTCCCTGTGTGGCTCCCTCTGCCTGTGTCTCTGCCTCTCTGTCTCTGTGTCTCTGATAAATAAATAAGTAAAATCTTAAAAAAAAAAAAGAAGCAGCAGCCCCTTTGGTACCACGTGGGACTCTCTCCGGCACCAATCCCCACCGGGGCAAGCAGGTCCTGGAAGGCCCCACAGACAGGCCCGCCGGTGGAAATTCTGGGGAGGCCGGGCCCTGGCTGGTGGTGGGCCCTCCCGCAGGCACCGAGCGCGCAGGCTGTGATTTCCCTGCTGTAGCTGGTACAGCTGCCGAGCACAGCTTTGACCCTGGGTTCTCCCCCGGCATAGTTTGGCTCAACGTCCATTCCCCCAGCCATGCCTAAAAATCCAAGCATTCTGGCCCAAGCAGGGGATAATTTGAAACCAGAAACCTGGCAGCGCCGATTGGCTCCAGTGAGGCCGGGGTTAGTCATGAGCCAGCTCAGAGCCCAGGCGCAGAAGTGGGGTGAGGCCAGGCCATGGGAGAAGGGGGCAGCCAACCCCCACCCCACCCCCGCCGCTCACCGAGGGCCAGTCTAGGCACCAGCACTCTCCACTCAGGGAGGGGGGAGGCGACTGGCCAGGCCAGGCCGGACCTGCATCCCCAAAGTGGGTTCCCCACGTGGCTGTATCCTCCACTGACAGGGCTCTGCGGTTACATAAAACTAGATGCCTGCCTTAGATTCCTCCGGCACATTAGCATAGTAAATGTGGTGAGTTGTCCCTGTGAGGGGGCTGGGGCTTCCTTCAACCCAGCACTTCCCAAATTGGACCGACACCTGCCATCTGGGGGAGGCAGGACCCCCCCACCAACCGGCAGGCCCCGGCTCCCGGCCACCCGCCCACGTCCCCGGGGTGGGCACCGAGGCCCACCAGCCTCTTCCAGACAGTCCCCAAGCTGGTATCTGTCCTTCACCCCACAACAGCTCTGCACCTGCCATCTGCACACTGCTGACCGCCACCGACGTCACCATCACCAGCGAGGGGCATGGTACAAGGTAAGGAGGAGGAGTTCGAGGAGGGCTTTATCTTTATTTTTTTTAAGATTATTTATGATAGATACAGAGAAAGAGAGAGAGAGAGAGAGAGAGAGAGGCAGAGACACACACAGGAGGAGGGAGAAGCAGGCTCCATGCCTGGAGCCCAATGCGGGACTTGATCCCGGGACTCCAGGATCGCGCTCTGGGCCAAAGGCAGACACCAAACCGCTGAGCCACCCAGGGATCCCCAGGGCTTTATCTTTAAAGACGCGGCTCGGCCCCGTGAAGCACACCTGCACGTCCCCCACACCCAGGAGGGAGGGGACACCCAGGTAAGGGGTGTCCCTAGGGTGCCCTGAACTCCCGCCACCAGGCCAGGAGGATGCTTCCGAGGATGTGGGCAGCGTGGGCCCCAGGAAGGGGTCGGCAGGACCAACCTGTGGACTTGTCCCCAGTGCGCATTCTGA